>NC_057801.1:297152589-297501687 GCF_018294505.1 Triticum aestivum
AGAGGGGGTGTCTGGGGGGTTCGGGGAAGAGAGGGGGAGCGATCCACGACGTCACCGGGCGAGGGGAGCGGCGAGGCGGCGAGCAGGTGCGTGGCGCGCGCTGCGGTCGCCGTCGGGCACCTGCCTGCCTGCCTGGACGGCAAGCAGCTCGCTGGAGCGGCACTGGGCTGGGCCGGCAGGTGGGCCGGGTGCTGGCGCCAGGTAAGTTTTTCTATTTTTTTCTGTTTTCTATTTTTTTAATACTTTTGCAACTTTGTTGAATTAATAAAAATACCTAGGCAACTCCTAAAATCACCAAACTACTCCTGGTCCATAGTTGGATTATTTCCAACATGAAACATTTTAGTTTGGAGATATTTGAGCATTTAATTATTTTATATAATTTTAAATGCCCAAATTCAAATATTTATGATTTAATTCAAAAACCCTGAGATGGCCTAGGAAAATGTGCATCACTTCTGGCAGAGGTTCTGAACCAAGACAAAAATTATGGGCATTTTAGAAGGGCATTTCAGGTTCATTGAAAAAGTTTTTAGTAAACCCTAGTTGGTTTCAGAAGGGCTGGGGGTTCTGTCATCCCCATTTCAGGTTTCTAATGAAAGAATAAACATGATGGAACACTCTAATGCATGAACTAACTAGGGTGTGACAACTCACCCCCACTCAAAAGAATCTCGTCCCGAGATTTGGGTTCCTCCGGGAAGAAGGCGGGGTACTCGAGTCGAAGACGATCCTCCCTTTCCCAAGTTGCTTCATCCTCAGAATGGTGCGACCATTGAACTTTGAGAAACTTGATATTATGACGTCGAGTGGTACGCTCGGCCTGATCGAGGATAGGAATGGGATACTCTCGATACGTGAGATTATCTTGGAGATCAAGCGTTTCGTGGTCCACTCCACGGATAGGATCCGAGAAGCAACGCCTGAGTTGAGAAACGTGGAAGACATCGTGGACTCTGGAGAGATGCAGAGGTAGTTCCAACTGGTAGGCAACTTCCCTCGTTTAGCGAGAATACGAAAAGGTCCAATGTAACGGGGAGCCAATTTGCCGTTGATACCGAAACGATGGGTTCCCTTCAGAGGAGTAACCCGAAGGTAAGCCTTCTCGTCAACCTCGAAAGTCATAGCCTTATGTTTTCGGTCATACTGACTCTTTTGACGAGATTGGGCTGTTTTGAACTTTTCACGAACGATGCGAACTTGCTCTTCTGCTTCCTGAATCATATCCAGGCCAAAGAATTGTCTTTCCCCGGTTTCTGACCAGTTAAGGGGTGTTCGACACTGTCGTCCATAGAGAACTTCAAAAGGGGCTTTACCCAAGCTAGATTGATAGCTGTTGTTGTAAGCGAATTCGGCAAATGGAAGGCACTTCTCCCAATCCATTCCGAATGAGATAACAGAGGCTCGAAGCATGTCTTCTAGGATCTGGTTGACGCGTTCTACTTGACCACTAGATTGAGGGTGAAAAGCGGTGCTAAAAGAAAGGCGGGTTCCCATAGCATTCTGGAAACTTTCCCAAAATCGAGAGGTGAAAAGACTTCCTCGATCCTAGTTAATTTCCAGAGGAACACCATGGAGAGACACTATTCGGGAGATGTATAAATCTGCCAATTGACTAGCAGTTATACTCTCACGAACAGGTAAGAAATGGGCCACTTTGGAAAGACGATCGACAACGACAAAGATAGCATTATTTCCTCTCTTGGTCCTGGGAAATCCGGTAATGAAATCCATACCAATTTTATCCCATTTCCATTCAGGAATAGCTAAGGGTTGAAGGGTGCCAGCAGGCCGTTGATGCTCTGCTTTTACACGATGGCAGACGTCGCAATTAGCAATATACTGAGCAATTTCTCTCTTCATCCTAGTCCACCAGAACCTCTGGCGTAGGTCCTGATACATCTTGGTACTACCGGAATGAATGGTGAGAGGAGATTCATGAGCCTCCTTAAGGATCAACTGCCGTAGATGCTAGTTTTTGGGAACCACTAAACAGTTCTCGAAGTACACAACACCATGATCATTTGTGGAAAAACAACTAGCACCTCCGCTAGCAATGTTCTCCTTGATTTTAGATATTCCCTTATCTCGCTTTTGGGCAGCGATGATTTGATCCGTAAGAGTAGGTTTCGCCACCAAGGTGGAAAGAAATCCTTGAGGAACAATGTGAAGGTTAAGCTTCCGAAATTCCTCATGGAGAAGCGGTTGACTTTGTTGTAACATCAGGTTGTTACAATAAGATTTACGACTTAGCGCATCAGCCATGACGTTGGCTTTCCCTAGGGTGTAAGTTATTCCTAAGTCGAAATCTGTGATCAACTCAACCCAACGTCTTTGCCTGAGATTCAAATCCGGTTGGGTAAAGATATACTTCAGACTTTGATGATCAGTGAATATTTCGCAACGATTACCGAGGAGGTAATGTCGCCAAGACTTAAGTGCATAGACTACGGCTGCAAGCTCTAGATCATGAGTAGGATAATTCTCCTCATGTGGGTGCAATTGCCGTGAAGCGTAAGCAATTACATGTCGATCTTGCATGAGAATGCAACCTAGTCCTTGTCGCGAGGCGTCGCAGTAGATAACAAAGTCCTTAGAGAAGTCTGGCGGTACCAGTACAGGAGCAGAAATCAGGCGTCTTTTCAGTTCCTCAAAGCTGTGCTCACATTGTGGAGTCCATTCGAACTTTTTATCTTTCTTGAGGAGTTCGGTTAGAGGTTTAGCAACTTTGGAGAAGTTCTCGACAAAGCGACGGCAATAGCTCGCTAAGCCCAGAAAACTCCGAACTTGCTTGACCGATTCAGGTGGAGTCCAATTAAGGACGGCTTGAACTCGCTCAGGATTAACAGCAATACCTTTACCAGAAATTACATGACCCAGATAGGTCACTTCTGACAACCAGAATTCACATTTAGAAAATTTGGCATAAAGGCGATGCTCTCGAAGTTTCTTCAACACTAGCCTTAGATGTTCGTCATGTTCTTCCTCGCTCTTGGAGTAGATGAGTATATCATCGAGGTAAACCACGACGAATTTATCCAAATACTCCATGAAGATTGAGTTCATTAACTGAGAAAAAGTGGCTGGAGCGTTGGTTAAACCGAAGGACATGACAGTGTACTCGTATTGACCATAACGAGTGACAAAGGCCGTTTTAGGAATGTCCCCGTTCCTGATTTTTATTTGATGGTAGCCCAACCTCAAATCCATTTTGGAGAAGACTGAGGATCCAGCGAGCTGATCATACAGGTCGTTGATCCTGGGGAGCGGATATTTGTTCTTGATTGTGACCAAATTGACAGGTCGATAATCTACAACCATCTGGTCCGTACCATCCTTCTTCTTGACGAAGAGGACGGGGCAAGCCCACGGAGATGAACTAGGTCGGATGAAACCCTTTTTCAAGGACTCATCGAGTTGTTTCTTAAGCTCGGCTAGTTCTAGTGGTGCCATCTTATAAGGTCTTCTAGCAATCGGGACGGTTCCTGGAATAAGGTCTATTACGAACTCAACATCCCTGTCAGGTGGAACACCTGGCAATTCCTCTGGGAAGACATCCGGAAAGTCACGGACTACCGAAACGTCCTCAAGGTCTGGCAAAGGGCTGGCGTTAAGAGAATATAACTGTCGCTTGGCTATTCGGGTCAAGACATTGACTATCTTCCCCGAGGGATGGGTGAGTTGAACAGTCCTAGAGAAGCAATCAATTTGGGCATGACGAGCTGACATCCAGTCCATACCCAAGATGATATTAATATCCGAAGATTTAAGGGCTATCAAAGATGCGAGAAAAACAAGTCTGTCGACTTGGATTTCGTTTCCATGGCTTACTCTAGAAGTTTGCCATTTGGATCCCGGAGTTTGAATTACCATAGAGGTGGGCATCTCACAGAATGTGGTGTTATGCAGACGAGCATAGCTCTCGGATATAAATGAATGAGATGCTCCTGTATCGAAAAGAACAGATGCCGGGTGGCAATTAACAAGGAGCGTACCGAGAACGACGTTGGGATCCTCTTGAGCTTCTTCGGTAGAGATACAGTTGACATGGCCACGTGTAGCGGTGGCCGGCTTGACGTGGAACACTTTTCTTGTCGGCTTGCCACGGACAACAGCTTTAGCAGATTGGTTGGGGTTGGTCTGGGGACACTCGCACATATAGTGGCTAGATTCCCCACACTTAAAGCAAGTCACAGAACTGGTACGTGGAGGAGCATTGTTGGTTGGACCACCATAGGGCTTGGCTGGTACAGACTGTTGAACGGGGCGAGGCGCCTGGAAGGATGGCCTCGGTGTGAACCTGGGTGGCAGGGCAGTGTTGGGCACCCACACGCGGCGCTTCTGGGGACCAGCACCGGATGAGGAACCCACGTCACGGCCATGCTTGCGTGTTGCGTCATAATCAGTCTGACCAGTCTCAGCACTGATGGCCTTGTTAACAAGCTTTTGAAAAGATGTGCACTCATGCAGACGGAGGTCGTGGCGAAGCTCAGGACTAAGTCCCTTACGGAACCTTGCTTGCTTCTTAGCATCAGTAGAAACTTCCTCAGTTGCATATCGTGCGAGGTTACCAAACTCCCTACTATAAGCATCCACAGAGAGTCGGCCTTGGGTGAAACTGCAAAATTCCTCACGTTTACGGTCCATGAGACCCTCCGGAATGTGATGTTCACGGAAAGCCTCGCTGAATTCAGCCCAAGTAGTGACATGGCCCGCTGGGCGCATAGCTCCATAATTCTCCCACCAGAGACTGGCAGGGCCTTCAAGATGATATGCAGCAAAGGTGACCTTGTCAGCCTCGGCTACTAGATCGGAGCGCAGTTTGTGAGAAATACTGCGAAGCCAGTCATCAGCGTCGAGAGGCTCGACGGAGTGGTGGAACGTGGGTGGATGTAACTTGATGAAATCACTGAGTGACACCACGTTAGTCCTCTGATGGTGTGCTGTGTTCTGTTCAATACGCTCCAACAAACGGTTGGTCTCCCGCTTGTTTCTTTCGGCTTCCATCATAACCTCGGCTAGGGAAGGAGGATGAGGCAGATTTGCATTCCTGACTTCACTGCCTTCGTCCTGCTCTTGAGGAGCAGGGTTATTGCGCGTGTTGACCATCCTAGGTAAACAAGACAATGATTTAGTCAGAATGATAAGATTCCGACACAGGATACAGAATGTAAGGAATAACTCGGAATGCAAGATGATCATCCGTATGACATGCTAGATACAGAAACTGCTTCTTTATTCCATTGTCATACACACCATACAAGGTTTAGTACAAGACCAAACAAGGTACTATTACGGTGAAAAGAGGATTACATCTCATCGGAGGCATCCCAAGCTCCTATACATTATTTTTCTACACCTTCGGAAGGCGGTACAAACTAGGTCATATCCCACGAGTCACGCAGGATGACAGACGACACAGCTAGTACGAACTAGTGATACTACCACTAACTCAGACCGATCCGTAGTAGTCCTCGTAGAAGTCACCTCCATAGCCTGGAAGCTCAACATGATCATCCGGGAACAGACGATCTCGCGGAGCTTGTGGACCATAGGGGCTAGGATGAGGTCTTGGACCAACAGACGGTGGCCTGCGGGGACCACGAGGTGGGGTGATGCCTCCTACATCACGCCAACCCATCACGTCTGGCAGAGCAGATCTCACAGGATAGAGATCGCGCATATCCGAATATCCAGCTTGCACCGCCGGTGCAAACCGAGTCAACATGGCCCAATGGTCAGCACGGGTATTGAAGAGCTCTAGCCTCAAGGCCCGATTTTCACGGTCCTTATCCTCGAGCATCTCAGCAGTGGTGCGAGTCCGTGAATCCTCCTGAGTGCGGTCAGCATAGATAGCCTGGAGATACCCTTGTGCTCCCGGAAGTGATCCTGGCATATACCGGAAATCAGAGTCCCGAAATAGGCCAGACCTGACTCGCAATAGTAACCCCGAGTCCATAGGAGCAGTGAAGGGGCTCGGTGGATCCAGGATAAGATGGAAATATCCTGACAGAGCAGAGATACTGGCTTTGATTAAAGTCTCGAAATTGCTCTTCGACCGTGTACTCGGGATACCAACGGTATCCAGCCTCAGTCATTACCCTGACCAACATGGCGGTATGGCCGGGTACATCTAGGCATCGAGTCAGGCGAACCACTTGATTGAGGTCGTGTCAGGACCCCGACTCAATGCCACATCGATCTAGCATGTAACACCTCATATCACTTTGCGGCCTCACGCACGGTATTCCCACGGGTGTCGCCTTACCTTAGCCCGGGACCGTTTGCGCCTTTTGGCACACGTATATGACGGTGTCGCTAGCATCCATATGATAATGAGCCCGGGATGACATGGCTAGTCGTAAACCCAAAGTGGCACAGACTTACAGGGACAGGCATTCATGACCCAGCATCGAACGTGTCGGTCATCAGCGAGTGAATCCAGGCTGTAGCACTGGGCTAGTAGGACTCCGGTGAACCGGGCTGTAGCGGGCTAACAGGACTCCGATATTCATCGCGTGACATTTCCCCGAAGGGACAGACACAGGAACGAAGAAGGACACATGCCGGCCAGCCTAAGTGTTCCGGAGCAGTAGCAAGCTACCATGGCTCGGTGGAAACACTAGGAGACATTTCCCGATAAGAGAGGCTACTAAACATAAACAACTAGATGGTCAGATCCCACACATACCAAGCATTTCAATAGCATACACACAATATGCTCGATATGTGCAAATACAACATGGCATCACAACATGACTCTACGACTCAAGTAATTTATTCAATAGGCTCCGAGGAGCGAGATATTACAAACAGGGGTCTCATGACCCAACATTCAGAGCATACAAATCAAAGCACAAGCGGAAGCTATCATGTCTAGGTACAGACATCTATAAATGAAAAAGGCTGAAAAGCCTGACTATCTATCAGATCCTGCCGAGGGCACAAGATCGTAGCTGAGGTAACAAGCTAAACGTCGAAGTCCACGTGGAACTACTAGTGAGACTGAAGTCTCTCTGCAAAAACATAAAATAGGCAAACGTGAGTACAAATGTACCCAGCAAGACTTACTTCAGAACTAACTACATATGCATGATTTTCAACAAGGGGATGGTGGGGTTTAACTGCAGCAAGCCAGCTTTGACTCGGTGGCTATCCTAAACTACGACTGCAAGCGACTCTTTTGAGGTGGCGCACACGAGTCCACATATTCACCATATCAATACACCACTATGGATCCGCTCCCGTCTCCCTACGAGAACGCCATCCATAGCACTCACGCTTATCTTGCGCATTTTAAAGTATCCACTTTCACTTGTCTATGAACTGATATAAGCAACCCAGAAGTCCTTTTCCGCGGACACGGCTATTCGAATAGATGATGTTAACCCTGCAGGGGTGTACTTCTTCATACATGTTTCCACCACTTAGCGTCTGCACACGACATGTGCTCGGCAGACTTCAAGCGAAAGCCGACGTGGGTGTAGACCACGACCTACCTAAACACTCAAGTCTCTAGTCCAGGTTTATCGCCTATTCGGGTTCCATCCATGAGGAGATCCGGCCGGAGTTTCGCTCACAGCCCCAAACGATGTGAACACGGTTCCCGAGACACCAAACGGGCATCCGGTACACCGTGCCACGTACCTACCGCATCACAGCCCACCCCTACGGTCAGCGCTGTCCACGGCCTCCAGTAAGCTACAAACACCAGAAACTACTTGCAACTCCTGGACAGAGGACAAGGGTGAATAAGAAGTCGAGCGGGGTCATATTTCAGGGCCCAATGTATGGTAGTAGCTGAATCATGGATCACAAACACAGAACTCAGTTCCTGAGGACGGCTTCAATGAGACAACCCACCATGTACTCCTACATGGCCTCTCACCGACACCTTTTACCAAATCGTGTTCACACACTTAGCTCACACATAGTAGGACATGTTCACACACCTCTGATTCATCCTCGATGAATCAGACCTGACTCAACTCTAAGCAGTAGCAGGCATGACAAACAAGCATGAATGAGTAGGCACATCAGGGCTCAAACAACTCCTACTCATGCTAGTGGGTTTCATCTATTTACTGTGGCAATGACAGGTCATGCAAAGGATAAAGGGGGTTCAGCTACCGCAGCAAGTAATAGATGAATCGGTGTTGTCCTAATGCAGTAAAAGAGAGCAGGAGCGAGAGAGTAGGATTGTATCGGAATGAGCAAGGGGGTTTTGCTTGCCTGGCACTTCTGAAGATAGCATTGAGTCTTCATCAGTGTCAACGATCACATCATCGGTATCACGTCTATCGAGAGGGGACAATTACCGGCAACATAGAAGGGAACACAATCAATGCAATGCACAATATGATGCATGATCATGACATGGCAAAATGAATGTGTTTTGAGCTAATGCAACTAGCAACAGATTAAATGAAGTTGGTTTGAATACAAGATTCAAATTTAAACTCCATATGTGATTATTCAAATGCCATTTAATTGATTTGTGCTAAACAGCAGCTATAAGTTGTTCTATCATGCATGAAAATGGTACAGATGGATTCCTTGAATTTTTTGATAATTTTTCATATATAAATTATTTAATTTGGAGTTCCGGTTGAATTTCTATGATTTTTAGAAGTTTTAGCTATTTTCTGGAATTTCCTGAATAATATTAAATCCAGAAATGATTATGGCGTCAGCACCACGTCACGGTGACGTCAGCAGGGTCAACTGGGCGCCCCAGGTCAAACCTGACGTGTGGGGGCCACACGTCAGTGACACAGGAGCTAATCCCGGTCAAACCCAGCGCTAACTGAGGTTTGACCAGGGGTGGGGCCCTGCTGTCAGTGTCACTAGGTGTTGACTAAGTGCGTCATTAGCCCGAATTAATCTGCCACGTCACCCTCGCCGGAGTTACGCCGGCGGCGACCAAAACGACGGCGGAGCGTTTTGGAAAAACGCTACGAGGCTCCATTTTGAGCGCGGTTTGTTGCTACGGCTTGCTGGCGTTCTTGCGCATCTACTGGTAGCAGCGACAGCAGTTGGGATGGCCTGAGTCGATGGCGACGAGCACTTCCGCGGCGGCCGGAGTTCGGGCACCCGCTGGTTTGGCGTTTCGGTGCGCGGGAGGGGGAGCTGGTTGGTGTGTTGGGCTCCTGGGGGCTTTATGAGCACGGTGGAGCACTCCGTCGTGGGCATGCGCGGCTATGGCCACGGCTGCGCCATGGCCGGCGGCGAGAAGCTCTCGGCCGCGACGGCATCGGTGTTAGAGGAAGAAATCGGGCCAGGGAAGAGGGGGGAAACAGCACAGGAGCTCACAGCGGGTGCAGCGGTGGCCTCGGCGAGCTCGGGGAGGCACCGGAGCGAGCGAAGCATCGAGGGGGATCTCCGGCGGCCGAGGTCGGAAACGGCGGCACTGGCAAGGCTTCAGGGCGTCCGGCGTTGCGTAGCTCAGCCAGGAGGTCGAGGACGACGCGGCGGAGCTTATGGAACTGGCGGAGGGGCGAGGGAGGGCTGGTGGCTGCGGCTATAGCGAACGGCGGCGACGGCTGCGCTCGGGGATCACAGGGGAGAGAGGGAAAGAGAGAGCCAGAGGAGGGGGAGTGGTCCAGAGGGAGGGGATGAGGACGCGAAAGAGTGAGGAAGAGAGGCAGGGAGGTGCGTGGCGTCTCCGGGCGTCGAGGAGGAAGCAGGAGGTGGCCGAGGCCTCTCGGGCGCGCGCCACGCCTCGCCTCTATCCTTCTGGCGAGGGAGGAAGACGACAGGGGAGGGGGTGGAGATGGGCTGGGCCGGCTGGGCCGGTTGGTGGCGCCAGGTAGGCTGCGGGTAAGTGGCCCAGGTAGGTTTCCTCTCCCTTTCTATTTATTTCTGTTCTGTTTTGTTTTTCTTATTTAGTTGCCACTGAATTCAAATTCAAACAATTTGAAAACAGTGCCAAAACTCCCCTGGATATTTTAAGTCACTTAATCGACTTTTTCACAAATACAAAAAATATCTCAGGTCATTTGAAAATATATTCATCATATATTATGAATATAATTCCAAATTCAAATAGAATATGATTTAAATTCAATGCTCAAAATATTCCTCAAAAATGTTCATTATTTTTGGTTTGGTGTAAAACCCTGGCCAAATTATAACCAACATTAGTTAAGGCCATTTTGGAATCATTGAATGCATTTTCCAGGGTTCTTTTGCCCTGCTTTTATTTAGGGTTTTGAGGCTTCCAACAATCCTCAACTCATGTTTCAGAAATTTAAATATGATGCCTGGATGAAGATGCAACTATTTACAAACAATATTCTAGGGCTGTGACAACTCACCCCCACTAAACAAAAATCTCGTCCCGAGATTCAAGCGTAGGGTAGGGTGAAGGGGGAACGCAAACTAGCACAATCTTCACGATCCAGGTTGCACTTCAATTGAACGTTGATTCAATCACCATCATTGTCTTGAAGTCTTGCTCTGCGAAATCCTGTCAACATGACATGGAGGGAAGAAGGAGACTCTAGAAGGGTCGATCTTCTCGAAGATCGAACAACTCACGGAATGAGACATAGGACCATCTCTCGGGTTGAGACACGAGATACACATCAAGAGGGGTGGAAAGAAACGGATGACGAAGGTTCACTAGGTAGACAACAATTTCACGCTTAAGAAGGTGGTAATCGATTGTCAACGTAGCGAGGAGTTGAGTTGCCATGATACCATAATGATGCACCTCAGGGAGGGTGACTCGAAGATATATCCCCTTAAGTGGCAAAAATAATTACCTTTGATTCAGGAATCATTGGAACTCTTTAAACCAGCCTAGGGCAATTCTCGAGCGATCGTTTGGAGGGGGGTCGGTAGAATGGCATACTCGGACTTGGATGATGTGGATTACCTTGTTGAAGACAACGCAATGGATAAATTTGCTTGTCACCGGAAATGGAGGAGACCCATGGTAGAATTGCACATTGGCGGTGCAAGCTGGGAACAAAATGCAAATGCTGGGAATGATTCTGGTAACTAGGGAAGAACCCAACAATAGAGAGTGATTTCACGGTTTGAGAAGGTCATAGCATTGCCGAGGAAAACTGAGAGGAATCCAAGGTAGTGCTGATGATAACACGTAGCGCTTGTGCGTGCTCTCAAGAACTTGAGCATTTCCATAATCATCAAGGTTTTACCAACATCCGTGTCAAGGATCCTGGCAACACAACATACTACCATGATGAATAGCGATGGACGATGCAGATGCAAAGGAGGATAATACTTTCTCAGATTTCACCCTTGGCAGGGCCAAGGAAATAAAATCTGGATGATCGACCGAGAGACATTTAGCACTCCGCTTCTAATGTTCTCCTTGACGTGCTAGTGTATCCCATTCATAGATATGGTTTGATAACTAGAACATCAAGTAAGAGGTCAGACTTCGGGAACACAAAAATCCATAGGGTCAACTAGGGAGTAAACCCTACGAAATCCCTATGGGGAGGTGGCCAACTTCATCAATCAAGATATTATAATAACAGGTCTTCCGGCTGGGTGTGTTGGCCACGACATCCACTTTACCGGTTATCGCGCGACCAATATTATAATTCTTGGGAAATATTCCAACCATCATATCTGCCTGAGATTCAGATCTGGTTGGTGTCAGGATATTCCAGACTCATCGAGTCTAGGAAGAAAAACGGAAATTCGCAACACAAATCGACGAGATGACGTTGCGGGATTCTCGGGAGATGAACTACGATAGCAAGCTCCAAAACATGAGCTGGTTCTGCTACAAACATGTGAACACGTTGTCCCAGACAAGCATGCCCACATGGTAGTCTTACAATAAAACACTACCGAGTTCTGGTTGGGAGCCATCAGCGAGGATATCGAAGTTCTTACATAAGTCCGGATTAGCTCTTATGAAGATACTCCTTCTCCTTGAACAAATCAGTCAGTGGCTTGGTGTGCTAGGATACACATATGGAATGAAGGTTGCAAGTCTCCAGACCACAGAATACTTCGCACGTGTGCATGACTGACTTGCGATGATTCCAGAGGAAGCAACATTGACTTTCTCGAGTCCACGGCGGCAACTTGCATCAAATGCACATGAACTAGAGGAGGTCACTTCTTACATCCGAACATATGCTTCATGAGCTAGCATGAACAAATGCTTTCAAAAGTTTCCAACGCTAGCTTAATGTTTAGCAAAATTATGGAGAAGGCAAGGATGTTGTCAATGGGCACAACAACAATTCATCTGGGTTTCCTTTTAAAAGGAATTCCATAGTTAAGTGAACAAGTGATAGCATTGGTCAGACCAAAGATGTAATGGTGTATGCTCGAGGGATCAACCACGAATAAGACAACATTACGAGCATCGTTGGTACTGATTTGATTTGACGATAGCCCACACTCAAATCAAGGATTGATAAGACAATAGGTCCAGCAACTGATCACAGGGACCAATCGATGAAGATACCATCTTTCTTCAACACACACTACACAAGAATATCCCTTTGGAACGAACTAAGTTAGGCAAGCTTTTATCTTCCAATTCTCCAAGTTGTTGTCTAGCTTAACCAACTAGCTCAGGGATACCCAACACAGATTCTTGGAGAAAGGGTGGTTCTCCAGAAACCAACTTGATCACGAGCTCAACATAATAGTCAGGAAACAACCCGGTAACACTTCCAAGAAGATATTTGGAAAGTCACGAACCACCGGTATGTTACTAAGCTCGAGAACAATCTTGCTTTTGAGGGCAAGACGACATGATTAAATGAGTGAGGACTTGAAATAATTCCTAACTCATTGGCCGAGGAGTGCACCAGAAATAGGGACTAGGTAGCACAATCAATCTTAGGGTGACAATTCAATAATCAACACGCTAAGAATGAGGTTATCGTCCATTTAACTACCAAGCAACAGAGTTGCTAGCAATATTGATTTCACACGCCATGATTCATTTGTCGGCATTCCGGTTACAATAACACAGGAACCAAGGAATGAACAATGGTGGCAAGAAGTATCACTGTACCAAGAGTTCATAGGATGGTGTGCAATTCCTATAACAATCTCGATATAAAATATGTAATACTCCAAGGTAGAGCAGAACAAAAGCTGGAGTAGCAATTCGATCTGCGGAGCACAACCTCCTTGACCCAATCCTGGATAGGGAAGAGGTACTGGAGTTTGTTTTTCCTAGTCATTCCGCGATAGAATGGCTTGACGGACCACAAGAGTAATAGGCATCGATAAACGAACGCACGCATAATCTTGACTATCAATTGATAGACGAAGGTCAGTAGACAACTAAAGAGGGACAACTCAAAGGAACACACGATTTTCTGAGTTGTGGATGCATGGTTTGGCATGTCGAACGAATTCAACATATTTCTTCCGGGCAATCCATGCGGAAAGGTAGAACTGGCAGAGCCACAATATATAATGGAGAACTCATCAAGAGCACTCTTGTTGTCATCTTTTGGTTCAGAAGAACTCCTGCCAAGAATGGTTCATGGTAATTGGAAGAAGGATATACCACGAACCTCGAGGACTACCGCAAAGTTACTAATATCCTAAAGGAACGAGCAACACTATCAACATGAAGTAAGTAGAGTGAATCTCGGGTTCAAAACCCAGGAATAGAATGCCTACTAACTAAATGGCATCACAGGATGCTTTCGATAATAAAGGCCAGAATCTTCACACTGGGAACACAAAACGTTGCTAGATTACTAGGTGACTCCCTAAAACACCTAGGGTCATAATAGTAGCTCCAACATATATGTCAAGGCAATAAAGTACCTCAACTCACTGATTTGTGTGATTAATCTGACCAAAGGCACATCGGAAACAGGAGGAAGGGATTTGCAATTGCATCCGACTATTTAGAAACCTGGGATGACTCGGACAGCATAACGGCTGTAAATGCTCAGAAAAGATTTGAGACATTCACAAAAATGGTGGCATAACCACTCAGAAGCACAATATCAAGGTCTCGAGATCAATAATTAACATACAGAGGTAGAAACTGAACTGAGGCTTAAACCAACAATCTTATAAGTCTACGGATTAGTAACGCGTGATCCTGATAGAAAGAAGAGATAGCCTAGCTCTTAATCCCCGTAGAAGAGAAGATGATGACTCAGATCAGAAGGCCATGAGGTATAAGGAGTAAAAAGAGCCTTACGTTCCATCCCACAATCAATTCCCTTATATAACTAAAGAATTTCTAGACTCAACTTCGACCAGTTTGGCTTGGTAATCCTACAGGCAGTCAAGCTCTAATACCAATGCTGTCAGGACCCCGACTCAATGCCACATCGATCTAGCATGTAACACCTCATATCACTTTGCGGCCTCACGCACGGTATTCCCACGGGTGTCGCCTTACCTTAGCCCAGGACCGTTTGCGCCTTTTGGCACACGTATATGACGGTGTCGCTAGCATCCATATGATAAGGAGCCCGGGCTGACATGGCTAGTCATAAACCCAAAGTGGCACAGACTTACAGGGACAGGCATTCATGACCCAGCATCGAACGTGTCGGTCATCAGCGAGTGAATCCAGGCTGTAGCACTGGGCTAGCAGGACTCCGGTGAACCGGGCTGTAGCGGGCTAACAGGACTCCGATATTCATTGCGTGACATTTCCCCGAAGGGACAGACATAGGAACGAAGAAGGACACATGCCGGCCAGCCTAAGTGTTCCGGAGCAGTAGCAAGCTACCATGGCTCGGTGGAAACACTAGGAGACATTTCCCGATAAGAGAGGCTACTAAACATAAACAACTAGATGGTCAGATCCCACACATACCAAGCATTTCAATAGCATACACACAATATGCTCGATATGTGCAAATACAACATGGCATCACAACATGACTCTACGACTCAAGTAATTTATTCAATAGGCTCCGAGGAGCGAGATATTACAAACAGGGGTCTCATGACCCAACATTCAGAGCATACAAATCAAAGCACAAGCGGAAGCTATCATGTCTGGGTACAGACATCTATAAATGAAAAAGGCTGAAAAGCCTGACTATCTATCAGATCCTGCCGAGGGCACAAGATCGTAGCTGAGGTAACAAGCTAAACGTCGAAGTCCACGTGGAACTACTAGTGAGACTGAAGTCTCTCTGCAAAAACATAAAATAGGCAAATGTGAGTACAAATGTACCCAGCAAGACTTACATCAGAACTAACTACATATGCATCATTTTCAACAAGGGGATGGTGGGGTTTAACTGCAGCAAGCCAGCTTTGACTCGGTGGCTATCCTAAACTACGACTGCAAGCGACTCTTTTGAGGTGGCGCACACGAGTCCACATATTCACCATATCAATACACCACTATGGATCCGCTCCCGTCTCCCTACGAGAACGCCATCCATAGCACTCACGCTTATCTTGCGCATTTTAAAGTATCCACTTTCACTTGTCTATGAACTGATATAAGCAACCCAGAAGTCCTTTTCCGCGGACACGGCTATTCGAATAGATGATGTTAACCCTGCAGGGGTGTACTTCTTCATACATGTTTCCACCACTTAGCGTCTGCACACGACATGTGCTCGGCAGACTTCAAGCGAAAGCCGACGTGGGTGTAGACCACGACCTACCTAAACACTCAAGTCTCTAGTCTAGGTTTATCGCCTATTCGGGTTCCATCCATGAGGAGATCCGGCCGGAGTTTCGCTCACAGCCCCAAACGATGTGAACAGGGTTCCCGAGACACCAAACGGGCATCCGGTACACCGTGCCACGTACCTACCGCATCACAGCCCACCCCTACGGTCAGCGTTGTCCAAGGCCTCCAGTAAGCTACAAACACCAGAAACTACTTGCAACTCATGGACAGAGGACAAGGGTGAATAAGAAGTCGAGCGGGGTCATATTTCAGGGCCCAATGTATGGTAGTAGCTGAATCATGGATCACAAACACAGAACTCAGTTCCTGAGGACGGCTTCAATGAGACAACCCACCATGTACTCCTACATGGCCTCTCACCGACACCTTTTACCAAATCGTGTTCACACACTTAGCTCACACATAGTAGGACATGTTCACACACCTCTGATTCATCCTCGATGAATCAGACCTGACTCAACTCTAAGCAGTAGCGGGCATGACAAACAAGCATGAATGAGTAGGCACATCAGGGCTCAAACAACTCCTACTCATGCTAGTGGGTTTCATCTATTTACTGTGGCAATGACAGGTCATGCAAAGGATAAAGGGGGTTCAGCTACCGCAGCAAGTAACAGATGAATCGGTGTTGTCCTAATGAAGTAAAAGAGAGCAGGAGCGAGAGAGTAGGATTGTATCGGAATGAGCAAGGGGGTTTTGCTTGCCTGGCACTTCTGAAGATAGCATTGAGTCTTCATCAGTGTCAACGATCACATCATCGGTATCACGTCTATCGAGAGGGGACAATTACCGGCAACATAGAAGGGAACACAATCAATGCAATGCACAATATGATGCATGATCATGACATGGCAAAATGAATGTGTTTTGAGCTAATGCAACTAGCAACAGATTAAATGAAGTTGGTTTGAATACAAGATTCAAATTTAAACTCCATATGTGATTATTCAAATGCCATTTAATTGATTTGTGCTAAACAGCAGCTATAATTTGCTCTATCATGCATGAAAATGGTACAGATGGATTCCTTGAATTTTTCTGATAATTTTTCATATATAAATTATTTAATTTGGAGTTACGGTTGAATTTCTATGATTTTTAGAAGTTTTAGCTATTTTCTGGAATTTCCTGAATAATTTCAAATCCAGAAATGATTATGGCGTCAGCACCACGTCACGGTGACGTCAGCAGGGTCAATTGGGCGCCCCAGGTCAAACCTGACGTGTGGGGGCCACACGTCAGTGACAAAGGAGCTAATCCCGGTCAAACCCAGCGCTAACTGAGGTTTGACCAGGGGTGGGGCCCTGCTGTCAGTGTCACTAGGTGTTGACTAAGTGCGTCATTAGCCCGAATTAATCTGCCACGTCACCCTCGCCGGAGTTACGCCGGCGGCGACCAAAACGACGGCGGAGCGTTTCGTAAAAACGCTACGGGGCTCCATTTTGAGCGCGGTTTGTTGCTACGGCTTGCTGGCGTTCTTGCGCATCTACTGGTAGCAGCGACAGCAGTTGGGATGGCCTGAGTCGATGGCGACGAGCACTTCCGCGGCGGCCGGAGTTCGGGCACCCGCGGGTTTGGCGTTTCGGTGCGCGGGAGGGGGAGCTGGTTGGTGTGTTGGGCTCCTGGGGGCTTTATGAGCACGGTGGAGCACTCCGTCATGGGCATGCGCGGCTATGGCCACGGCTGCGCCATGGCCGGCGGCGAGAAGCTCTCGGCCGCGACGGCATCGGTGTTAGAGGAAGAAATCGGGCCAGGGAAGAGGGGGGAAACAGCACAGGAGCTCACAGCGGGTGCAGCGGTGGCCTCGGCGAGCTCGGGGAGGCACCGGAGCGAGCGAAGCATCGAGGGGGATCTCCGGCGGCCGAGGTCGGAAACGGCGGCACTGGCAAGGCTTCAGGGCGTCTGGCGTTGCGTAGCTCAGCGAGGAGGTCGAGGATGACGCGGCGGAGCTTATGGAACTGGCGGAGGGGCGAGGGAGGGCTGGTGGCTGCGGCTATAGCGAACGGCGGCGACGGATGCGCTTGGGGATCACAGGGGAGAGAGGGAAAGAGAGAGCCAGAGGAGCGGGAGCGGTCCAGAGGGAGGGGATGAGGATGCGGAAGAGTGAGGAAGAGAGGCAGGAAGGTGCGTGGCATCTCCGGGCGTCGAGGAGGAAGCAGGAGGTGGCCGAGGCCTCTCGGGCGCGCGCCACGCCTCACCTCTGTCCTTCTGGCGAGGGAGGAAGACGACAGGGGAGGGGGTGGAGATGGGCTGGGCCGGCTGGGCCGGTTGGTGGCGCCAGGTAGGCTGCGGGTAAGTGTCCCAGGTAGGTTTCCTCTCCCTTTCTATTTATTTCTGTTCTGTTTTGTTTTTCTTATTTAGTTGCCACTGAATTCAAATTCAAACAATTTGAAAACAGTGCCAAAACTCCCCTGGATATTTTAAGTCACTTAATCGACTTTTTCACAAATACAAAAAATATCTCAGGTCATTTGAAAATATATTCATCATATATTATGAATATAATTCCAAATTCAAATAGAATATGATTTATATTCAATGCTCAAAATATTCCTCAAAAATGTTCATTATTTTTGGTTTGGTGTAAAACCCTGGCCAAAATATGACCAACATTAGTTAAGGCCATTTTGGAATCATTGAATGCATTTTCCAGGGTTCTTTTGCCCTGCTTTTATTTATGGTTTTGAGGCTTCCAACAATCCTCAACTCATGTTTCAGAAATTTAAATATGATGCCTGGATGAAGATGCAACTATTTACAAACAATATTCTAGGGCTATGACAGGTCGCGAGTGGCCATCTGAAAGCACAACCATAATGCAAAGGCATTAGAATTTCCAGCAAAATTTCGGCAGCATAACAGCTGTAAATGCTCAAGAAGGATTTTGAGACATTTGACAAAGGATTTCATACACACTCAACATCATCATATCAAAGTTCTGAGTCCATCCTAACAACATAATGTGGTAGTAGAACTGAACTAGGCTTGTATCCATCAAACCTATAAGGTACTACTAATTAGTAACACGTGATCCTGATAGAGAGAATAGATCCTAATTCCTTAACCCCCGGTGGAAGAATAGACTGACTCAAATCAGAATGTCATAAGATAAGGAGTAAAAAGAGCCTTACGTTCCAACCCACAAACAATTCCCCTACATATAACTAAAGAATTTCTAGACTCAACATCGACCAGTTTGGCTTGGAGAACCTACAGGCAGTTCGGCTCTGATACCAACGTTGTCAGGACCCCGACTCGATGTCACATCGATCTAGCCTGTAACACCTCATATCACTTTGCGGCCTCACGCACGGTATCCCCACGGGTGTCGCCTTACCTTTGCCCGGGACCGTTTGCGCCTTTTGGCTCACGTATATGATAGTGTCGCTAGCATCCATATGATAAGGAGCCCGGGCTGACATGACTAGTCGTAAACCCAAAGTGGCACAGACTCACAGGGACAGGCATCCATGACCCAGCTTCGAACGTGTCGGTCATCAGCAAGTGGGTCCGGGCTGTAGCACTGGGCTAGCAGGATTCCGGTAAACCGGGCTGTAGCGGGCTAACAGGACTCCGGTACTC
Organism: Triticum aestivum; assembly: GCF_018294505.1. Classification (NCBI taxonomy): domain Eukaryota; kingdom Viridiplantae; phylum Streptophyta; class Magnoliopsida; order Poales; family Poaceae; genus Triticum; species Triticum aestivum. Next base: position 297,171,806 of record NC_057801.1, read on the forward strand.
AATGCGTGACATTTCCCCGAAGGGACAGACACCAGAACGAAGAAGGACACATGCCGGCCAGCCTAAGTGTTCCAGAGCAGTAGCAAGCTACCATGGCTCAGCGGTAACACTAGGAGACATTTCCCGGTAAGAGAGGCTACTAAAGATAAACAACTAGATAGTCAGATCCCACACATACCAAGCATTTCAATAACATACACACAGTATGCTCGATATGTGCAAATACAACATGGCATCACAACATGACTCTACGACACAAGTACTTTATTTAAGGCTCAGAGAGCCATACATAACATACACATAGGTACGGGTCACACGACCCAGCATTCAAGTCATACAGTCATACAAACCAGCAGCAGAAGTAGTTTGTTTGAGTACAGACAACTAGTAAAATAAAAAGAGGCTAGGGAAGCCTAGCTATACTACGTGGTCCTTCACAAGCTCAGGATCACCACCTGGGCCTTAGCCTACTCATTGATGTCAACGTCTACGAAGAACCCATCAGAAGGGGTTGCAGCGTCTTCTGTAAAAATGTAAATTATAGCAACATGAGTACAAAGGTACTCAGCAAGACTTACATTAGATCCTACATACATGCACATTATCAAGAAGGGTTGGTGGAGTTGTTGCAGCAAGCCAGCTTTGACTCTTGGCTAGGCTATCCTACGAGACTCCAACTTGAAATGGTTTTGCGCACACGAGTCCACTACTCACCACTTCAATACACTACCGAGGATCCACCTCCGTCTTCCTACGGAAGAGCCATCCTCGGCACTCACACTTATCTTGAGGCTTTTAGTAGTTTCCATTTACTTGTCTATGAACTGTATAGGCAACCAAGTAGTCCTTTACCGCGGACGCGGCTATTCGAATAGATCATGTTAACCCTGCAGGGGTGTACTTCTTCATACATGTTTCCACCACTTAGCGTCTGCACACGACATGTGCTCGGCAGACTTCAAGCGAAAGCCGACGTGGGTGTAGACCACGACCTACCTAAACACCTAAGTCTCTAGTCCAGGTTTATCGCCTATTCGGGTTCCATCCATGAGGAGACCCGGCCGAGGTTTCGCTCACAGCCCCAAACGATGTGAACAGGGTTCCCGAGATACCTAACGGCTATTCGGTACACCGTGCCACGTACCTACCGCATCACAGCCCACCCCTATGGTCAGCGCTGTCCACGGCCTCCAGTAGGCTACAAACACCAGAAACTACTTGCAACTCCTGGACAGAGAACTAGGGTGGATAAGAAGTCGAGCGGGGTCATATTTCAGGGCCCAATGCATGGTAGTAGCTGTATCTTAAATCACACATACAGATCTCAGTGCTTAAGGTCGGCGTCAATGAAACAACCCACCATGTACTCCTACATGGCCTCTCATCGATACCTTTACCAAATCGTGTTCACCACACCACTCTCATTACCGACATAATCATTTCACTCTAGCCCATCACCCAGATGAACCAGACCTGACACGACTCTAAGCATAGCAGGCATAGCAAGGTAGGAACAACACATACATATGGCTCAAACAACTCCTACACATGCTAGTTGGTTTCATCTAGTTACTGTGGCAAAGACAGATCATGCAGAGGAAGTGGGTTCAACTACCGTAACACACAGCAGTTTGAACGCATTGTCTTAATGCAGTAAAAGAGAGCAGGAGCGAGAACATGGGATTGTATCGATATGATCAAATGGTTGGTTGCTTGCCTGATGGTTCGATGCACTGATACGGTTCTTCGTTAGGGTAATCACGGTACTCCTCGGAGGCAGAACCTGCCGCAAAGAACACCGATACACAACCATCACCAAACAATGTGCAACAATATGATGCATGCATGAAACATGGCAATATGAGTGTGTTGGGCTAATGCAACTAAGACCAGAAGGGTTTGAACCAATTTGAACCAAAGATTCAAATTTCAAACTCATACATTGCCCTTTAAAGTGTTTTACCTTGTTCTGCATTAAACATCAAGTTAACTTGTTTAATCATTCATGAAAATAGTAGAGATGGATAGATTGGATTTTTCTGATCATTTTTCATATATAATTTGTCTGATTTGGAGTTACAGATTAAAAGTTATGAATTTTTGAAATTTAAACTATATTCTGGAATTTCCTATATTAGATTAAATCCAGAAAATCAATTAATGCGTCAGCCTGACGTCAGTGTGACATCAGCAGGTCAACGGGACACGGTCCGGGTCAAACCGAACAGTGGGTCCCGCGTGTCAGTGTGATTAATTAAACTAAAATTAATTTAAACTAATCCTAATTAGTTAACAGGGCTGGGCCCCACTTGTCATTGACTCAGGGGAGTCAACCAGGGCCCACCCATGGTCAAACCCGGGTCAGCTGCACCGGCGTTTAGCCGCCGGCGAGCCCGCCGCGGCGGCGGAAGTGGTTTTTGCCGTTCCGGCAACCAAACGAGACGCGGAGGCCACCAGAGAGGAGCTGAGGACGAACCGCAGCTCTTGGTGGAGTCCGTTGGGGTCGGGGTGGCCGGAGTTGGCGCCGGCGACGACTTTGGCGGCCACCGGAGTTCGGCCGAAGTCGAACTTGACGCAAGAGGGGTCGGTGAGGTGCGGGGAGTAGCTAGTTAGGTCCTACTTGACGTGGTGAGCATGATGGACACCGTGGAGTGGCCGGAAGATGACTGGGAGCACATCGGCGACGAGCTCCACGGTGGTGGGTGCGGTTGAGCTCCGGGAGGTCGCTACACGGCTCAGGAATGAGAGAGGGAGGGTAGGAGGGGTAGCTAGGCTCACAGCGCACCCGTAGAGGCCACCAGCGGGGTCGGGGACGAGCTGAGGCGGCGACGGTGTTGAAGGGGATCTCCGGCGACGGCGGTTCGGGCGAGGTCGTTGCGGTGGACTCGGGCGTTGCGAGCGCTCGGGGCTCGGCTTGCTCGATGAAGTGGACAGCGGCGAAGCTCCTGGACACGACGAGAGGACGCACGGGCGGCAGGGAGCGCGGCTACGACGTAGGCACGGCGGCGGTAGCGTCGGCCATGGCTGGGGGGCGCGAGGGGGAGGAGCTGGAGAGGAGAGGGGTGTCTGGGGGGTTCGGGGAAGAGAGGGGGAGCGATCCACGACGTCACCGGGCGAGGGGAGCGGCGAGGCGGCGAGCAGGTGCGTGGCGCGCGCTGCGGTCGCCGTCGGGCACCTGCCTGCCTGCCTGGCCGGCAAGCAGCTCGGTGGAGCGGCGCTGGGCTGGGCCGGCAGGTGGGCCGGGTGCTGGCGCCAGGTAAGTTTTTCTATTTTTTTCTGTTTTCTGTTTTTTAATACTTCTGCAACTTTGTTGAATTAATAAAAATACCTAGGCAACTCCTAAAATCACCAAACTACTCCTGGTCCATAGTTGGATTATTTCCAACATGAAACATTTTAGTTTGGAGATATTTGAGCATTTAATTATTTTATATAATTTTAAATGCCCAAATTCAAATATTTATGATTTAATTCAAAAACCCTGAGATGGCCTAGGAAAATGTGCATCACTTCTGGCAGAGGTTCTGAACCAAGACAAAAATGATGGGCATTTTAGAAGGGCATTTCAGGTTCATTGAAAAAGTTTTTAGTAAACGCTAGTTGGTTTCAGAAGGCCTGGGGGTTCTGTCATCCCCATTTCAGGTTTCTGATGAAAGAATAAACATGATGCAACACTCTAATGCATGAACTAACTAGGGTGTGACACCTATGCATAGGAAGTGGGTTAGAATTAAATGTGCTAGTCATATGTTTCATGATGCTCCCATTATGTTTCAATTCTTATCATTTATGTGAGCATCATTGAAACATCATGCCTAGCTAAAAAGGTATTAAATAAAAGCGCTCGTTGGGAGACAACACAATATTTATACCTACCGTTTCTGTGTGTTCAGATGATTATGCTACTATAGTAATCATGTTTTATAGATTTTGTTTCAATAAAGTGCCAAGTAAAGCCTTTAGGATAGTGTGGATGATAATTTATATGATTCTATGCAAAAACAGAAACATTTCCTCTCAGTCCAGGAATTTTGAAAATTCACTCAACCGTGCTTTTGATATGAATGTTTTACACATGATTGATATTAAAATTGCCTAGATTGTCCTAATGTTTCAGATTTTTTGGAGTTACAAAAGTATGCAAAGTTTCCAGATTGTTCTGTTTTTGACAGATTCTGTTTTCATTGTGTTGTTTTCTTATTTTGATGAAAGTATCAGAGGGTATGAACCATGGAGGAGTTGGAATACAGTAGATATTACACCAATATAAAGTTAGAATGAGTTCATAATAGTACCTAAGTGGTGATTTGCTTTGTTATACTAACGGAGCTTACGAGTTTTCTGTCGAGTTTTGTGTTGTGAAGTTTTCAAGTTTTGGGTAAAGCTTTGATGGACAACGAAATAAGCAGTGGCAAGAGCCTAACCTAGGGGATGCCCAAGGCACCCCAAGGTAATATTCAAGGACAACCAAGAGCCTAAGCTTGGGGATGCCCGGAAGGCATCCCCTCTTTCGTCTTTAATCCTCCGATAAATTTACTTGAGGCTATATTTTTATTCACCACATGATATGTGTTTTTCTTGGAGCATCTTGTATGATATGGGTCTTTGCTTTTTAGTTTGCCACAATCATCCTTGCTGAACACACCTTTTTAGAGGGACACACATGAATCGTGATTTATTAGAATGATCGATGTGCTGCACTTATATCTTTTGAGCTACGCAAGTTTCCTCTAGTGCTTCACTTATATATTTTTGTAGCACGGCGTTGGTTTTAGTTTATAGAAATTCTTGAGCTCTCATGCTTCACTTACATTATTTTGAGAGTTTCTAAATAGTATGGTAATTTGCTTTGGTTATGAATTTTGTCCTAATATGATGGGCATCGAAGAGGGATATAATAAAAACTTTCATATAATAAGTGCATTGAATACTATGAGAAGTTTGATTCCTTATGATTCTTTTGAGATATGAGGATGATGATATTAGAGTCATGATAGCGAGTAATTCTGGATTGTAGAAATACTTGTGTTAAAGTTTGTGATTCCCACAACATGCACGTATGGTGAACCATTATGTGATGAAGTGGGAGGATGATTTATTTATTGATTTTCTTCCTTATGAGTGGCGGTCGGGGACGAGCGATGGTCTTTTCCTGCCAATCTATCCCCCTAGGAGCATGCACGTTGTACTTTATTTTGATAACTAATAGATTTTTGCAATAAGTGTGTGAGTTCTTTATGACTCATGTTGAGTCCATGGATTATACACACTCTCTCCTTCCACCATTGCTAGCCTCTCTAGTACCGCTCAACTTTCGCCGGTGCATTACACCCACAATATTCCTTCCTCAAAACAGCCACCATACCTACCTATTATGGCATTTCCATGGCCATTCCGAGATATATTGCCATGCAACTTCCACCATCCCGTTTATTATGACATGCTCATCATTGTCATATTGCTTTGCATGATCATGTAGTTGACATCCTATTTGTGACAAAGCCACCATTTATCATTTATACATGTCACTCTTGAGTCATTGCACATCCCAGTACACCGCCGGAGGCATTCATATAGAGTCATATTTTCTTCTAAGTATTGAGTTGTAATTCTTGAGTTGTAAGTAAATAAAACTATGATGATCATCATTATTAGAGCATTGTCCCATGTGAGGAAAGGATGATGGAAGCTATGATTCCCTCACTAGTGGGGATGGGTCTCCATACTTTTTCCACACTTGTGCTTCAAAGTAGCATCATGATCTTCATGATAGAGAGTCTCCTATGTTATCACTTTTATATACTATTGGGAATTTTTTGTTATAGAACTTGGCTTGTATATTCCAATAATGGGCTTCCTCGAATTGCCCTAGGTCTTCATCAACAAGCGAGTTGGATGCACACCCACCTAGTTTATTTTTGAGCTTTCATAAACTTATATCTCTAGTGCATCCGTTGCATGGTAATCCCTACTCACTCACATTGATATCTATTGATGGGCATCTCCATAGCCTATTGATACGCCTAGTTGATGTGAGACTATCTCCTTCTTTTTGTCTTCTCCACATCCACCATATTCTATTCCACCTATAGTGTTATGTCCATGGCTCACGCTCCTGTATTGCGTGAAAGTTGAAAAGGCTTGAGAACATAAAAAATATGATACAATTGTTTGGCTTGTCATCGGGGTTGTGCATGATTTAGATACTTTGTGTGCTGAAGATGGAGCATAGCCAGACTATATGATTTTGTAGGGATAACTTTCTTTGGCCATGTTATTTGGAGAAGACATGATTGCCTTATTAGTATGCTTGAAGTACTATTGTTTTTATGCAAATATTAAACTTTTGTTTTGAATCTTATGGATCTAAATATTCTTGCCACAATAGAGAAGATTATGGATAAAATATGTTTGGTAGCTTTCCACAATTTTTTTGTTTTAATCATTTACCTACTCGAGGACGAGCAGGAATTAAGCTTGGGGACGCTTGATACATCTCCAACGTATTTATAATTTTTGATTGTTCGATGCTATTATATTATCCATCTTGGATGTTTTATACGCATTTATATGCTATTATATATTTTTTTGGGACTAACCTACTAACCTAGAGCCCAGTGCCAGTTTCTGTTTTTTCCTTATTTTTGAGTTTTACAGAAAAGGAATACCAAACGGAGTACAAACGAGCTGAAACTTTATGATGATTTTTTTATGAACCAAAAGAAGCCCACGGAGTATCGGAGATGGAACTGAGGACTCCCGAGGCAGCCACAAGGGTGGAGGGCACTCCCCCCTACCTTGTCGCTGCCCCGTGGACCCCCCGGACGTGAAACCGATGCCAAAAATTCCTATAAATAGAGAAACATTCATAAGGAAACCAAGATCAGGAGTTCTGCCGCCGCAATTCACTATAGCCACGAAAACCAATCGGGAGCCCGTTCCGGCACCCTGTCGGAGGGGCAAACCATCACGGGAGGCCATCTTCATCATCCCGGCGGTCTCCATGACGAGGAGGGAGTAGTTCACCCCCGGGGTTGAGGGTATGTACCAGTAGCTATGTGTTTGATCTCTCTCTCTCTCTAGCACTCTCTCTCTCTCTCGTGTTCTTGATTTGGCATGATCTTGATGTATCGCTTTGTTACTATAGCTAGATCTTATGGTGTTCTTCCCTCTCTACCTTGTGATGAATTGAATCTTTTCTTTTGAGGTTTTGTTATGTTAGATTGAATCTTTGGATGAGAGAGCACTTGATGTATGTCTTGCGATAGGATATCCATGGTGAAAATGGGATGTTCTATTGATCCACTTGATGTATGTTTTGGTTATCAACTTGTGGATTCTCGTAGTGACATTGGGGTCATATATGCGTAGGGGTTGGTACATGTTTTCATATTCCTTTCTCCGATAGAAATCTTGGAATACTCTTGAAGTTCTTTGTGTTGGATTGAATATTATGAATCTGAGATTTTGTGATGCATATCGTCTAAATGACCCACGGATACTTGTGGTGACATTGGAGTATCTAGGTGACATTAGGGTTGATTGATGTGTATGATGTGGTGTTATTTTAGTATGACCCAATAGATCGACCAGAAAGAATAATTTTGAGGTGGTTTCGTACCCTACAAACAATTTCATCTTATGTTCTCCGTGAAAGTAACTTTGGAGTGATTCTTTGTTACATGCTGAGGGATTGTTATATGATCCAATTATGTTATCATTATTGAGAGAAATTGCACTAGTGAAAGTATGAACCCTAGGCCTTGTTTTCAAGCATTGCAATACCATTTTTACTCACTTTTATGACTTGTTACCTTGTTGTTTTTTATTCACATTATGAAAATATATTCATAACATCCATATTATGCTTGTATCAACACGTCTTCACCAAACTAGTGCACCTATACAATTTACCATTGTATTGGGTGTGTTGGGGAAACAAGAGACTCTTTGTTATTTGGTTGCAGGGTTGTTTGAGAGAGACCATCTTCATCCTATGCCTCCCATGGATTGATAAACCTTAGGTCATCCACATGAGGAAAATTTGCTACTGTCCTTCAAAACTCTGCGCTTGGAGGCCCAACACGAGTCTACAAGAAGAAGATTGCGTAGTAGACATCAATAAGTAATCATGTGAATTTGATATTCGTTCGATATTTTAATGATATGTATGTTGTGATTCCGGTAGCGGTGTTATGTGAAGGTTGACTACATGACACTTCACCATCTACGAGTCTAAGGGAATGCATCGTATAGTAGTTATTAGATGATGGGTTGCTAGAGTGACAGAAACTTGAACCCTAGTTTATGTGATATTTTGTAAGGGGCTGGTTTGGATCCATATGTTTAATGCTATCGTTAGATTTTATCTTATTTTTTCTTTCATAGTTGTGGATGCTTGCAAGAGGGGTTAAGCATAAGTGGGAGGCTTGTTCAAGTAAGAACAACACCCAAGCATCGGTCCACCCACATATCAAAATATCAAAGTAGCGAACGTGAATCAAACCAACATGATGAAAGTGACTAGATGAAATTCATGTGTGTCCTCAAGAACGCTTTGCTTACTATAGGAGATTGTTTTGGCCTGTCCTTTGCTACAAAAAGGATTGGGCTACCTTGCTGCACTTATTTTTACTATTGTTACTTGATACAAATTATCTACCTATCAAACTACTTGTTACCGACAGTTTTAGTGCTTGCAGACATTGACTTGCTAGAAACCGCTTGTCATTTCCTTTTGCGCCTCGTTGGGTTCGACACTCTGACTTATCAAAAGGACTACAATTGATCCCCAATGCTTGTGCGTCATCAGTGGTGTCTCAATATAAGCAGTAGGAACAACTGGATCAACATTGTAAATGATAGTTTCATGTTTAACTATAATGGGCTCCTCAATCTTTTCTTTAACAGGGGGATGATATTCAAACCACTCATCCTTGGGGAGATCAGCATAAGTCGCAAATGATTCACAAAAAGAGGCTACTATCTTAGAGCAAAGTCCATATTTAGTGCTAAACTTATGAAAATCATCGATATCCATAAAATATTTAACACAATCAAACTCAAGTATTATACGCGACTCATTACCTTTGTCGAGTTCCAAATCTTCAGAGTTTCATTTAATTCTTTCTAGAAGATACCATCTGAATTCAATAGTTTTCTTCATAAAGGAGCCAATCGAACAAGAATCGAGCATGATTTGATAATCATGAGAAAGCTGAGCATAAAAAAATTGTAAGCTAATTTCTTTTGGGAGCTCATGATTGGGACATGTGTACATCATGTACTTAAGCCTCCCCAAGATTTAGCGATGCTTTCTCCTACCATGTTCCGACCATGATGAACATCATGTACTATCATCTGAATTCAATAATTCCGATGATTATGAACCAGATGCATAAGATAAAACCGTTGATGAAATTCCAATCTCAATCGGCTCAGATCCCATGTTCCAATATCATAACATAGCCTATACCATGTCAATTCCTTTCCCTACAATGATATAGATAAAACCTTCTTATTAACTTCATGTTCTGGTAAACTTGCAAGCTGAAATAATCCACAAACTTCGTCCACATAGATTAGGTGCATATCAGGATGTAATGTTCCATCTCCTGCATGAGGATTAGCTAGCAGCTTCTCTATCATACCCGAAGGAATCTCATAATAAATATTTTAAATAGATGCAGTAGGTTGAGGAGCATCTCTTTGTGCTTCCGATCGAGGTGAACATACCCTAAACAAACCCCTCAAAGGATTGTTTTCCCTACTAATTAGTAATAGTAAATTTCACCACGTAATATAAATGTTTCCTTGCCAAAGGTGCTTCCCTCCCCGGCAACGGCACCAGAAAGGAGCCTTGATAACCCCCAAGTATAGTTGATAAATCGTAGTACTTTTGATAATTAAGAGCGTTGAACCCAACGAGGAGCAAAAGGAAATGACAAGTGGTTTTCATCAAGGTATTTTCTGCAAGCACCGAAACTATCGGTAACGTGTAGATCGATAGCGAGATAATTTGTAGTAGGTGACAAGTAGCAATAGTAACTAAAGTTCAGAAAAGTAGACCAATCATTTTAGATTCAAAGGGCAGGCCACAATGGTCTCTTATAATAAGCTAAGAGTTCTTTAGGTCACACGGCAATTTTATCTACTCACTTTCATCATGTTTGTTTGATTCGCGTTGGCTACTTTGATAATTTGATATGTGGGTGGACAAGTGCTTGGGTACTGCTCTTACTAGAACAAGCCTCCCACTTCTGATTAACCCCTCTCGCAAGCACTTGCAACTATGAAAGAAGAATTAAGATAAAACTAACCATAGCGTTAAACATATGGATCCAAATCAACCCCATACGGAATAGCGCACAAACTAGGGTTTAAGCTTCTATCACTCTAGCAACCTATCATATAATTACTACTCCACAATGCATCCCCATAGGCCGAAAGATGGTGAAGTTTCATGTAGTCGATGATCACTTAACACTACTAAGGGAAATAACAACATCCATATCATCAAAATATTGAACGAATACCAAATTCACATGATTACTTATGACAAGACATGCCCCATGTCCTTAGGAAGAAAAGCGACTACTCACACATCATATTCATGTCCAAGATTAGAGGGGTATTGAATAGCAAAATGGACCCAACATATAATCTTCCACCAAATAAACCAACTAGCATCAACTACAATATGTAATCAACACCACTAGCCACCCACAGGTACCAATCTGAGGTTTTGACACAAAGATTGAATACAAGAGATGAACTAAGATTTGAGATGAGATGGTGCTTGTGAAGATGTTGATGAAGATTGATCCTCCTAGGATGAGAGGGTTGTTGGTGATGACGATGTCTTCGATTTCCCCCTCCCGGAGGGAAGTAACCCCGGTGGAATCACTCTGCCGGAGAGCAAAAGTGCTCCTGCCCAAGTTCCTCCTCGAGACGGCGGCCCTCCATCCCGAAAGTCCTGTCCTTATTTTTTTCTAGAGGCTGGCCATGGGCCTCACAAGCCACCAGCCCCCTCTGGAGTTTTTGCTCCTATATATTTTATTTATTCCAAAATAAATCTTAGTGAAATTTTAGCTCATTTGGAGATGTGCAGGATAGGTATCTCTGACATAGCTTTTTCACGTCCATAATTCCCGCTGCCGGGAATCTCCCTCTTCATGTAAATCTTGCATATTAAGAGAGAAAATGAATTAAAATTGCTCTATAATGTTTTATATTGGTTAAAAAACTACAAATAATAGTATGAAAACATGATGCAAAATGGACGTATTAGTGATGACTCAACAATAAAAATAAATAACATAAAAGTAAATGGATATGCCCTTCGCAAAGGGAAGCATGGATTTGCAGAGTTGCCAGAGCTCAAAGGTTAAATCGGAGATAAATGAAATTTGAGCGGCATGCCTTTCCTCTCAACATCATGACCGAGAGTTTTCAATATCTTCCCTGCTAAACAAATTAGCAGCGGTTCCCAAGCGCCAAATCATCGGTGCCCTCCATACCAACAACTTTCTGGGGGAGTTTGTTTAATTATTTTCCGATTTGCTCATGGGACTGGGCAACCCGAATACCCGCGTCTCTCATGTATGGATAGGGGAATAAACACTTATCATGAGGATAGTCCACTTAGCATGGAAGATAATGTATGCCCCCTGTCGCTCCCTGAGTGGTACGAGCACACAACAAAGATGCTTATTTGAATGCTTAGATGTGGCACATGCAAATTTACTTGGAACGGCAGAGTAATACCATATATAGGTAGATATAGTGGACTAATATTGAAAAACTTTGGTTTAGGGATTTGGATGCATAAGATGTAATCCTGCTTAGTACAGGCGAATGCTAGCAAATAGATTGTGAAGTGACCAACTAGAGAGCGACAACGGTCATTACCATGCATTGTGAATAATTAACATTAAATACTAGCATGAGTAGGATATAAACACCATGACAATAAACATCATGGAGGCTATGTTGGTTTCGAATCAACTACATGCGTGAACACGTGCCAAGTCAAGCCACATCAAACATTCAGGTGAGGATACCATACTATCATACTACATCATAACCATTTTAATGCATTTTTAACACCCAAGATAAATCATTATCCACTCCTAGCTACTTAAGCATGGCATGAGCAACTATAATCTCTAACTTTCACCATGAACATGCTTACTCATAATACGTTGAATCATGGATACTGAATTAAACATATTTGTAAAAACAAAAAAATTGAGTTCATACCCGCTTTTCCTTCCCATAATCATTTCATCAAATTATCATCATTATTGCCTTTCACTTGGACGACTGAAAAATATGAAAATAATAATACTGCAAGAGTGTCGTGGACTAAGCTAGAATATGCAAACATTTTATTCAAATGAGAAGACAAGGTAATATGGGACCTTTGTTATATTAACAATAATGCATATGACTGCCACTCAACATTTTCATCATGGTCTTCTCCTTACGAGGACTCAACAAAAGAAAACAATTTCAGAGAAACACACTAAAATATTTTTGGAGATTTTAGTTTTTTTTCTTTTTTTTGAAGAAAGCAAATTAACAAAGGAAAAACAAAAATGAGAAAAACTATTTAGACGGGAAAGCTCCCAACAAGCAAAAGAAGAAACGAGAAATCTTTTTGGGTTTTCTTTAATACTACAACTAAATAAACAAGAAAGAAAACCCAAAATGAAGAGAGACACATTTTTGGATTTTCTCAAAGTTTTTCAAACACACAAGAAGAAAGCGAGAAATATAAACTAACATGAATTATACAATGAAAGAGGATGAACAATGACAACTGGAATGAACTTTGTGAGCATGAATGTAAGGTCGGCGAGAAAATGTACTCCCCCAAGCTTAAGATTTTGCCTAGCTTGATCACCATCCATAGTAGCGATCTGGTCCAATATGGAAGTAATGATGCGGCGACACTTGAGCGTCCCAATCCTGGGCCTCATTCTTTGCTGCTATTAACTCATTCCGGTATGTGGTGATGTCCAGTGGCATAACAGTGTATCCGTTCCTGGGATGAGAGTCAAACAAAGTAGGTGCAGACAATGGGATAATATGATGAGTGTCCTCACTAAAAATCAAGTTATGACGAATGTGGTGAGGAGGTTCAGAGGAATCAACGAAATGGTGATCTTTCATAGACGGGTGATCCAAGTAAATCCTATTCAACAAATAATCATAAGCGAGTAGTATAAATACCACCATGGATTTTACCCTTAGTCATATTAGTGTGAAGGTGGCGCGCAATGATAGCTCCAAGGCTACAAGTGTTGTCACTGAAAAGTGCTCGTCATAAAATGGCCAGGTTAGGAGCGCATAGCGTGCTACCTTGCTCTCTAGCAGTCAAACATTTCCCTATAAATAAAGCAAAGTAATGAATAGCAGGAAATTGCAAACTGGTAGCTCGGGCTTTCGACATGCCCCTTTCCTCTCCCACAGTTAAATTGAGGAGGAGACCATCAATTTCCTCCATCTAGGATCTCTTATTTCCCATCAGAGGGAATCAAACATATCTCACAAAATTTAGCTTGTGGTATCTGATGATGTTCAACATATAAATCAAAATGCACCATGGGGGGTTCGAGCCTATTAAGGAAATGGAAATTTTGCACATAGGAAATCATAAGGATGTCGTGCTGGTCACTCTCATCTACAAGGAAGTCAGCCAATCCGGTATTTGCAACAAATTGCCAGAACTCTTGGAATCCAGCTTTGTTCATGAAGGCATCGTGTGGCCATACGCACGGACGGACATCCATCCTACGCGGAATGTTGAGGTCACTGTCCGAGGAGTCCCCAATGACTCCTTTGGCATTCCATTTCAAGGATCTTCTACGAAAGAATTTCATTTTTCTACGAACAAATTTCTGAAATTTTTGGGCCACACAGTTATGTAAATAAAACTTCACATGATTGATATCAACTAATCATATGAATGTCTAGAGGCTACATCAATCATTGAAACTACTTGGACTCAAAGAATTCAACATGCAACATCATTTTTAGTAGCACCAAGAGCAACTAATTATGAAAAATAGAATCCCCTGAAGATAAAACTAATTAGAGAAATGGAGGAACCGCATACCAAGGAGCAATCCCCAAAAATAGTTTTGGAAATGGAGGTCTGAGCAAAGAGATCGAAAATCTCAGGTTTGGGAGCAAAAACATGAGGAGAGAGAGAGCTACTAGGAATTTTTTTTAGAGGTAAGAGATGAAGTGGGCTAAAGGGATAGGTGAGGGGGGTCCCTGTGGGGCCCACAAGCTACCTGGGAGCACCCATGGGTGGTCGTGAGCAGATGCCCCATGGGTACCAAGGACATCCCTCGGGGTTGTTCTTAGTGCAAAAAATTCTTAAATATTCGAGGAAAATTAATGTTAAAATTTTACATCATTGTGGGCACTTTTATTTTTGAGCTATTTTTATTGCACAAATAATTCAGAAAACAGGATAGTCATGGCATTTATTGTATTTAACTAAAAATAATAGAGAAAAACTAGTAGGTAAAGAAAGGTGTATTGACTAAATTCACCGACCACATGCCCCTAAAAAATAACCCATTAGTAAGGTTGATCAAGTCTTATTAACAAACTATTTTCGAGTAACATGAAACCGAAGAATTTTCGTATAACACTAGGTTACCTCAACGGGGATATGTATCTCCCCAATAATAAGTGTTTCATATTTCATTTTGATAGTAGGAAGAGGGAGTTGAAAACTTCCAATAGTAATTGTTGAAGCCTTTTCAATAACGTTAATACCGTTCACTCGAAATTGTTTCTTCAAAAAGTGCACCATATGTTCATTACCATTGATATGAAAAGTGATCTTGCTTTTATTGCAATCAACAACAGCCCATGTAGTATTCAAAAATGGTCTACCAAGGATAATCGACATGTTGTCATCCTCGGGCATATCAAGTATACCGAAGTATGTTAAGATAGTAACATTTGCAACTACAACAGGAACATGCTCACAAATACCGATAGACATGGCAGCTAGTTTGTCAGCCATTTGCAATGATATTTCAGTAGGTGTGAGTTTATTTAAATCACGTCTTCTATATAAATAAAATGCATAACACTAACATCGGCTCTGAAATTATATAAAGCAGTTTTGACATAATTTCTTTTAATGGAGCATGGTATAGTAGGTATTCCTGGATCTCCTACTTCCTTGGGAACTCTATCCTTAAAAGAATAATTTGCAAACATGGTGGAAATTTCAGCTTCAGGCACCTTTCTTTTATTAGTGACAATATCTTTCATATACCTAGCATATGGGGCCATCTTCAAAATATCAGTCAAACAAGTATGCAAAAATACAGGCCTAAGCATTTCAGAAAAGCGTTCAAATTCTTCCTCATCCTTATTCTTAGGTGGCTTAGAAGGAAAAGGCATGGATTTCTCAATCCATGGTTCCCTTTCTTTACCATGTTTTCTAGCAATAAAATCTCTTTTATCATAGTGTTTATTTTTAGGTGGTGGGTTATCAAGATCAACAGCAGGTTCTATTTCAAGATCATTATCTGGTTTTTTGTCATTGTCTAGTTGAGCCTCTACATGAACATTATCGTTATCATTATCACTAGGTGAATGTTCATTACAAGATTATGTTTCAGCATGAGAAATAGAAACATCATTATTATTTTCCGTAGGTTTTTCTACGCCAGGTTCACTAGAAGCATGCAATGTCCTACCATTTTTGTTTTTCTTTTTCCTCTTAGATAGACTAGGTGCATGAATAGTAATTCTCTGAGAATCTTGTCCAATTCTTTTATGGTGACCTTCAGGATAAAGTGGCTCCTGAGTCATTCTACCTCCTCTAGTCATTCATCTAGCAGCATGATCATTCATAGTGTTATTCATCTCACTGAGAAAATTATTTTGAGATTTACCAACTTGTTCTAACCGAGTTTGGACCATGGATGCATCTTTACCTAGACCTTTAACATCATTAGCAATTCTGAATATTAAATCACTCAAACAATCAATCATGTAAGCATTATGTTTCAATTGCTTGGTAACATACATATTAAAGTGTTCTTGCTTAACAATGAAATTTTCAAATTCATCCAGGCATTGACTAACAGATTTATTATAAGGAATATGATAACCCAGAAGTATAGGGGATCAATTGTAGCTTTTTCGATAAAAAAGAGTGTCGAACCCAACAAGGAGCTAAATGTAGGATCTATATTCCCTTAACGCACACTTAACATTCACTTTACCTAGAACAAGTATGAAACTGTAGTTTGTAGGTGTAAAGGGATAGGATAATAAAGAACATGAAAATAAAAGTTGGGCGCTATTTTAATTAAAGTACAATTAAATTAGTATAGTGAATGTGGAAAAGTGGTGGTAGGATTTGCGGAATTGTCCCTAAGCAATTGGCTAAATTACTAGACCGATAACAAATTTCTATGTGGGAGAGGGCACTTCTATCTTGCCATCCCTTACCTAGAATTCTATGCACTCCTGATTGGAACTACTAGCAAGCATCCGCAACTACTAACATTAACTAATGTAAAACCAAACCATAGAATTAAGATATATTGGTACCCCTTCAATCCCATACGAATCAATTTCTATGGTAGCAAGAAGCTTCTGTCACTCTCGCCCTCAATGCATAGTCCTATCAACATACAACTAACCCTATGGTGTGATCTACATGTGCGCTCATATGCTAGGCACCGAAGGACAACAACATAACCACAAGCAAATTAAACCAATCATACCAATTCACCAATCACCCGAAAGGACAACAAAAAACAACTCACAAATCATAGGATGGCAACACATCATTGTATAATAATATGAAGCATAAAGCACCATGTTCAAATAGAGGGTAGACTGGTATGCATCGGTGCTATACAAACGGTTTTTAACCCCTTTCCCCGATGGCATTCGGAGCCATCGCCAATTGAGTGTGGGCCATAGGGGGTCCTTCCCACACGACCTAGAAACCGTCAGGTATAGGGAGCCAAGATGCATATACAATACTCCTACTCGTTTGTGCTCGCATTGCCATCGCAGTCGGTATTCTGTGGTGCTACATTTACATGTGCGGCCCATCACAAACGGTTCACTATTATAGTACATGTATGATAAGCACACAATCACAAACATTCGCTTTTCCCAAACTATATGCGCTAACTACTTAAGAAGATTAGCTAATCGTCATATGAGTGTCAGACAGGATTACGAAACATCAGACCATCGTAACATTGTCGTACACGACAACTATCGCACACGCTATTCTATGGTGCAACGTTTATGATGCACACTTCATTAGAAACGGTTCATGGTTACGAATCATGTACAATAATGCAACTATCACAAGCGTTTAGTTTGCCTGCACCGTTTGTGATATTGTTTAACATCGCACACGCTTTGCAAACGGCAACTGTGTGCATGCTTGCACACATTTCCACTCTGTGAACCGTGTCGGATTATGGTGCATATCGCAAACGTTTGTGTTTTACCAACTGCGTGTGCCGTAACGACCTGCAGAGCATAATTTCACCATAGATTAATTGCTGCTATTTCAAATTGTACCGGACCTGAATTTGAATTTGAACGTATGATATAGCTTTATTCATATCCATCAGGTTCAAACAGCCAATGCATTATTCGATTCATGGGTACATATGTTCAAGAGTTTATAAGAACCAAATAAAGAACGATGAACCACACACTAAAAAAAAAGACACATCTGTGACATTTTGGGCCGATCGAAAAATTTTCTGTCATACTTATGACATCTCTATGACGATAATTGTGACAAAACCCAGTATCATCATAGATGTGGTGGGCTCCTACTTCTATGACAAAAAACCATGACAGAAACTGGGCTTTTCATCCTGGGCGGGCCGGAGACGCAGCTGCATGACATTCTTTGGGCCGTCCATGACGGAAAAAACTTGTGGTAGCAGCGAGGGCGAGGAAAATATTGGGGTGTTCCGGGTTACGGTGGGTGGTCAGGGCCAAGCGATGCGCATTTCTCTCATATACGTATGCGCGTGTGTGTGAGGCATTGGGATCTAACTGAACCCGAGCGATTGCACTGCAGGCTACATGTTACTGAACCCGAGTGATTGATCGATGGCTGTTAATTGAACCCGATCGAGCGATTCATTCACTACTGCTGCTAACTGAAGCCGATTGATGCTGCCTCTTGATGAATAGTGAGCGTTGCTGGGGGCGTTGGATGAACAGTTCCCGGTGGGGATGGATGAATAGGACCCTATGGTGTTGCCTCTAGATGAACATGATCCCGATCGATCGAGCAGGTTGGGGCTGGATGAACAGGACCCCGTGGAGGGCTGGATAAATAGGACGACCCCATGGAGGGCTGGATAAATAGGACGACCCCGTGGAGGGCTGGATGGACAGTAGACGATGGAGGGGTGGATGAACAGTAGCCCATGGAGGGGTGGTTGAACAGGAGCCTGTGGAGAGGGGTGGTTGAACAATAGCCGGTGGAGTAGCGCGCGGCGGAGGCTGGATGAACAGGAGCTCATGGATGAACAGTCACAGGTGGAGGCTGGAGGAGGTCAGGGTGGATGAGCAGTAGCGCGTGGAGGCTAGAGGAGGTCGACGGTGGAGATGAACAGTATCACGTGGAGTCCTGTTTTGCGGTACTCCACACCCCTACCGATGAACAGGACCCCCATTTCGACCGTAGCGCTCCAACACAAGTTTGTTTCCTCCATTTTGCAGTACGCCACACCCCTCCCGATCAACATGACCCCGTTTCGATCGTAGGAGGTCCAACAGAAGTATGTTTCCTCTGTTTTGCGGTACGCCAGACCCCTCCCAATGAACAGGATCCCATTTCGAACATGGACGGTCGAACACAAGGCTGTTTCCTCCGTACTGCGGTACGCTAGGACTCGTTTCCATCGGCTGTTTCGTCCAAGCCGGCTGGCTCCCACGCATTCCGTTACCTCCCGATGAACACCATGCATTCTGTTTCCTCCCGATGAACACGACACATTATGTTGCCTCCCGATGAACACGACAGATCCCGTTGCCTCCCCATGAACACAACAACGACGCAGTTTCTCCATTCTGACCCAACCATGTACACGAGCCTTGGCCGTACGTATGCGCGAGTAGGCGTTCGAGACCCCGCCCGTATGTACATACATGGTCGTAATTTCTTTCTTGCACACTGGCCGATGTACGTACGACACGTGCGCGCCTCTACATCAACGAGTATGTACGTACACGTTTGCGACCAGAATGACAATGCTACGTACGCTTAGACCAGGTGGGTCCCGACTGTCAGGCACTTCCTTGCGTGCGAAGATGTAGGTGGTGGGTCCCAGCAGTTAGGGGGGAATCGATTTTTTGCCCGTAATATGGACGCACTTCCTTGCGTGCGAAGATGTAGCTGGTAGGTCCCAGCAGTCAGGGGGAAATGTTTTTTTCGAGAAATATGGTGGCCCATCCAGTGGGTCCATGCTGTTAGGTGTAGGAATCATTATTTTCCGTATAATAAGGAGGCACTTCCTTGCTGCGGCCGTGGACCCAGCTCTCAGCCTCTCCACGTACAGTCCACGTCCAATGGAAGTCGTTCCTTGACCATGTTGACCACGCCGCGCCGAGAGCACCAGGGCGGTGGATGACAGAGAGGCCTAGGAAGGGGACGACGTGGAGCCGGGGAAGACGCGACAGTGGAAGCCCGCGCGGAGAGGAGTATGAGGGTTCACTGGTTCGGCTGTGGTGTGAGGCTAGCGTCACCGCAGGGCCTGCCAGCGGTGGGAAGAGTAGGGGGCGGTGAGACCTCCGCGGCGCCGGCCACAGGAGGCAGGAGCATACGGCACGAGCAGCGCTGGTTTGGGCAGCTGGAACAAGAAGACTAGAGGTTGAAGAAGCACTACGGCCGTTGGATGGACATCATACGGTCACTGGAGCTAAAATCATTCATATTGACTGAGTTGACAAAGCCCTCCATCCCCGTTAACTTAGTAGGCCCACAAGTCAGCCTCCCACCGATGTGGGTCCCAGCTAGCAGGGGGAGTATTCATTTTTTTGTGTAAAAGGGAGGCACTTCAGGTGGTTCCGAGCTGACAGCGGGGGAGGGGAATGTTTTTTTCATGAAATACGGTGGCCTGTCCGGTGGGTCCCAGTAGTCGGGGGGAAATGTTTTTTTGCAAAATACGATGGCCAGTCCAGTGGGTCCCTGCTACCAGGTTGAGGAATAAATATTTTGCGAGTAATAAGGTTGTACTTCCTTGCGGCTGCCGTGGACCCAGCTGTCAGCCTCTCCACGTACATTACTCTTCCGATGGAAGTAGGTCGTTGACCACATTTACCACGCCGCGCCGAGACCACCCCGGTGCTGGACGACGGCGAGGCCTAGGAAGGGTATGACACGGTGCCGGGGAAGACGCGACAGTGGATGCCCATGTGGAGAGGAGTACGAGGGTTCACTGGTTCGGCTGCGGTGTGAGGCTGTCGTCGCCGCAGAATAACAGGGGGTGTGGGTGAGTGGAGGGATGGCCTGGCCAGTGATACGTCCATTTTGCATCATGCTTTTATATCAATATTTATTGCATTATGGGCTGTTATTACACATTATATCTCAATACTTATGGCTATTCTCTCTTATTTTACAAGGTTTACCATGAAGAGGGGGAATGCCGGCAGCTGGAATTCTGGCTGGAAAAGGAGCAAACATTGGAAACCTATTCTGCACTGCTCCAAAAATCCTGAAACTCCACGAAACCTATTTTTGGAATTCTTAAGAATTATTGAGTGGAAGAAATACATCAGGGGGCCCACACCTGTCCAGGAGGGTGGGGGCGCGCCCACCCGTACTGGGCGCGCCCCACTGACTCCTGGGCCCCCTGCTGGCCCCCCGGTGTCCTTCTTCTGCTATATGAGGGCTTTTACCCTGGAAAAAATCATGGTCAAGCTTACGGAACGAAACTCCGCCGCCATGAGGCGGAACCTTGGAGGAACCAATCTAGGGCTCTGGCGGAGTTGTTCTGCCGGGGACACTTCCCTCCGGGAGGGGAAAATCATCACCAACGTCATCACCAACGATCCCCTCATCGGGAGGGGGTCAATCTCCATGAACATCTTCATTAGCACCAACTCCTCTCAAAACCCTAGTTCATCTCTTGTATCCAACCTTGTATCAAAACCATAAATTGGTACCTGTGGGTTGCTAGTAGTGTTGATTAGTTGTTGCTAATTGGTTTACTTGGTGGAAGATCATATTTTCAGATCCTTAATGCATATTATTACTCCTCTAATTATGAACATGAATATTCTTTGTGAGTAGTTACGTTTGTTCCTGAGGACATGGGTGATGTCTTGCTATTAGTAGTCATGTGAATTTGGTATTCGTTTGATATTTTGATGAGATGTATGTTGTCTTTTCCTCTAGTGGTGTTATGTGAATGTCGACTACATGACACTTCACCATTATTTGGGCCTAGAGGAAGGCATAGGGAAGTAATATGTAGATGATGGGTTGCTAGAGTGACAGAAGCTTAAACCCTAGTTTATGCGTTGCTTCGTTAGGGGCTGATTTGGATCCATATGTTTAATGTTGTTGTTAGGTTTACCTTAATACTTCTTTAGTAGTTGCGGACGCTTGCAATAGGGGTTAATCATAAGTGGGATTCTTGTCCAAGTAAGGGCAGTACCCAAGCACCGGTCCACCCACATATTAAATTATCAAAGTACCGAACGCGAATCATATGAACGTGATGAAAACTAGCTTGACGATAATTCCCATGTGTCCTCGGGGGCTCCTTTCTCATTATTAGAAATTGTCCAGGCTCATCCTTTGCTACACAAAGGATTGGGCCACCTTGCTGCACTTTATTTACTTTATTTACTTGTTACTCATTACTATTTTTCTTTTCACAAAACTATCTATTTCCTATAATTTCAGTGCTTGCAGAGAAAACCATACTGAAAATTGCTTATCATTCCCTTCTGCTCCTCATTGGGTTCGACACTCTTAGTTATCAAAAGGACTACTATAGATCCCCTACACTTGTGGGTCATCAAGACTCTTTTCTGGCGCCGTTGTCGGGGAGTGTAGCGCTTTTGGTGAGTGGAACTTGGTAAGGAAACATTTATATAGTGTGCTGAAATTTTCTGTTACTTGTCACTATGGTAACTAATCCTTTGAGGGGCTTGTTCGGGGTATCTTCACCCCGACCATAAGAGCAAAGAGTTTCTCCTCAACCTACTGAACTTTTTGAAAATATTTACTTTGAGATTCCTTCGGGTATGATAGAGAAACTGCTAGCTAATCCATTTGCAGGAGATGGAACTTTGCATCCCGATTTACACCTTATCTTTGTGGATGAAGTTTGTGGATTATTTAAGCTTGCAGGTATTCCCGATGATATTGTAAAAAGGAAGGTCTTCCCTTTATCTTTGAAGGGAGATGCATTGACATGGTATAGGCTATGTGATGATACGAGATCTTGGAATTATAAACGATTGAAGTTGGAATTTCACCAGAAGTTCTATTCTATGCATCTTGTTCATCGTGATCGTAATTACATATTTAATTTTTGGCCTCGCGAAGGAGAAAGCATCGCTCAAGCTTGGGGGAGGCTTAAGTCAATGTTATATTCATGCCCCAATCATGAGCTCTCCCGAGAAATGATTATTCAAAACTTTTATGCTCGACTTTCTCTTAATGATCGCAACCTGCTCGATACTTCCTGTGCTGGTTCTTATATGCTGAAGACTATTGATTTCAAATGGGACTTATTGGAAAGAATTAAATGCAATTCCGATGATTGGGGTTCTAACGATGTTAAGGTGTCAGGTATGCCACCTAAGTTCGATTGTGTTAAATCTTTTATGGATACCGATGCTTTTCGTGGATTTAGCGCTAAGTATGGACTTGACCCTGAGATAGTAGCTTCTTTCTGTGAATCTTTTCCTACTCACATTGATCTCCCTAAAGAGAAGTGGTTTAAATATAATCCTCCTATTGAAGTGAAAGTAGTTGCACCTATTACAGTTGAAGAAAAGACTATCACCTATAGTGATCCTATTGTTCCTGCTACTTATGTTGAGAAACCTCCTTTTCCTGTTAGGATAAAATATCATGCTAAAACTTTGACTATTGTTTGTAAGAGTAATACTAGGACTTATACACATCCTGAGCAAATCAATGTTGAACCTAGTATTGCTATGGTTAAAGATCTCTTGGATGATGATCTAGATGGGCATGTGATGAAACCGCTAATATTGCTAGACCAGATACTAAGATACATAGACCTGTCGTCGGCATGCCTGTTATTTCTGTTAAAATAGGAGATCATTGTTATCATGGTTTATGTGATATGGGTGCTAGTGCTAGTGCGATACCCTATGATCCATATAAAGAAATTATGCACGACATTGCACCCGTTGAATTAGAAGACATTGATGTTACCATTAAGCTTGCTAATAGGGATACCATTAAACTAGTTGGGATTGTTAGAGATGTTGAAGTTTTGTGTGGGAAGGTTAAATACCCTACTGATTTTCTTGTTCTTGGCTCCCCACAAGATGATTTTTGTCCCATTATTTTTGGTAGACCCTTCTTGAATACAGCTAGTGCTAAGATTGCTTGTGAAAAAGATACTGTCACCATTGGATTAGATGGTATGTCTCATGAGTTTAAGTTTGCTAAGTTTCATAGACAACCTCGTGATAAGGAACCACCTAGTAAGGATTAGATTATTGGTCTTGCTTCCATTGTCGTGCCTCCTACTGATCCGTTAGAACAATATTTGCTAGATCATGAAAATGATATGTTTATGACAGAAAGAAGGGAAATAGATGAAGTGTTCCTTAAACAGGAACCTGTGCTGAAACATAATCTTCCCGTTGAAATTCTTGGGGATCCCCCTCCACCCAAGGGTGATCCCGTGTTTGAACTCAAACCATTACCTGATAATCTTAAGTATGCTTATCTTGATGAAAAGAAAATATACCTGTTATTATTAGTGCTAACCTTTCAGAGCAAGAAGAAGAAATATTATTGAAAACTCTGAAGAAGCACCGAGCTGCTATTGGATATACTCTGGATGATCTTCAGGGCGTTAGTCCCACGTTATGCCAACACAAAATTAATTTGGAGGATGATGCCAAACCAGTTAGAGATCCTCAACAACGACTGAATCCCAAGATGAAAGAAGTGGTAAGAAAGGAGATACTAAAGCTCCTTGAGGCAGGTATAATTTATCCCGTTGCTGATAGTGATTGGGTAAGCCCTGTCCATTGTGTTCCTAAAAAGTGAGGTATTACCATTGTTCCTAATGATAAAGATGAATTGATCCCACAAAGAATTATTACAGGTTATAGGATGGTAATTGTTTTCCGTAAATTAAATAAGGCTACTAAGAAAGATCATTACCCTTTACCTTTTATTGATCAATTGCTAGAAAGACTACCCAAACACACCCATTTCTGCTTTCTAGATGGTTATTCTGGTTTCTCTAAAATACCTGTGTCAGCGGGGGATCAATCAAAAACTACTTTTACTTGCCCTTTCGGTACTTTTGCTTATAGACGTATGCCTTTTGGTTTATGTAATGCACCTGCTACCTTTCAAAGATGCATGATGGCAATATTCTCTGATTTTTGTGAAAAGATTTGTGAGGTATTCATGGATGAATTCTATGTTTATGGATCCTCTTTTGATGATTGTTTGAGAAACCTTGATCGAGTTTTGCAGAGATGCGAAGACACTAGTGTCGTCCTGAATTGGGAAAAGTGTCACCTTATGGTTAATGAAGGCATTGTCTTAGGGCACCAGATTTTCGAGAGAGGTATTGAAGTCAATAAAGCTAAAGGTTATGCTATTGAAAAGATGCCATGTCCCAAGGACATAAAAGGTATAAGAAGTTTCCTTGGTCATGCCGATTTTTATAGGAGGTTCATTAAGGACTTTTCTAAAATCTCTAGGCCTCAGACTAATTTATTGCAAAAAGATATTCCTTTTGTCTTTGATGATGATTGTGTAGAAGCATTTGAAATACTTAAGAAAGCTTTGATCACTACACTGATTATTCAGCCACCTGATTGGAATTTACCCTTTGAAATTATGTGTGATGGTAGTGATTATGCTATAGGTGCTATTCTAGGGCAAATAGTTGATAAGAAATTGAATGTTATCCAGTATGCTAGTAAGACTCTTGATACTACCCAGAGAAATTATGCTACTACTGAAAAAGAATTCTTAGTAGTTGTGTTTTTATGTGATAAGTTTAGACCTTATATTGTTGATTCTAAAGTTACTATACACACTGATCATGCTTCTATTAAATATCTTATGGAAAAGAAAGATTCTATGCCTAGACTCATTAGATGGGTTCTCTTGCTCCAAGAATTTGATTTACATATTATTGATAGAAAGGGAGCTGAGAACCCCGTTGCAGACAACTTGTCTAGGTTAGGGAATGTTCTTGATGACCCACTGCCTATTGATGATAGCTTTCTTGATGAACAATTAGCGGTCATTAATGCTTCTCATACTGCTCCTTGGTATGGTGATTATGCTAATTACATTGTTGCTAAATTTATACCGCCTAGTTTCACATACCAGCAAAAGAAAAAGTTCTTTTATGATTTAACACATTACTTTTGGGATTATCCACACCTTTATAAAGGAGTAGATGGTGTTATTAGACGTTGTGTGCCTGAGCATGAACAGGAACAGATCCTATGCAAGTGTCACTCTAAATCTTATGGAGGACACCACGCTCGAGATAGAACTTGTCACAAGGTAATACAATCTAGTTTTTATTGGCCTACTCTCTTCAAAGATGCTCGTAAGTTTGTCTTATCTTGTGATGAATGCCAAAGAATAGGTAATATTAGTAGACGACAAAGAAATGCCTATGAATCAAGCTTTTAAATAGAGGATAGCGGACTGGTTGCGGATTAGGGTTCACGTAGAGGAATGTGGATAGCGGACGATATTGCGGGCGCTATGTCCACATAGCCAATTTCAAAAAAACACTCATAAATTTGAGATTGTTGTGTATATTTCTAGGCCATTGACAAAAAATATGACACTTGATTTGAGAAATCATCATTTTTATAAGAATATAAACTATAATTGAACAATATTTGGTCATGCAACCATGCAAGCAAGACACATTTACCAAAATATATTACACAACAGAACAACAAGGACTTGTATAGCGGGCGATATTGTGGATAGCGGATGATATAGCGGTCTAACAGGTGATATTGCACCCGCATCATGACAACACGCTATTTTCTAATGCAACCTTAAACTAATAGCGTCAGGGTGACGCTACTGCTATTGCGGCCGCAATAGCAGAGGTAGCGGACGCTATTTAAAATCTTGCTATGAATTACTCTCTTGTTATTGAACCGTTTGATGTTTGGGGCTTTGATTATATGGGACCTTTTCCTGCCTCTAATGGTTACACACATATTTTAGTTGCTATTGATTATGTTACCAAGTGGGTAGAAGCTATTCCAACTAGTAGTGCTTATCATAACACTTCTATTAAAATGCTTAAAGAAGTTATTTTTCCGAGGTTTGGAGTCCCTAGATATCTTATGACTGATGGTGGTTCACATTTTATTCACGGTGCTTTCTGTAAGAAGCTTGCTAAGTATGATGTCAATCATAGAATCACATCTCCTTATCACCCGCAGTCTAGGGGTCAAGTAGAGTTGAGCAATAGAGAGCTCAAATTAATTTTGCAAAAGACTGTGAATAGATCTAGACAGAATTGGTCCAAAAAACTTGATGATGCATTATGGGCCTATAGAACTGCATACAAAAATCCTATGGGTATGTCTCCATATAAGATGGTTTATGGAAAAGCATGTCATTTACCTCTTGAACTTGAACATAAAGCATTGGGCTATTAAAGAGCTCAACTATGACTTCAAACTTGCCAGTGAGAAGAGGTTGTTTGATATTAGCTCACTTGATGAATGGAGAACCCAAGCCTATGAGAATGCCAAGCTATTCAAAGAAAAAGTCAAACGCTGGCATGACAAAAGGATACAAAAGCATGAGTTTAACGTAGGAGATTATGTGTTATTATTCAACTCTCGTTTAAGATTTTTTGTAGGAAAACTTCTCTCTAAATGGGAAGGTCCTTACGTTGTCGAGGAGGTCTATCGTTCTGGTGCCATAAAAATCAAAAACTTCGAAGGCACAAGTCTGAGGGTGGTAAACGATCAAAGAATTAAACATTATATTTTAGGTAATCCTATCAATGTTGAAACTAATATTATTGAAACCGTAACCTCAGAGGAATACATAAGGGACACTTTCCAGAACGTTCCAGACTCCGAAAAGGAATAGGTATGTGGTACAGTAAGTAAACTGACTCCAAAAGAACTCCAATAGCAATTTTTATCAGTTTTGGAATATTTAAGAATTTTCAGAAGAAAGAAGTAGTCCGAAAGGGACATGAGGCCCCCACGAGAGTGGAGGGCGCGCCCACCCTTACGAGGCGCGCCCCCTGTCTCATGGGCACCTCGTGTGCCTCCTGGACTCCATTTTCTTGCACGTTACGTATTTTGGTCGGTAAAAATTCATTATATATACTCCCGGAGGTTTTGACCACCGTATCAACCAAATATCCTCTGTTTTCGTTTCGAGCAGTTTCTGTTTCAGAACTAGAGCATCATGTCATCTCCAAGCGCTCCCAAGGACAAGTTTTTCGAGAGGGTTATCAACCCCTATCTCGCAGAGGTGGTGCAACACCCTAAAACCATTGAGATGCGTGAGGGGGTGCTTCACATCCGCGATGTGTAGGGACCAAGGCGTACCGGAAGCATGGAGACAAAGCTCGAAGTCGTGGAACAGCAAGTTTTCAAGTGCCAAGGGATGGTTGAGCATGGACTCAACGCCAACCAGATGATGATCACAGAGTTCACCAACAACCACAAGTTGGATGCCAAAGTCATTGGGGAGACCATCTTCAAGCTTCAAGAGAAAATCGAGCAGCTCCAAGC
This sequence comes from Triticum aestivum, assembly GCF_018294505.1. Lineage (NCBI taxonomy): Eukaryota > Viridiplantae > Streptophyta > Magnoliopsida > Poales > Poaceae > Triticum > Triticum aestivum. The sequence goes on from NC_057801.1 coordinate 297,199,826, forward strand.
CCATATTTATGACCTGCAAAACCAGAACTGTGAGTATGAATATAGATTCAACGGGATGGGTTTGGCTGCAGATTTAAGGATCCCAGAGACTCGATCATCCTTCTATGAGGGAGAGCCTATGCCTTGGAAGACGGACGAGAAGCCTACATCATCAACAACTCCTACTTCACGACCTCCGAGGACATAATCACATGGGTATGGGCACTCCCCTTGGCAACTACCAAGCTTGGGGGAGGTGCCCCGGTATCGTATCACCATCACACTCCTATCTTTACCGTTTTATTTAGTTTGATCCCTTTAGTAGTATCTTGATCTAGTAGATTAAAGTTTGAAATCAAGTAGTTTTGAGTTTTGCTTTGTGATCTCTTTATGTAATCGAGTCCGTGAGCTATCTATAATAAAGATTAGTGTTGAGTCAAGGGCTTTGCTATGTTGCTATGATCTTGAGAAAGTAGAAAGAATAAAAGAGTTCATATTGATCTTATGGTTAGTGATGACTTCACACATAGAAAGTATGAGGCATAAAAATTATTGAGAGTTTACAAACGTAGTTTTAATCATCGTTGCAATTAATAGGAAGTGATAATGAAAGAGAGGTTCACATATAAATATATTATCTTGGACACCTTTTATGATTGGGAGCACTCATTAAGTATGGCATGCTAAAAGAGTTGATGTTGGACAAGGAAGACAATGTAATGGCTTATGTTTTCTCACATCTCAGTTAAAGTATATTGTCATTGACCTTCCAAACATGTTGAGCTTGCCTTTCCCCATCATGCTAGCCAAATTCCTTGCACCAAGTAGAGATACTACTTGTGCTTCCAAATATCCTTAAACCCAGTTTTGCCACGATAGTCCACCATACCTACCTATGGATTGAGTAAGATCCTTCAAGTAAGTTGTCATGTTGCAAGCAATAAACATTTCTATCCAAATATGTATGACTTATTAGTGCAGAGAAAATAAGCTTTGTACGATCTTGTTGTGGAGGTAATAAAAGCGACGGACTGCATAAGAAAGGTCAACATACAAGGGGCAATATAAAGTGACGTTCTTTTGCATTAAGATTTTTTGCATCCAACCATAAACGCACATGACAACCTCTGCTTCCCTCTCCGAAGGGCCTATCTTTTACTTTATGTTTTTACTTTATGCTTGAGTCAAGGTGATCCTCACCTCTCCCTTTTTCATTTTATCCTTTGGCAAGCTCCTCGTGTTTGAAAGATCATGATATATATATCGAATTGGATGTAAGTTAGCATGGTCTATTATTGTTGACATCACCTAAAGGTGAATACGTTGGGAGGCAACATAATAAGCCCATATCTTTCTCAGCGTCCGGCTGAAACTCCATAACCACAAGTATTACGTGAGTGTTAGCAATTATAGAAGACTACAAGATAATTGAGTATGTGAACTTGCTGAAAAGCTCTATTGTTGACTCTTTCTGATGTTATGATAAATTGCAATTGCTTCAATGACTGAGATTATAGTTTGTTGGTTCTCAATGAAGTTTTTGAACCATACTTGACATTGTGAATTGATTGTTACTTGAGCATAAGAAATCATATGATAAAATCTATTTATGTTGTTGTTATAAGAATGATCATGATGCCCTCATGTCCGTATTTTATTTTTATCGACACCTCTATCACTAAACTTGTGGACATATTTTTCGATATCGGCTTCCGCTTGAGGACAAGCGAGGTCTAAGCTTGGGGGAGTTGATACGTCCATTTTGCATCATGCTTTTATATCAATATTTATTGCATTATGGGTTGTTATTACACATTATATCTCAATACTTATGGCTATTCTCTCTTATTTTACAAGGTTTACCATGAAGAGGGGGAATGCCGGCAGCTGTAATTCTGGCTGGAAAAGGAGCAAACATTGGAAACCTATTCTGCACTGCTCCAAAAATCCCGAACTTCACGAAACCTCTTTTTGGAATTAATAAGAATTATTGAGCGGAAGAAATACATCAGGGGGCCCACACCCTGTCCAGGAGGGTGGGAGGCGGGCCCACCCCTACTGGGCGCGCCCCCTGTCTCCTGGCCCCCCTGGTGGCCCCCAGTGTCCATCTTCTTCTATATGAAGGCTTTTACCATGGAAAAAATCATGGGCAAGCATACGGGACGAAACTCCGCTGCCACGAGGCGGAACCTTGGCGGAACCAATCTAGGGCTGTGGCGGAGCTGTTATGCCGGGGACACTTCCCTCCTGGACGGGGAAATCATCACCAACGTCATCACCAACGATCCTCTCATCGGGAGGGGGCAATCTCCATCAACATCTTCACCAGCACCATCTCCTCTCAAAACCCTAGTTCATCTCTTGTATCCAATCTTGTATCAAAACCATAAATTGGTACCTGTGGGTTGCTAGTAGTGTTGATTACTCATTGTAGTTGATGCTAATTGGTTTACTTGGTGGAAGATCATATGTTCAAATCCTTAATGCATATTATTACTCCTATGATTATGAACATGAATATGCTTTGTGAGTAGTTACGTTTGTTCCTGAGGACATGGGTGAAGTCTTGCTATTAGTAGTCATGTGAATTTGTTATTCGTTCGATATTTTGATGAGATGTATGTTGTCTTTTCCTCTAGTGGTGTTATGTGAACGTCGACTACATGACACTTCACCATTATTTGGGCCTATAGGAAGGCATAGGGAAGTAATAAGTAGATGATGGGTTGCTAGAGTGACACAAGTTTAAACCCTAGTTTATGCGTTGCTTCGTTAGGGGCTGATTTGGATCCATAAGTTTAATGATGTGGTTAGGTTTACCTTAATACTTCTTTTGTAGTTGCGGACGCTTGCAATAGGGGTTAATCATAAGTGGGATGCTTGTGCAACTAAGGGAAGTACCCAAGCACCGGTCCACCCATATATCAAATTATCAAAGTACCGAACGCGAATCATATGAACGCGATGAAAACTAGATTGACGATAATTCCCATGTGTCCTCGGGAGCTCCTTTCTCATTATTAAAAATTGTCCAGGCTTATCCTTTGCTATATAAAGGATTGGGACACCTTGTTGAACTTTATTTACTTTATTTAGTTGTTACTCGTTACAATTTATCTTATCACAAAACTGTCTATCACCTAAAATTTTAGTTCTTGCAGAGAAAACCTTACTAAAAACCTCTTATCATTTCCTTCTGCTCCTCGTTGGGTTCGACACACTTACTTATCGAAAGGACTACGATAGATACCCTACACTTGTGGGTCATCAACCAGCGGTGGGAGTAGTAGGGGGCGTTGAGGCCTCCGCGGCAGCACAGCCGGCCACGGGAGGCAGGAGCAGGCGGCACGACCGGCGCTGATTTGGGCGGCTAGAGCAAGAAGACCAGATGTTGAAGAAGCACTATGGACGTTGGATGGACATCGTATGGTCACTAGAGCTAGAATCATTCATATTGAATAAGTTGACAAAGACCTCCGTCCCAGTCAACTTAGTAGGCCCACAAGTCAGCCACCCACTATGGTGCGTCCCACCTAGCAGGGGGTATTCATGTTTTTGTGCGTAATAAGGAGGCACTTCCTTGCGTGCGAAGATATAGCTGGTGGGTCCGACCTGTTAGCGGGGGGAATGTTTTTTTCATGAAATACAGAGGCCCTTCCCGTGGGACCTAGCTGTCAGGTGGAGGAATCATTATTTTGCGCGTAATAGATGGAATTTCCTTGCGTGCGGCCGTGGACCCAGCTGTTAGCCTCTCCACGTACAGTCCACTTCCGATGGATGTCGTTCATTGACCACGTTGACCAGGACGCGCCGAGAGCACCAGGCCGGTGGACGACGACGAGGCCTAGGAAGGGAACGACATGGAGCCAGGGAAGAGTCGGCAGTTGTTTCCCACGCGGAGGAGTACGAGGGTTTACTGGTTCGTCTGCCCTCCTCGGAGAATAATAGCAGGTGTGGGTGAGTAGAGGGATGGCTAGGCCAGTGATGGGAGTACGGTGGGGCGGTGAGGCCTGCGCGGGAGCATAGTGATACGTCTCCAACGTATCTATAATTTTTGATTGTTCCATGCTATTATATTACCTGTTTTGGAATCTTATGGGCTTTACTATACACATTTATATCATTTTTGGGACTAACCTACTAACCGGAGGCCCAGGCCGTATTGCTGTTTTTTGCCTATTTCAGTATTTCGAAGAAAAGGAATATCAAACGGAGTCCAAATGGAATGAAACCTTCGGGAGCGTGATTTTTGGAACGAACGTGATCCAGAGGACTTGGAGTGCAAGTCAAGAAGTAGTCGAGGCGGCGACGAGGGTGGAGGGTGCGCCCCCCTATCTCGTGGGCCCCTCGGGCGTCCACCGACCTACTTCTTCCTCCTATATATACCCACGTACCCCGAGAACATCAAAGGCGACCACAAAAAACTATTTCCACCACCGTAACCTTCTGTATCCGCGAGATCCCATCTTGGAGCCTTCGTCGGCGCTCCGCCGGAGCGGGAATCAACCACGGAGGGCTTCTACATCAACACTATAGCCCCTCCAATGAGTTGTGAGTAGTTTACCACAGACCTTCGGGTCCATAGTTATTAGCTATATGGCTTCTTGTCTATTTTTGGATCTCAATACCATGTTCTCCTCGATCTTCCTGGAGATCTATTCGATGTAACTCTTTTTGTGGTGTGTTTGTCGAGATCCGATCAATTGTTGGTTTATGATCAAGTTTAACTATGAGAAATACTTGAATCTCCTCTGAATTCTTTTATGTGTGATTAAGTTATCTTTGCAAGTCCTTTCGAATTAACAGTTGAGTTTGACCTACTAGATTGATCTTTCTTGCAATGGGCGAAGTGCTTAGCTTTGGGTTCAATCTTGTGGTGTCCTTTCCCAGTGACAGCAGGGGCAGCAAGGCACGTATTGTATTGTTGCCATCGAGGATAAAAAGACGGGGTTTATATCATAATGCATGAGTTTATCCCTCTACATCATGTCATCTTTCTTAATGCGTTACTCTGTTCTTATGAACTTAATACTCTAGATGCATGCTGGATAGCGGTTGATGTGTGGAGTAATAGTAGTAAATGCAGGCAGGAGTCGGTCTACTTGTCACGGATGTGATGCCTATATACATGATCATGCCTAGATAATCTAATAATTATTCGCTTTTCTATCAATTGCTCGACAGTAATTTGTTCACCCACCGTAATACTATGGTATCTTGAGAGAAGCCACTAGTGAAACCTATGGCCCCGGGGTCTATCTCTTATCATATAAGCTTTCAATCTACTTTTATTTGCATCTTTACTTTTCCAATCTATATTATAAAATACCAAAAATATATTTATCTCTATCAGATCTCACTTTCGCAAGTGGCCGTGAAGGTATTGACAACCCATTTATTGCGTTGGTTGCGAGTTCTTTCTTTGTTTGTGTAGGTGCGTGGGACTTTTCAGGAGCCTCCTACTGGATTGATACCTTGGTTCTCAAAAACTAAGGGAAATACTTACGCTACTATTGCTGCATCACCCTTTCCTCTTCAAGGAAAACCAACACAAGCTCAAGACGTAGCAAGAAGGATTTCTGGCACCGCTGCCGGGGAGGTCTTCGCAAAAGTCAAGACATACCAAGTACCCATCACAAACTCATCTCCCTCGCATTTACATTATTTTCCATTTGCCTCTCGTTTTCCTCTCCCCCACTTCACCCTTGCCGTTTTATTCGCCCTCTCTTTCCAAAGCTTTGCTCTCTTTCGCTTGTCTTTTGTTTGCTCGTTGTCATGGCTAGTCCTCCTATCCTCGTTATTACTCTCGAACATGAAATTCTTAATTTTAAGCAAAGGGAGGGAGAAAATTTAAAAGATGCTTGGCATAGAATTTGCAATGCTCAAAACAAATCTACTAGGAAGCTTTCTACTTCCGTTCTTCTTCGCAATTTTTATATAGGCATTACTCCTTGGAATAGATGCATTCTTGATACCATTACCGGAGGGGATTTCTTGAGTAGCCATACGTTTGATGCTTATAATGCTATGTTAGATTTGTTTGGCCCACCACCTCTTTTGGTTAATGGAACTATTTTAACTTTGGAACATGTGATGCAAATGCTTGAAATTATTGAAAATAAAGTTGCCACTGTTGAGTTGACTGAGAATTTGGATAAGAAGATTCATAATCAAATTAGCCAATATGGATCTAGGGTTGGAGTTACTTTGATTTTTTTAAAGAGAACAAACCTATAGTTAATGAAAAAATAGATCTAGATTCTACGAGAATCGGTAAACTTGAGGATATCATTACCAACTTAGGGTCGGCATTTTCTTCCGTGAAAAACACTCCAAATCCTCCTGCCAAAACTGCCAAATTTATCTATGTTCCTAAAAATAAGGGTGAATCTTCTAGTAAGGGAAATGCGGATCTCAAATCAATAAGTGTTCATCCCAATTGTCTTTCTATCGTTAAGGAACCTTTTGCTACAAATGAATTTCTTGAATTCTTGCCTAAGGGTTTAATCATTGCTAAAAAGGGAAAAAACCGTAAAGATTATAAGTGCTCTATTGAGGAATTAGATGCCAAAGAGGGCACTACTTAGATCTATCCTCGCTTTTATGCCTAGCTAGAGGCGTTAAACGATAGCGCTACTTGGGAGGCAGCCTAATTTTATTTGTGTTTTTTGTTTTTTGTTAATGTTTAGTAATAAAGTTTGCATATACCTTCTGTTTAGATGTATTTTTTATATTTTAATTAGTGACTGTGCCAAGTAGAACCCATAGGATAACCTATGGTGATTGTTAATTTGATTCTGCTGAAAAACAGAAACTTTGCAAGCACGAATTTAGTTTTGTTAATTCACAGAAACGTGATTTTGCGTTAATTCGTTTTTCTATAGATCAATAGACAAATTGTCCAGAACTTCCTATTTTGGTAGGATTTGTACTGTTCATAAGTATTATAGGGTTACAGATTGCTACGGACTGTTCTTTTTTGACAGATTCTGCCTTTCGTGTGTTGTTTGCTTATTTTGATTCATCTATGGCTAGTATTAAGTGGTATGAACCACAGATAACTTGAAATACAGTAGGTTTAACACCAATATAAATAAATAATGAGTTCATTACAGTAACTTATGTGGTGGTTTTGCTTTCTTTCACTAACGGAGCTTATGAGATTTCCTGTTGAGTTTTGTGTTGTGAAGTTTTCAAGTTTTGGGTAAAGATTTGATGGACTATGGAATAGGGAGTGGCAAGATCCTAAGATTGGGGATTCCCAAGGCACCCCAAGATATTCAAGAATAGCCAAAAGCCTAAGCTTGGAGATGCCCCCGGAAGGCATCCCCTCTTTCGTCTTCGTTTATCGGTAACTTTACTTGGAGCAATATTTTTATTCGCCACATGATATGTGTTTTGCTTGGAGCATCTTGTATGATATTAGTCTTTTCTTTTTAGTTTTACACAATCATCCTTGCTGTACACACGTTTTGGGAGAAACCCACTTGATTAGAATTTATTAGAATACTCAATGTGATTCACTTATATCTTTTGAGCTAGATAGTTTTTGCTATAGTGCTTCACTTATATCTTGTAGAGCACGGCGGTGGCTTAATTTTGAAGAAATTGTTGATCTCTCATGCTTCACTTATATTATTTTGAGAGTCTTTTAGAACAGCATGGTATTTGATATGGGTAGAAATTTGGTCCTAGAATGATGAGCATCCAAGTTGGGTATAATAAAAGCTGTCATAGAAAGTGCATAAAACACTAGGATCAATTTGATGTTTGATAATTGTTTTGAGATATAGAGGTGGTAATGTTAGAGTCATGCTAGTGGGTAATTATGAAATTGAGAAATAGTTTTGTTGAACTTGGCAAGTCCCGTAGCATGCATGTATGGTAAAAGTTATGTAACAAATTTGTTGCATGAGGTGCTCTTTTGATTGTCTTCCTTATGAGTGGAGGTCGGGATCGCGTGATGGTTAACTCCTACCAACCCTTCCCCTAGGAGCATGCATAGTAGTACTTTGCTTCGAGGGCAAGTAGACTTTTGCAATAAGTATATGAGTTCTTTATGACTAATTTGAGTCCATGGATATACGCACACTCACCCTTCCACTTTGCTAGCCTCTATTATACCGCGCAACTTTCGCCGGTATCATGCACCCATTATTTACCTTCCTCAAAATAGCCACCATACCTACCTATCATGGCATTTCCATAGCCATTCCGAGATATATTGCCATGCAACTTTCCAACGTTCTGTTATTATGACACGCTCCATCATTGTCATATTGCTCTTTGCATGATCATGTATTTGACATTGTATTTGTGGCAAGGCCACCCTCATAATCTTCATACATGTCACTCTTGATTCATTGCATATCCCGGTACACCGCCAGAGGCATTCATATAGAGTCATATTTTGTTCTAAGTGTTGAGTTGTAATTCTCGAGTTGTAAATTAATAAAAGTGTGATGATCTTCATTATTAGAGCATTGTCCCAAGTGAGGAAAGGATGATGAAGACTATGATCCCCCCACAAGTCGGGATGAGGATTCGGACTAAAAAAAGAGAAAAAAAAGAGAGGCCAAAGAGCACACCAAATAAAAAAAGGGAAGGCAAAAAAAGAAAGAGAAAGGCCAAATAAAAAAATGAGAGAAAAAGAGAGAAGGGACAATGCTACTATCTCTTTTCCACACTTGTGCTTCGAAATAGCACCATGATCTTCATGATAGAGAGTCTCTTGTGTTCTCACTTTCATATACTAGTGGGAAATTTTCATTATAGAACTTGGCTTGTATAATCCAATGATGGGCTTCCTCAAAATGCCATCGGTCTTCGTGAGCAAGCGAGTTGGATGGACACCCACTTAGTTTCTTTTGTTGAGCTTTCATACATTTATAGCTCTAGTGCATCCGTTGCATGGCAATCCCTACTCACTCACATTGATATCTATTGATGGGCATCTCCATAGCCCGTTGATATGCCTAGTTGAAGTGAGACTATATTCTCCCCTTTTTGACCTCACAACCACCACCATATACCACCATAGTGCTATGTCCATGGCTTGCGCTCATGTATTGCGTAAGAGTTGAAAAAGCCGAAGCGCGTTAAAAAGTATGAACCAATTGCTTGGCTGAAACCGGGGTTGTGCATGAGAGTATTTTGTCTAATGAAAATGAAGCATGGCCTAACTATATGATTTTGTAGGGATAAGCTTTCTTTGCCTATGCTATTTTGATAGGACATGATTATTTGTTAGTATGCTTCGAAGCATTACTATTTTTCCTATTTTATAAGCTTTTATCTTGAATCATTTGGATCTGAACAATCATGCCACAATAAATAAAATTACATTGACAATTATGCTAGGTAGCATTCCACATAAAAAATTATGTTCTTATCATATACCGACTCGAGGATGAGCAGGAATTAAGCTAGGGGATGCTTGATACGTCGCCAATGTATCTATAAATTTTGATTGTTCCATGCTATTATATTACCCGTATTGGATGTTTATGGGCTTTACTTTACACATTTATATCATTTTTGGGACTAACCTACTAACCGGAGGCCCAGCCCATATTGATGTTTTTTTCCTATTTCAGTATTTCCAATAAAAGGAATATCAAACGGAGTCCAAACGGGATGATACCTTCGGGAGCGTGATTGTCGGAATGAACGTGATCCAGAGGACTTGGAGTGTAAGTCAAGAAGCAGTCGAGGCGTCCACGAGGATGGAGGGCATGCCCCCCTATCTCATGGGCCCCTCGGGCATCCACCGACCTACTTCTTCCTCCTATATATATCCACGTACCCCGAGAACATCCAAGGCGACCACGAAAAACTATTTCCACCACCGTAACCTTCTGTATCCATGAGATCCCATCTTGGAGCCTTTGCCGGCGCTCCGCCAGAGGGGGAATCAACCATGGAAGGCTTCTACATCAACACCATAGCACCTCCGATGAGTTGTGAGTACTTTACCACAGCCCTTCGGGTCCATAGTTATTAGCTAGATGGCTTCTTCTCTTTTTTTGGATCTCAATACCATGTTCTCCTCGATCTTCTTGGCGATCTATTCGATATAACTCTTTTTGCGTTGTGTTTGTCGAGATCCGATGAATTGTGGGTTTATGATCAAGTTTGTCTATGAGAAATATTTGAATCTCCTTTGAATTCTTTTATGTGTGATTAAGTTATCTTTGCAAGTCTCTTCGAATTATTAGTTTGGTTTGGCCTACTAGATTGATCTTTCTTGCAATGGGAGAAGCGCTTAGTTTTGGGTTCAATCTTAAGGTGTCCATTCACAGTGACAGCAGGGGCAGCAAGGCACATATTGTATTGTTGCCATCGAGGATAAAAATATGGGGTTTATATCATATTGCATGAGTTTATCCCTCTACATCATGTCATCTTTCTTAATGAGTTACTCTGTTCTTATGAACTTAATACTCTAGATGCATGCTGGATAGCGGTCGATGTGTGGAGTAATAGTAGTAGATGCAGGCATGATTCGGTCTACTTGTCATGGACGTGATGCCTATATACATGATCATGCCTAGATAATCTCATAATTATTCGCTTTTCTATCAGTTGCTCGACAGTAATTTGTTCACCCACCGTAATACTATGGTATCTTGAGAGAAGCCACTAGTGAAACCTATGGCCCCCGGGTCTATCTCGTATCATATAAGCTTTCAATCTACTTTTATTTGCATCTTTAGTTTTCCAATCTATATTATAAAATACCAAAAATATATTTATCTTATCATATTATCTCTATCAGATCTCACTGTCGCAAGTGGCTGTGAAGGGATTGACAACCCCTTTATTGCGTTGGTTGCGAGTTCTTTGTTTGTTTGCGTAGGTGTGTGGGACTTTTGAGGAGCCTCCTACTAGATTGATACCTGGGTTCTCAAAAACTGAGGGAAATACTTACGCTACTATTGCTGCATCACCCTTTCCTCTTCAAGAAAAACCAAAGCAAGCTCAAGACGTAGCACATAGCCGGCCGCGGGAGGAGGGAGCAGGCAGTCCCGCCGGCGCTTGTTTGAGCTGCTGGAGCAGGAAGAGCAGAGATTGAAGAAGCACGACAGCCATTGGACGGACATCCAACAGTCACTATTCTTGTGTGTTGACTAAGTTGACACGGCGTTGCATGTGCGTCATCCTTTTTTTTAGGAAAGCATATGCGTCAACCTATAGTAGGCGCACAAGTCAGCCTCAAATCTGTGGAAAACAACATACAGCCCATCTGCAATTATTTCTAACAATGTACAACCCATTTGCTAATTATTAAGATTTTTTTGGAGCCCATCTTCTTTTGTTAGCATTACACCCCATATTGTGGCCATGGTTAAAAAGTATACGAAAGTTTGCATAATTCGGTGCAGTCAACTGGTTTTAATTCCGAAATGTCGATTCACATTCAAACTATTTTGAAAAATATTTTATTTAAATATAAAATCCAAATAATTGCCCACGTATAAAAATCAATGGAATTTAAAATCTTGTAATGAAAAAAATGGAAACTAATTCCCGGTTTGATGTGTTTTAAAAATGTACAACCCATTTCTGGACAAACTAAATGAAACTCTCCTCGTCTTGAAAGATATGCAGCCCAGCAGGGTTGATAAAGCAAGTAGGCCTCGTTTGGGTATTTCTTTTTAAAAAATAGAACTGGTCTAGCCATTTTCAGCAAGAAAAAACCACAGCTAGTCTCATGATGTGGTAAACATAAATAAAACCCTGGCTAGATGGGCCACAGCCCCCACACAGCCCCGTTGTTACCCTGATCCGTTGCTAAAACTAGTATAAATAACAACAGCTTATTCCTCAAAAAATGCGCGACCTGTTGGGTCCCTGGTGTCAGCCGCTCGTAGTGTAATTCTCTCGCTTATTGACTATGTTGACAATGGCGTGAGCCCCAGATGTCCAACCATTAGGAGGAACCATATTTTTGGGCTTGTAATATATAGGCACTTGCTTGCGTACTGCCATGACGCTGGTGGGTCCCTACTGTCATCCTCTCCACGTACAGTCATCTCCTTGTTCCTCTCGGTTCTTGACGATGTTGACAATGCAAGAGGGCGGCGCACCGCGCACAGTGAGTGAACCAAGGCGCAAGGCGGAGGACGATGGCGAGGCCTCGGACGAAATGAACAGGAGCCGTGGAAGATGCATCGGTCCAGTCGCAGCCGGAGGGGAGTACGAAGGTTTACTGGTTCGGGTGCGGATGCGTGTTGGGGCTGACGTCGCCGGAGAATAACAGGACATGTGGGGGAATAGAGGGAGGGACTGGCCAACGTTGGAGGGTACGTACGATAGGGCGGCGGAGGCGCCGCCAGCCAGGGGAGGCCAGAGCAGGCGGAGCCGACGGGGTGATTTGGGCGGCTGGAGGAAGAAGAAGACAAGAGATAGAAGATACACGACAGATGTTGGATGTCAATCCAACGGCTGGTAGGCAGAATCGTTTATTGATTGGCTAGTAAGTTGACAACACCTTGGATAGGCTATTTCCGCATGGGTCCCAAATGTCAGAATCCAAATCTGTCATGGTCATGCAACATTTCCTATGAAAATTTACAGCCCATTTGATGTGCTAGTTCGAAATAAGTTTGTGGGTGCTGGTGTGGGCTAATCACATGGCTTCTGTAATGCACAGTGAGCTCAAGTAGCCGGCGAGAGTGATGTTATTTCCCTTGGTTGGGATTTGTTACAATATTTCACTCTAAATTAAACGAATGGCAAGCCATTTGCCCTGTTTCAAACAAAATATGACAGTCATAGCCGAGTTGAAAAGGGCAGGAACATCTAACTCCAGCTTAAAAACTGTACAAAAGCACGAGGGTTAATTGTTCATCAGGTTTACAAAAAAACCTAGGTAGAAAAGGAGGGACTGGCTTGCGTGCGAAGATATAACTGGTGGGTCCGACCTGTTAGCGGGGGGAACATTTTTTTCGTGAAATACAGAAGCCCTTCCTGTGGGTCCTAGCCGTCAGGTGGAGAAATCATTATTTTGCACGTAATAAGGAGGCATTTCCTTGCGTGCGGTCGTGGACCCAGCTGTTAGCCTCTCCATGTACAGTCCACTTCCGATGGATGTCGTTCATTGACCACGTTGACTAGGCCGCGCCGAGAGCACCAGGGCGGTGGACGACGGCGAGGCCTAGGAAGGGAACGACACGGAGCCAGGGAATACTCTTCAGTTGTTTCCCACGCGGAGGAGTACGAGGGTATACTGGTTCGTCTGCCGTCGCCGGAGAATAACAACATGTGTGGGTGAGTAGAGGGATGGCTAGGCCAGCGATGGGAGTACGTTGGGGCTGTGAGGCCTGCGCGGCAGCATAGCCGGCCGCGGGAGGAGGGAGAAGGCAGTCCCGCCGGCTCTTGTTTGAGTGGCTGGAGCATGAAGAGCAGAGATTGAAGAATCACGACAGCCATTGGATGGACATCCAACAATCACTATTCTCGTGTGTTGACTAAGTTGACAGGGCGTTGCGTGTGCTTCAACCTTTTTTTTAAAGCATATGCCTCAACCTGTAGTAGGCGCACAAGTCAACCTCAAATCTGTGGAAAACAGCATACTGCCCAGCTGCCATTATTTCTAATAATGTACATCCCATTTTGCTAATTCTTAAGATTTTTTTTGGAGCCCATCTTCTTTTTGTTAGAATTACACCCCATATTGTGGCCACGGTTAAAAAGTAAATGAAATTTTGCATATTTCAGTGCGGTCAACTGTTTTTAATCCAGAAATATCGATTCACATTCAAACTATTTTGAAAAATAATTTATATAAATATAAAATCCAAATAATTGTCCACGCATAAAAATCAACGGAATTTAAGATCTTGTAAAGAAAAAAAATTTAAACTAATTCCCGGTTTGATGTGTATTAAAAATGTACAGCCCATTTCTAGGCAAACAAAATGAAACTCTCCTCGTCTTGAAATGTTTGCAGCCCAGCAGGGCCGATAAAGCAAGTAGGCCTTGTTTGGGTATTTCTTAAAAAAAATAGAACTGGGCTAGCCATTTTCAGCAAGAGAAAAACACAACTGGGCTCATGATGTGGTAAACATAAATAAAACCCTGGCTAGACAGGCCACAGCCCCCACACAGCCCCGTTGTTACCCTGATCCGTCGCTAAAACTAGCATAAATAACAACTGCTTGTTCCTCAAAAAAAACTGCGCGACTTGCTCGGTCTCTGGTGTCAGCCGATCGTAGTGTAATTCTCTCGTTTATTGACTATGTTGACAATGGCGTGAGCCCCAGATGTCCAACCATTAGGAGGAACCATATTCTTGGGCTTGTACTATAGAGGCACTTGCTTGCGTACTGCCATGACGCTGGTGGGTCCCTATTGTCATCCTCTCCATGTACAGTCATCTCCTTGTTCCTCTCGATTGTTGATGACGTTGACAACGCAAGAGGGCGGCGCACCACGCACGGCGAGCGATCCATGGCCGCAAGGCGGAGGACGACGGCGAGGACTCGGACGGAACGAACAGGAGCCGTTGAAGATGCGCCGGTCCAGTCGCAGGCGGAGGGGAGTACGAGGGTTGACTGGTTCGGGCGCGGGTGCGTGTTGCGGCTGACGTCGCCGGAGAAGAACAGGACGTGTGGGGGAATAGAGGGAGGGACTGGCCAACGTTGCATGGTACGTACGGTAGGGCGGCGGAGGCGCAGCCAGCCATGGGAGGCGGGAGCAGGCGAAGCCGACAGGGTGGTTTGGTTTGGGCGGCTAGAGGAAGAAGAAGAGAAGAGATAGAAGATATATGTAACGCCCATGATGCGGCCTTTCATGTGCCGAGGCACGACTTAGAGGCGTAACCGCATTGTAGGTTCTGTCGCAAGAAGGGTCATCATCACACAATCCCATGTAATGAACAAGAATGGGATAAAGAGAGTTGGCTTACAAATGCCACTTCACATAACACATAAATAGATTCATACATCATCTAAAATAGACTCATAGACTGACTACGATCAAATCCAAATGAAAAGAAGATAACCCCAAATTCTAGATCCCCGATCGTCCCAACTGGGCTCCACTACTGATCATAAGGAAACGAAACATAGTAACGACCAAGGTCCTCGTTGAACTCCCACTTGAGCTCGATTGCGCCACTAGCACTGGTATCCTCGGCACCTGCATCTGGTTTGGTAGAATCTGTGAGTCACGGGGACTCAGCAATCTCACACCCGCGAGATCAGGACTATTTAAGCTTGTAGGTAGGAAAGGGGTAATATGATGGAGCTGCAGCAAGCACTAAGCATATATGTTGGCTAACATATGCTAGTGAGAGCGAGAAGAGAAGCAACGCATCGGTCGAGAATCTAGAAGTGATCCTGCAACTACTTACGTTCATACATAAGCCAAACCGTGTTCACTTCCCGGACTCCGCCAAGAACAGACCATCACGGCTACACATGCGGTTGATGCATTTTAATGAAGTCAAGTGTCAAGTTCTCAACAACCTGACATTAACAAATTCCCATCTGCCTCATAACCGCAGGCACGGCTTTCGAAAGTTTATACCCTGCAGGGGTGTCCCAACTTAGCCCATCACAAGCTCTCACGGTCAATGAAGGATATACCTTCTCCCAGGAAGACCCGATCAGTCTCGGAATCCCGGTTTACAAGACATTTCGACAATGGTAAAACAAGACCAGCAAAGCCGCCCGATGTTCCGAAAAATCCCGATAGGGGCTGCACATATCTCGTTCTCAGGGCACACCGGATCACTCAAGCTAGGAGTAAAACCAGTTCTCAAGTTTCCCTGAGGTGGCCCCGCAGGCTGCTCGGTTCGGACCAACACTCGAAGGAGCACTGGCCCAGGGGGGGGCTAAAATAAAGATGACCCTCGGGCTCGCGAAAACCCAAGGGAAAAGGTATAGGTGGCAAATTGTAAAACCAAGGTGGTCCCATAAATCACCCAACCACGTAAGGAACGCAAAATCAAGGAACATAACACCGGTATGACGGAAACTAGGGCGGCAAGAGTGGAACAAGACACCAGGCATAAGGCCGAGACTTCCACCCTTTACCAAGTATATAGGTGCATTAATTAAACAAGGGATATTGTGATAACCCAAAATATCCTTGTTCCTACAAAGACCAAACTTCATCTTCACCTGCAACTAGCAACACTATAAGAGGGGCTGAGCAAAAGCGGTGATATAGCCAAACAACGGTTTGCTAGGACAGTATGGTTAGAGGCTTGACATGGAAATATGGGAGGCATGATAAACAAGTGGTAGGTAGAGCAACCATAGCGATGGAGCGAGCAACTAGCAAAGCAAAGATAGAAGTGATATCGAGGGTATGGTCATCTTGCCTGCAAGGTTCTCAGAGTTGTCAAAAGCTTGATCCTCGTTAGTGTACTCAACAGGTTCCTCGTTCACGTACTCGTCTCCCGGCTCTACCCAAAGCAAGAACACAAGCAATGGAACCACAACAAATCATGGTGCAATGCACAAGCAACATGATGCAATACATGGCATGATATGCGAGATGTGATATGCAATGCGTATGCGTGCTCCGGAAGGAAAATGATGAACAGGGCATCAACTTGGAAAACCAAGTATGCCGCTGGAAAGATGAGATGATTTCGGTTGAAATCGATATTAAGATCGCCGGAAACGGATGCACGATTTGCAAATGGCAAGCAAAACAAGAATGACTCAATACTGTGATTAACATCATGATAGCACTTAGAATATATCAAGAAACTATGTTACAGCAACCAACATATCAAAAAAGCACATGGCAGTTATCTACAAGAGATTCTTGACAAAATATGAACACTGAGCTACGGCTAATTCACAAATTAACAAGTTCAAACAAGCATGGTAAAAGTGCAAAAGATATCAGCTTCATAGACTTTGTGAAAATACTGAACATGGCAGAAACAGCATCAGGTAGCAATGTTTAGGGCAAGCAAACATCATGCTACAGGAACATATCATAGAAAGTTAAGGCACGGAATGATACTACTAAAAGCATAAAACAAAATTCCCTTACTGACCATGAGCCAAAAAGGGTCAGAAGATATGATGGCACCCATGTAAACATAGCAAGTTCCGTTAACAGATTCAGCAAACAGAGCATGGCGTTAACAGAATTATGAAGGCATCTTTGCAAGCTTGATTCACTCACCACAATTCATTGCATGACAAGATAAGCATAGACACATCAAGAAGACATGTTTATGAAACTCAAAATGGCAATAAAAAGTGTATAGCATGCAATAATCCACTACAAAAACCTTGGCAAAATTGAATAACATGTAAATAATCTGCCAGGAAACATTTTATAGCAAAAGTAGAGCAATAAAATGACATGCTAGACTACTCCATAATTGCAAAAAGGCACATGGATGGATATAGCATAACCATATGTTCAAATCATCCTTACTGAAGTATCTCAAAATAAGCATAGATCTCTTTGTAGCATCAAGTTTACATGGCATCAAAATAACAGCAGAACAGGGACTAAAATCAGCAACATCACAAAGCCTAGTTTGCATGCTTGTTCTATTCACCATATAAATCACAAAAATACATGGCAAGCACCTCTGTAAATAAGACATGACATAGTTCAAAACACATGTAGAGCTCATGCTCATAAGATGCACACAATAAATGTAGCGAAAATGACAATTGCCCGTAATCTGTTAAGAATCAGAAACTAACATTATATAGCACTCTTGCATCAGAGATTTGGGCATCGATATGACCTCAAATGAACATGGCCCAATGGAACAAAGTGAAGAGAACAACCTGATGGACAATTTGATATATCATGCACATGAAATGGAGCAGTATGCAAGGAGATATGATGCGATGAACAGAGCCACATAATGTGATAACTTCGGGACTTAGCAGAAAAATAGAGGGGGAAAGAAGTCAACCGTCTCCAGATCTGGATCGGGCGCGCGAACCAAGGTTGGCCGGAGTAGCGGCCAGAGTTGGAGAGGAGGGAGACGAGGTGGCCGGCGGGCGGCGGTGCCGGGGCGACGGGGGAGTGAGGCGGCGGCCGGCATGGACGTGCGGCGACAGGGCGGCAAGGTCCGGCGGGGCGCAGCTCCCGCGGCGGGGAGGCGATGGCCGGCGTCGAGGCGGCAGCTCCCGGGGGGCGCGAGCGGCAGGGAGGCGGAGGAGGTGGCGGCGGCTGGGCCCGCGGGGGCCGGGAGCGGGCCGGCGGCGGTGGGCGGCGGAGCAGGCCATGCGGCAGCCTCCGATTGGCGCGGGCGTGACGGCGGACGCGTCCGGCCCGATCCGGACGTGTCCGGCGGCGGAGAGGAGTGGATTTCTAGGGTTTCGCCCGTGATTTGGAGGGGTGGTTGCATATTTATAGGTAGAGGGAGCTAGGAGACTCCAAATGGGGTGTAGTTTTGACCCACACGATCGTGATCCGACGACGGAGAGCATGGAAGTGACTTAGATGGGTTATTGTGCTGTTTTGGAGGGGTGTTGGGCTGCAACCCAAAAGAGGCCTTTGCGGATACCCGGTTAACCGTTGGAGTATCAAACGACCTCCAAATGGCACGAAACTTGACAGGCGGTCTACCAGTGCTATACCAAGGCCGCTTGGCAAACCTCGCGCCATTCCAAAAACGTTTAACACCCGCTCACGAAAAGAGACAAGAGGGGTGCGCCGGTGCATGTGGGACTGTCGGATTGCAAAACGGACAACAGAAAAAATGCTCGGATGCATGAGACGAACACGTATGCAAATGAGATGCACATGATGACATGATATGAAATGCATGACATGAACAAAATGCAAAACGAAAGACAAAAACCCAGCCACGGAGGGAATATCATAACACATAGCCGAAAATGGCAAGAGTTGGAGTTACAAATATGGAAAGTTACATCCGGGGTGTTACAACACTCCACCACTACAAGAGGATCTCGCCCCGAGATCTAGGACTGAAAGAACTCCGGATATTCGGAACGAAGATGATCCTCGCGCTCCTAGGTGGCTTCTCGGTCGGAATGGTGTGACAACTTCACTCTCAGGAATTTGATTGACTTGTTGCGAGTCTTGCGCTCAGTTTCTTCAAGAATAGCAACGGGGTGCTGATCATAAGAGAGATCTTCTTGGAGGTCAATTTCTTCGAAGTTGATAGTGCGCTCAGGAGTCTTGAAGCACTTACGAAGCTTTGACACGTGAAACACATCGTGCACGTTTGCAAAGTTGGACAGAAGCTCAAGTTGATAGGCGAGATCGCCTCTTTTGCCAGTGATCTTGAAAGGACCCACGTATCTAGGGCAACCTTCCCTTTGATACCGAAGCGACGAGTGTCTTTCATTAGAGAGACGCGGAGGTAGACATGGTCTCCGATTTCAAAAGCCACATCACGGTGCTTGTCATCATAATAGCTCTTCTGGCATGATTGCGCGGCTTTGAGATTCTCAAGAATGACCCTACACATTTCTTCAGCTTCTATGATCAAGTCGTTGCCAAGAAGTTGGCGTTCACCTGTCTCAGACCAATTGAGAGGAGTATGACACTTTCTGCCATAGTGAATTTCGAATGGGGCCTTGCCCGAACTCGCTTTGAAGATGTTGTTGTAGGAGAACTCGGCATATGGAAGACAATCTTCCCACTTCATACCGAAGGAAATGACACAAGCCCTGAGCATGTCTTCGAGGATTTGATTGACTCGCTCGACTTGGCCACTTGTTTGAGGATGGAAAGCTGTGCTGAAACGAATGTTGGTGCCCATGGCCTTCTGAAAGGAGTCGCAAAACTTAGAGGTGAAAATGCTTCCGCGGTCTGAAGAGATCAATTGTGGAATGCCATGCCAGGAGAAAATCCTGGAGGTGTATAGCTCTGCCAACTAAGCTTCTGTGATAGATTCTTTGATAGGAACGAAATGAGCCACTTTAGTAAGCTTGTCAATGACAACTAAGATAGCATCATTTCCACGCTTGGACTTAGGAAATCCAGTCACGAAGTCCATCTCGATATGGTCAAACTTCCATTCTAAAATAGAAATAGGTTGGAGAAGACCAGCTGGTCGTTGGTGTTCTGCTTTCACCCTTCGGCAGACATCACATTCATTCACGAATTGAGCAATTTCTCGCTTCATTCGAGTCCACCGATACGACTGTTTGAGGTCATGGTACATCTTCGTACTTCCAGGATGAATGGATAGAAGGGAATTGTGTGCCTCGTTCATAATGACTTTCCTCAGATCGCCTCTAGGAACCACAATACAATCCTCGAAGAAAAGAGTATCTTTGTCATCAATCTGGAAGCACTTGTATTTGGAAATGCCCTTGTCGATACCACGTTTCACCTTTTTCACCATGGCATCCAGGAGTTGTTCCTCACGAATTTGGTCTTCCAAAGTAGGAGTGACTATGAGGTTGGCAAAAAATCCTTGAGGAACAACTTGAAGATTCAGTTTGCGGAAAGCTTCACAAAGGTCCGGTTGGAAGGGCTTAAGAATTAAGTTGTTACAATAAGCCTTTCTGCTCAGAGCATCTGCAATCACATTCGCCTTTCCTTGAGTATATTCAATACTTGGATTGTACTCTTGAATCATTTCGATCCATCGAGTTTGACTGAGGTTGAGGTTGGGTTGAGTGAATATATACTTGAGGCTCTTGTGATCGGTGAAAATGTCCACTTTCCTTCCCAACAAGAGATGTCTCCATGTTATTAATGCATGTTTAACTGCCGCCAACTCAAGATCGTGAGTGGGGTAGTTCTTTTCGTTGGGATTCAACTGGCGAGAGGTATAGGCCACAACTTTCTTCTCTTGCATTAACACAGCACCGAGACCTTGCAAGGAGGCATCACAAAAAACTTCGAATGGCTTGGATTCATCAGGAGTCAAGACAGGAGCTGAGACAAGCTTCTCTTTGAGGGTGTTGAAAGCAACGTCACACTCAGGCGTCCAGAAATACTTGACATGCTTCTGGAGGAGGTTGGAAAGAGGCTTTGCAATCTTAGAGAAGTTCTCAACGAATCTTCGACAATAGCTTGCAAGAGCAAGAAAACTGCGGAGCTGCTTGACATTCTGTGGAGGTTCCCAATTCACAATTGCAGACACCTTCTCAGGATTCACAGCGATGCCCTTGGCGGAGATGATGTGACCAAGATAAATAACTTCATCCAGCCAGAACTCACATTTGGAAAACCTGGCATAGAATTGATGCTCTCTGAGCTTGTCGAGCACCAATCGCAAATGTTTGGCATGATCTGTCTTATTCTTGGAGAAGACCAAGATATCATCGAGATACACCAAGATGAATTCATTGGTGTAGGGGTTGAAGATGAAGTTCATCATTCGAGAGAATGTTGGAGGAGCATTGACAAGGCCGAAAGACATGACATTATATTCATAAGAACCAAAGCTTGTTCTGAATGCTATCTTGGGAATATCTTGTTCACGAATGCGAATTTGATGCTAACCCATACGGAGGTCAAGCTTGGAGAATACTTTAGCACCTTTGAGTTGCTCGAAAAGCTCATTGATGTTGGGAAGTGGATACTTGTTCTTGATTGTCTTCTTGTTCAATGGACGGTAATCGACGCACAGTCGGTCCGTGCCATCCTTCTTCTGGACAAAAAGAACTCCACAACCCCATGGAGATGAACTCGGTCTAATCAAACCCAGACGCTCTTGTTCATCAAGCTATTTCTTCAATTCCTTCATCTCTTTAGGTCCAAGCTTGTATGGATGCTTGCAAACGGGTTCAGTGCCAGGCTCAAGATCGATAACAAACTCAACTGGCCAGTGCAGAGGCATACCCGGAAGATCTTCTGGAAAGACATCTTGGTACTCACAAACGACTGGAATCTGAGAGATTGCGTCTAGCTCGCCCTTCTCATTGAGAGAAAACAACCGAATGGTTTGATCACGAGCGGCATAGATGATAACATCGTCAGAAGAGTGTGTCAATTGAATTTCTCTGGCAGCACAATCAAGTTGAGCTTGGTGCTGAGAAAGCTAGTCCATCCCAAGAATTAGATCAATATCCGAGTCACCAAGAACAATTGGTGAAGACAGAAATTTATAGTCGCCCATCTTCATAGAGACATCCCGAACCATGGAGCTTGCGTTCATGAATTTACCAGGAGAGACAACTGATAACGGTGTAGGCAACTCTTGAAAAACCATCTCATGCTTAGATGTAAAAGGTCTTGAGATGAAACTATGTGATGCACCAGTATCAAATAAAACTTTTGCAGGAATATCATTAACTGAGAGATTACCCATTATCACGTCAGTAGATTCTTCCGCTTGTGCTGCATTCATCATGTTCACCTTTGCAGACTTGGGATTATGCTTGACCACTGCATTGCTTGAAGTACTCACAGGAGGAGGAGGCGGAAGGCACCTTTGGTTGAAGCACTTGTTTGCGTAGTGACATTTCTGTTGGCACTTGTTGCAAGTCACCTTTGAGAGCGGACGATGATAAGAAGCATTTGACCTTGGAGCTTGAGAATTTGACTTGTTCTGATAGCCTGGGTTGGGTGGGTGGGAAGATCCACAACCACCTGAGTTCTTCTGCTGGTAAAGCTGACGAAACGGAGGAGGAAGGTAGAACTTCTTCTGCTTAGCTTCCACTTGTGAGGAAGAAGAAGGCTAAATTGCATCCCTGATTCTCTTCTTAAAAGCCTCACACTTGAGCTGAGCACCTTCTTGCTTGAGGGCCATATTGTAGAATTGATCAAACTGAGTAGGCTCAACAAGAATGAGAGCTAATTGCAGATCCTCTCTAAGGCCACCTCTGAATTGATAGATCATACTCTTTTCATCAGGAACATCTTGTTTAGCAAAGCAAGCAAGTTTCTGAAACTGCTTGTTGTATTCGTACACAGACATGTTGCCTTGCTTGAGATTGCGGAACTCCTCACGCTTGCTCTCAACAACACTGGTAGGAATGTGGTGAGCTTTAAAGTCCCGACAGAAGTCAGTCCAAGTAAACACTCGACCTCCTCTGGAATCCTTGTATTGCTGTAACCAATCAGCTGTTTGGTCCTTGAGCTGAAAAGAAGCGAACTTGACGTAGTCCTCACGCCTGACATTGCTACATTCAAAATGTTTATTGATATCCACGAGCCAATCATCGGCGTCTGTGGCCTCGGCATAGTAGCTGAAAGACTTCGACTGATTTGCAAGGAACTGGTTGAGGATAGGAAAGTGAGGTTGATGATAGAACTGCCCTTGACCTTGATTCCCTTGGTTGCCTTGGCTTGGTTGCGCTCTTGCACGAGCTGAATCATCATCTGAGCATTGGCGTTTGTGGCTGCCATCAAAGCTTGCCATGCCTCCGAAGGCGGAGGTGGAGGTGGAGGGTTCGCCTGACTCCCATCATTGCATTCCGGATTCTGACGCGTTGGCGGAGCCATCCTGAAGAGAGTGACATCTGTTAGCATCTTGATAGACAGATAGACAAGTTGAATCAACGGATAGAAATTGCAACATATAGTCTTCACAATAAACATTCAAACAAGGATGAACGAATGAATTCCAAAGCTAACATCACGTCCATTAAGGTGAGAAGCCACTTGATAAGAGATTCATGAAAGAAATAACAAGGTGCAACTGGAACAAATAAGTGGTAAGTATTACCCAATCACCAACCAAATTTCTGCGAGAGGAAATGCTAGAGCTACTTGAATCCCACATATAAACTCCCGAAACTTTCTGGTTATGCAATCAGGTGTTGGGGATACAGGGAAAGCAATATATCTCATCCGTCAATCCCTACATCCAGCTGTATCCATCCGTCAACACATAACCAAGAAACCTTCGGAAATCGTGTACCTCAACCTTCGAAAAGCATCCGTTATACGAGTTATGGCAATACTCCCGAACTCCCTAGTACTGGGTGACGTCGAGGTTATCTCACCAACAAGTGCATAAAAGAGATTTTCGATGTCGGAAAAACTCAGGTATTCCAGAACTATAACGATAAAATTGTGACGACAACACCTCGGAGCTCAACTCCCCGAGACACTGCTACAACCCCTAAATGTCATGAGGCACCAAAAACAATGTTCTCGTCACAAACCATCGGAACGATTCCAAGATACTCGCGTGATCCTAAAATTTTTTTTAGAGAAATTTGAGGAGAGGAAAGTCAAAACATCTACGTCAGGAGACCTCACCAGAGCGACGAAGGGACTGAGGAGTAAAAAGAATCCTACTCTCCGATATATATAATCCTAAGACTTAAAACATTTTTGTTCTAGACTCAACAACGCCATCGAACCAATCAAGCAAGGGGGCTCCTCAATCAGGGATTGCTTTGATTACCAACTTGTAACGACCACGATGCGGCTATATCTCTCACGTGTCGAGGCACGACTTAGAGGCATAACCGCATTGTAGGTTTTGTCGCAAGAAGGGTCATCTTCACACAATCCCATGTAATGAACAAGAATGGGATAAAGAGAGTTGGCTTACAATCGCCACTTTACACAATACATAAATAGATTCATACATCATCTAAAATACACTCATAGACCGACTATGGTCAAATCCAAATTAAAAGAAGATAACCCCAAATGCTAGATCCCTGATCGTCCCAACTGGGCTCCACTACTGATCATCAGGAAACAAAACATAGTAACGACCAAGGTCCTCGTCAAACTCCCACTTGAGCTCGATTGCGCCACTAGGACTGGTATCCTCGACACCTGCATCTGTTTTCGTAGAATCTGTGAGTCACGGGGATTCAGCAATCTCACACCTGCGAGATCAAGACTATTTAAGCTTGTAGGTAGGAAAGGGGTAATATGATGGAGTTGCAGCAAGCACTAAGTATATATGGTGGCTAACATACGCAAGTGAGAGCGAGAAGAGAAGCAACGCATCGGTCGAGAAGCTAGAAGTGATCAAGAAGTGATCCTGCAACTACTTACGTTCATACATAACCCAAACCGTGTTCACTTCCCGGACTCCGCCGAGAAGAGACCATCACGGCTACACCCGCGGTTGATGCATTTTAATGAAGTCAAGTGTCAAGTTCTCTACAACCGAACATTAACAAATTCCCATCTGCCTCATAACCACAGGCACGGCTTTAGAAAGATAATACCCTGCAGGGGTGTCCCAACTTAACCCATCACAAGCTCGCACGGCTATACTAAAGATGACCCTCGGGCTCGCGAAAACCCAAGGGAAAAGGTATAGGTGGCAAATGGTAAAACCAAGGTTGGCCTTGCTGGAGGAGTTTTATTCAAGGCGAACTGTCAAGGGGATCCCATAAATCACCCAACCGCGTAAGGAACGCAAAATCAAGGAACATAACACCGGTATGACGGAAACTAGGGCGGCAAGAGTGGAACAAGACACCAGGCATAAGTCCGAGCGTTCCACCCTTTACCAAGTATATAGGTGCATTAATTAATCAAGGGATATTGTGATAACCCAAAATATCCATGTTCCAACAAGGAACAAGCTTCATCTTCACCTGCAACTAGCAACGCTAGAAGAGGGGCTGAGCAAAAGCGGTGACATAGGCAAACAACGGTTTGCTAGGACAGGTTGGTTAGAGGCTTGACATGGCAATATGGGAGGCATGATAAACAAGTGGTAGGTAGAGCAAACATAGCGATGGAGCTAGCAACTAGCAAAGCAAAGATAGAAGTGATATCGAGGGTATGGTCATCTTGCCTCCAAGGTTCTCAGAGTTGTCGAAAGCTTGCTCCTCGTTAGTGTACTCAACAGGTTCCTCATTCACATACTCGTCTCCCGTCTCTACACAAAGCAAGAACACAAGCAATGGAACCACAATAAATCACGGTGCAATGCACAAGCAACATGATGCAATACGTGGCATGATATGCGAGATGTGATATGCAATGCATATGCGTGCTCCGGAAGGAAAATGATGAACAAGGCATCAACTTGGGAAACCAAGTATGCCGCTGTAAAGATGAGATGATTTCGGTTGAAAGCGATATAAAGATCGCCGGAAACAGATGCACAGTTTGCAAATGGCTAGCAAATCAAGAATGACTCGAAACTGCGATTAACAACATGATAGCACTTAGAATACATCAAGAAACTATGCTACAGCAACCCAACATATCAACAAAGCACATGGAAGTTATCTACAAGAGATTATTGACAAAATATGAACAGTGAGCTACGGCTAATTCACACATTAACAGGTTCAGACAAGCATGGTAAAAGTGCAAAAGATATCAGCTTCACATCATGCTGCAGGAACATATCATAGAAAATTAAGGCATGGAATGATACTACTAAAAGCATAGAACAAAAGTCCCTTACTGACCATGAGCCAAAAATGATCAGAAGATATGGTGGCACCCATGTAAGCCTAGCAAGTTTTGTTAACAGATTCAGCAAACAGAGCATGGCGTTAACAAAATTATGAAGGGACCTTTGCGAGCTCGATTCACTCACCACAAGTCATGGCATGACAAGATAAGCACATCACCATCAAGAAGACATGTTTATGAAACTAAACATGGCAAGAACAAGTTTATAGCATGCAAAGATCAACTACAACAACCTTGGCAAAATTGAATAACATGTAAACAATCTGCCAGTAAACATTTTATAGCAAAAGTAGAGCAAGAAACTAACATGCTAGGCTACTCCATAATTGCAAACAAGGGCATGGATGGAACGAGCATAATCATATGTTCAAAACATCCTTACTGAAGTATCTCAAAATAATCATAGATCGCTTTGTAGCATCAAGTTTACATGGCATCAAAATAACAGCAGAACAGGGACTGAAATCAGCAACATCACGAATCCTAGTTTGCATGCTTGTTCTACTCACCACATAAATGAAAAAAATACATGGAAAGCACCTCTGTAAAGAATACATGGCATAGTTCAGAACACATGTAGAGCTCATGCTCATAAGATGCACACAATAAATGTAGCGAAAATGACAAATGCCCATAATCTGTTAAGAATCAGAAGCTAACATTATATAGCACTCTTGCATCAGAGATTTGGGCATCGAGATGACCTCAAATGAACATGGCACAATAGAACAAAATGAATAGCACAACCTAGTGAACATTTTGATAGATCATGCGCATGAAATGGAGCAGTATGCAAGGAGATATGATGCGATGAACAGAGCCACATAATATGATAACTTCAGCGACGGGGCGGCGAGGTCCGGCAGGACGCGGCTCCCGCAGCGGGTTGGCGGCGGCTGGCGGGGAGGCGGAGCCCGGCGGTGGGGAGGCGGTGTCTCCCGGGAGGCGCGAGCGGCAGGGAGGCGCGGGAGGTGGCGGCGGCTGGGCCCGCGGGGGCCGGGAGCGGGCCGAGCGGACCGGCGGCGGTGGGCGGCGGAGCAGGCCATGTGGCAGCATTCGATTGGCGCGGGCGCGGCGGCGGACGCGTCCGGCCCGATCCGAACGTGTCCGGCGGCGGAGAGGGGTGGATTTCTAGTGTTTCGCGCGTGATTTGGAGGGGGAGATGCATATTTATAGGTAGAGGGAGCTAGGAGACTCCAAATGGGGTGTAGTTTTCACCCACACGATCGTGATCCGACGAAGGAGAGCATGGAGGTGACTTAGATGGGTTATTGGGCTGTTTTAGAGGGGTGTTGGGCTGCAACCCAAAAGAGGCCTTTGCGGATACTCGGTTAACCGTTGGAGTATCAAACGACCTCCAAATGACACGAAACTTGACAGACGGTCTACCGATGCTATACCAAGGCCACTTGGAAAACCTCGGGCCATTCCTAGAACGTTTAACACCCGCTCACGAAAAGATACAAGAGGTGTGCGCCAGTGCATGTGGGAGTGTCGGATTGCAAAACGGACAACGGGGAAAATGCCCAGATGCATGAGATGAACACGTATGCAAATGAGATGCACATGATGAGATGATATTAAATGCATGACATGAATAAAATGCAAAACCAAAGACAAAAACCCAACCACGGAGGGAATATCATAACACATAGCCGAAAATGGCAAGAGTTGGAGTTACAAATATGGAAAGTTACATCTGGGGTAGCACCAACTGAACCATGTAGTGTACTGACCAGGTGAAATTCTTGTGCATTCCACTAAATTTAAGCACCGCTATTTGCAGAAATAAGCAGACCACAATGCCTCTTGTCCATGCACCTGTCCAAACAACCGCCGTGTGGCCGTGCCAACTAGTCCTCGGTCCATGGATGAACTGGTAGAAACTGCACTCCGGACTAGGATGCAGTTGTTTTCGCTCGTCCCTGCACAGCAATCAGGAAGTAAAATGTATGAATGAGCTTCTTTTAGATTGAGTTGGTCATTCTACCTTAGTTACTACCAATGTAGGGATACCTTGAAGACGGGAGGTTAGACGACGACAATGAGGGATAGCCATCTCATTTTGCGCAGTTGTACTAAAACTGAGGTGTGTGCTTTTGATTGCGCGGATAGAAACGATATGGAGACAGACATCCCTGTTTGCGCAAATATCAAATACGGTTATTTAAATAGTGACAGATATTATTACTTTTCCCCGTTTCCTCTTAGAACCAAGTCCTAGATTCATGCTACAGCTTTCCCACTTTCTTCCCTATTTGAACCAACGCTTTGAGTCGACTGTATGAACTAGCTTTACTTCTAGTAATAGTAGAAGTCTAGGTGGCTTTGGAACAGCGGACGGAAGTAGAAAAGGATCCACACGAAGGGTGGAGAGCTAGGGCAGTAGAGCAAAGCAGGTTTCGAAGGAATATATACCTCAGGGTCCTCGGCATGTGGCAAAGACGGCGTCAGGAGGCCGCATCTTGGCCACAATACCGCAGGGAGGAAGAAGGGGTCGGAGGCCCTCTCGAGCCGGCACTCTCTCGGAGAGAACGGCACGACCGCCGATCGGGAGGCGCAGGCAGCCGTTGGTCTCCTCCCTCGCCGCTGACGACAGCGTGAACGATGCACCTACACCCCTGCCCCGGTCGAGGTTGTCCGGCCGGATTTGTGACCAGCCGTGAGCTGAGAGTGAGAGTGTGGCCACCTATGTCTTGCTTAGATCTGGAGAGCATGAGAGAGTGAACGAGACGAACCCTAGTAAAGCAAGTGCTAAGGCTCCTGCTTTTATATATAGTGGAGTGATTTTGTTGTACCAGCTTCAAAAAAATGCGCTCCTACGTGTACTCGCGAGTGGGTGTGAGAGAACTAGTGCGTGCGTGCACCGCTTCTCTTTGTGAGAGTACAATATACTATGCCCAAAGAAGGTTTGCCGCAAGAGTAATAGTATCACTGTGTGATGTGTGAGCTAAAATAAAATGTGTGCGCCATCTTTTGTTTTTTAGAAGTTCTGAGGGTAGGGTGTGACGAGCACATATGTGCGTGACGTCTCCCTGCAGATAGACGGTGGGTGCGACGTATGAGTCTGCGAGAGGACTCGGGAGAGTCGTGACTCGTGAGGGTGCGTGTGCGTGAGAGATAGGGGGGCACATATCAATTCAATGCATGTGTCCTTAAATCATTATCCGACAAACATTCGCCACAAGCCTTTTCCTGACGAACGCCGTAAGAACCGTTAGATCGGCATCCGACAGTGTCAGTTTTGCCATGTCATTTAACAGAACAGCCACTCCTCCAACACACAAATCTTCCACGTGAGTGTTAGCAACTGCCGTATGCTCCCTCCGTTCCGAAATACAGTGCATATAGCTTTATTGAAAATTCGAACCTTGCAAACTTTTACCGAGTTTTCGTGTACCAAATTGCACATGTAGAATACCCTGTATATATCATTTCATTCATCTTCTAGAGGTAACTATAAAGATGGGTGAGGAGTCTACAAAGAAAGACCATCGTATCACCTGCAACAATTTCAACCATCCTTTAGTGTCAAGGAATATCATAGGAACTCTATATGATATGATTTTTATAGGATTTTTTCCTTTAGAGCCAATTGGTTCATTGGAATAGATTCATATACTCCACATTTCAAAGGAAATAAACATGATATCATTTCTACAGCTTTAGAGCCACTTGGTTCATATGAATGGATTCCTATACTCCCTTAATTTCAAAGGAAAATAAACATTAGCGTATATTCAATAGAAAAGTTCCTATGATATGAACCAAATTACATCTCTTTTCTAATCCCTCCTCATAGGAATTGAGATACATGTCATCTCTAGATTCAATAGAAAAGTTCCTATGATGTGAACCAAATGACATCTCTTTTCCAATCCCTACTCATAGGAATTGAGATGCTCCATGTCATCTCTTTCCCTACAATTTCCATGTATACATCTTCTATTCCTAAATAGATAGTACAACCCACTAATAGCTTTTTTCCAAAACATGCAACTATGGCACAAGAACTATATAGTGTGCCAATAACTTTGGAAGATGGTCGCTGGATGAAGCTAACCCGACAGTGCAGAGATAGGCAAATCCAAGCACTACTGGTCATTGGATATCATCAACATTCCACCAGATCTGCCACATGTACAATTTAGAAGACTCCATGGTTGAACTTAAGCATAATGCACAAACCTCAAAACACAAGCACTTCTCCTTTGTTCTATAATCTTCTGTATCATAATTGATTATTTTTTTTCTAAATGAATTGCCATTATTTTTTTCCTTTATGATTTACAATGCACAACCCCATGAATCTTAACATTTTTATAAAACTAATTGATTTTAAATGAGATGAACTATAAGAACTAAACGAACATCTACATCATGCATATATGACTCATAATTTGGTTTCGAAATCTCATGCGTTCAATACATGTGTACCTTACTAGTTTTGAGTAGAGCAGCAAATTTCACGCGGCCCCGAGTATATCAAAATGCAGGGCCCATGCATCATTGCCTTTCGTCCGAACCTACGTCCACAATTGTTTGTACGTACTATATCTCTGGTCCCCAAACCCAAAATGCTGCCTCATTCCCGTAAAACCAAGCGTCCCACACATATTTACAACATCGACTCGAACCCGTTTACTATGACGTGGCACCGCACACCGTAGTACTCCTACAAACCCTACAACCACGCTCATCATCGGTTTTCTTCAAGAGGACGAGGGAGAAGCCGATTTGTAGTGGAGGCACTTTAAAAAAAGGATCTATAGTGGAGACCCCTACCCTAGGGCGCCCTAGGTAGCTGCCGCACGCATCATTGTTTTCTCTTTTCTTTATGCTCTTGCGCCCTAGAGTGAAATGATGGTTGCTTTGTCTGTCCAGCTTAATGCGGGAAAGGTGGGGCTTTGTGATTTGACCCCTCATCGCTCATGTTCTACTACTGCGGCTCTACGACCGGGGTGCATCCAATTCCAACTGCTGCTCTGAACTGTAATTTGGTGCATCGCACGTGGAAAAAGACGGTGGATGAGCCACATGTCGGGCAAAGGGGTCCTGTTAAGTGTGTCGCCATTTCGTGTGTGGACTGACCCTGCTTGAGTTGCTACGCCAACACGACAGGAGCAGCCTACCACTTGGTTTTGCTCCTTGGTGAATCCCGACTATATTGATTTAAAAAGATACGTGCTGAACTACCCTCTCCATCTCGGTTTTTTACTTTTAGGCATCTCGGTCGGGCCTGCACGTACTTCTAGGTCAGCCATTTGACTAACTAAATATGATTTACTATGTCACAAAAAGTATATCATTGGATTCTTAAGCGGATGTAGTTGTATTTAAAAGTTGATGGCGGGGCTTTTCCTGCGCGGTAGGCGGCGGGGCAGTTTCGCCTAGTCGGTTCGACAGAGACGCGAGAAGACGAGGGAGTAGGCTGCTGCAAACGTAGGGCTGTGTGATTTGACAACGAGTTACTGTTGGACAGGTGGGGCCTCGTGATTTGACTTGCCATTATCATTTTAACTACGGCGCTACGACCGGCGTGAGTCTCCCGATTCCTGACCACCTCCAGACAGGTGCCTCTCCCAATGCTCCACCATGTAGTAGAGGGTGGCTCTTGCATGAGAGCCCACTTCTCCACTTTTTCCTTGCCTCTCTTTCCTCCACATATGCAAAAATGCCATGTAAAGCGCACTATTGTACTTACTTTTACTTGCTCCTATAGGTGCTAAGCTTTCTACATAGGCATAAAGTCTGATGTGGCAAGTTAATGAAGAATAGAGAGACTAGTTTGGTGACCCAAGGAAGAAACGGTGCTAAGCGTGTGTACCTAGGTGAAAAGACAATTTTGAGTCTATAGCTAATTAAATGAAGCAAACTTAGCAACACCATTTCATTAGAAGAGGTCACTCCTTGGCAAATGTAATAAATACTAGTACTCCCTGTGTCCCATAATATAAGAACGTTTTTGGCACTACACTAGTGTCAAAAACGTTCTTATATTATAGGACGGAGGGAGTACGAAGAAAGAGATAGAGAGAAGTAAAAAAATAAATACACTTATAGCCAACCTTATAGCCAAAACCTTGTTGTAGTATAAGTGACTAAGTGATGACTATGTATGACATGCCAACATCAGATAGCCTAACGCACCATGTTAAATCTCCAAGGGCACGACCGCGCGAGCGACACGACGGTCGTGGTAGGCGCGACCATGATGCGGGCTACTAGCAGCCCTTGGATCTGAGATCTAACGGTCGCATGCTAAGTTGTTGGAAATTTGCAGAATAACCCTCCAGGATAGGATATTCACCCATAGGTGTAGAATCACGCCATGCAACCATTAGATCTTGGATCCAAGGGCTCTCGGAAGCCCGTATCATGGGAGAATGGAAATCCACTACCCTGCTGTTTGCACGCTGGCAGTTCGCTCCTACTCGTCCCCGCACGTCCTTTAATACTACGGCGGTTCGCTGCTAGTCGTCCCGTGCATTCACATTACGGCAGTTCCACTAATCCTAACCCTCCTGCCAAATCCATGGCGTCCCAAATCTCTACGATCGGCGGTGAGTACAAGGTTAGAACCATCATCGGTGATGACTTCAACGTCATCTACACTCGTTCTTCCGCGATAGTGAAATGATGCCTTTCTCGCTTCAGACGCATGTTCGAAGACTCAGATGATGAGTGGGTCGTTGGGCTAGATGTTGAGTACACAACAGTCCTGGGACGAGAGAAGGATCTAAAGTACTAACAGAGGAAGAAGCCCGCCGTGATCCAGGTTTGCGTGCATAACGTTTTCTTAGTCTACCACATATGCCATGCCGACGTTGAGTGCCAGGATTTTAAGAACTTCCTCAAGGACAAAACAATGAAATTCGTTACTGTAGACTTTAAGAACGAAAAAGAAGTCCTGGGTCGAATAGGCCTCGTTGTAGGCAACCCCTTTGACCACCAAAATAATCAGCTGGTGCCCACTCGTCAGCTTTCAATGCTAACCCTGGCAGGAGCCATGGTTCATCCTTCGTACCGTAAACTAGAGAAACCTCATTACACATTTCATCGTCATGCGTGGCAGCGGAATGTACTAGATATAGACCACATCCACTATGCTGCAATGGTTGGCTACCTTTGTTTGAATATCTACAAGGGTTGGATGAAGAGCAATAGCCAAGTGTACGGTTCAAGCAAAGAAGTATCGGCCAAGAGGAAGAGGGACAAGGACGAAGTCGAGGACGTGGACGAGGACTCCGTGTAAGGTGGCAGTGTCGTCGCTCATGGTGGTTCTAAACTTCTAATGTAGTGTCTACCGCATTAGTTGCATAGTTTAATTTCAGGTGTGCTTAGTTTAATTTGAGGGGTGTGTTGTGCTGAGCCCCCAGCAGAAGTATGTTATGTTTCTTCTCGTTACTTTAACTCTTCAATATGTACATACTACTAGTATTTCTTTAATAGAATTTAGCACCCCAATTAAGCACGTACTAGCTTTTTTAATAGTACTATATGCATAATTTGGCGACGAGCGCTCTCTATATGTACCACCTTTTTTCAAAATTTCACTTTTTGCTCCATGGCGCAATCCATCGATAGTACTACTGTACAAAAGTATACATTTTTTAAAAGGCTAGAGTACTAATCATCACATATATAGCCAGTTAAATTCTCAACCTAGAACGACGTGCATGTCATATAGTAAACCTATACGGAGGAAGTATAGTAAAAATGAGGTGATTTTACCGAGCGATCGGCGGGGGAGCATGGCCTGTCATGCGGTCCCATGTGTCATGATGTACCAAGGCGATGCGCGTCTCCCTCTTGAGGCAGAAGCAATACCTGTACGTGGTTTGAGATGATGGCGAACCGAAGTGTGAAATAATGGTTGCTTCGTCCGTCTGGGAAGGTGCGGCATTGTGATTTGACGTCTCATTTCTCATTACTACTAGTGGGCCGGTACGAGTGGGGTGTGTCCCCCTGCTGTTCTGCACTGTTATTTGGTGCTTGACACGTCGATCCGGTTGCTATATGTCCCACACGTCGGCGACAGGAAGTACAGAATTCATGAAACGGAACGTGGACGGAGGAGTATACTACAGAATTCATGAAATGGAGCGACTTAGTTTTGGAAAAATATGTTTTTACAGAGTACGTACCCACTAGGGTTTGTAGGGCTCATCTAAAAAACATTCGTTTTTCTGTTTGATTAGTCTCAATTCTACTATACTAGTAGTAGTACCATTACATGTTGGATTTCGAGGTGCGTTAGATCACCCGATGCAAGCAGTGTCAAGAGGAAACTAACCAATGCATGTACAAGTTCATGGAAATTTAGTAGTCATTCATGCATTCGTTCTCATTAATGCCTCGGTAAACATAACTTCTTGACAAAAACGAGCGTACTAATTACTTGTGCAAACTACAAAATTAATTCGACCACTCACCGTCTACCTTGGTTGGAGAGATTTTGAAATTGAGCCATAAACTGGAAAGGAGGGAGTAGTAACTTTTGTCTCGATTACTATTTGTGGCCTTGTATAGATGCAAAATGTATGTTTTTATAGTGGCCTTGTATAAGTAAATGGAGGGAGTACTAACCAAAGTACGTAGTAGGGACGAGGAGTAAACGGAGGGAGTAGTAAAATTTTCTCCCCGTGCTACGAGCCACCGCGCGCGTGGGCAAGGGAGCGGGCGTAAAGGCGTAGAGTAGTAGTAAGCTTCATCTCATCCTCCGAGCCACCGCGCCCGTGGGCGGCGGAGACGGCGTACTAAGCAAGCTTCTCCTCGTTCTGTGAGTTGACGGGACACATCAAAAGTCCTCCAATGTATAGAGACTTTCCTCTAAGGTAGGCCCCACATGGTTTCCCTCTTAATTTAATTTAACATAACACTGTCACACCCTAGCTAGTCATGCATTAGAGTGTTGCATCATGTTTACTCTTTCATCAGAAACTTGAAATGGGGATTTGTGAAACCCTCAGAATCATTTCTGAAAATGATCCAAATAAAAATTTCTCCAAAAAGGTCCAGGAAAATGCTCATGTTGCTCTCTGAAAATATTGGACAGAGATAAAAATCAAACCAATATTTTTAAGAGCTCATAGGTATTTATTTTGGGCATTTGGAATTAATGCATAAATATTTGCATTGGAAATATATTAGTTATATATATTAATATATGTCCAAAAATTATGCCACCTGTTGGGGAGCTCTGGAATAATATTTTATTTAAATGAAAACAAATGTCAGAAATTAGTAAAACAAAAATAAATAAAAGGAGGAGCTTACTTGGGCTCCTCCCTGTCCGGCCCAGCCAGCTGGCCGGCCCAGCCAGCAGGCGGCCCAGCCCGCCTCCCTCCTCTGTCGTCTTCGTCCTCGACAGAGGGAGGGGAGTGTGCCCGGCGCGCGCGCGCGCCACCGCGCCACGCCACCAGCTCGCCTGCCTGCCTGCCCCTCCCCTCCTCGTCTGGATGGCCTGGAACGACGCCACGCCCTCCCCCTGCTCTCTCTCACTCTCCCTCGGTTCTTCCCCTCCTCTCCCTCGCTCTCCCTCTCCCGTGTCCGAACGCCACCATCGCCGCCGTTCGCCATAGCAGCCGCCACCAGCCACCCCTCGCCCCTCCGCTGAGCTCAGGAGCTCCGCCGCGACCCCCTCTTCCTCCCCACCAAGCCAAGCCCCTTGGGAAGCTCTGCATCGCCTCCACGCCATCGTCTTCGTCCTCGACCGCCGCCGATGGTCGCCGTCGATTCGCCGCCGTTCGTGCTTCCCCGAGCTCGCTGACCCTCCCTGCATGATCCCCGTGAGCCCCTGCTTCGTTTCCCCCTAACCCCATGTTCGATTTCGAGCTCTAGCCGCCCCTCTACCGGAGCCGAGACGCTCCGCCGCACGGGCTCGTCGCCGGCGAAGCCCCGGTGACCATTTGGTCACGGGCGTGCACCCGTTGTGCTTGCCGCGACCCGTAGAGCCCCTCCAGCGCCTCAGGTCCCTCGCCTGCGAGCAGCAGCGCCGATCCCGACCGCACCCGAACTCCGGCCGCCGCTCACGAGCTCGCCGTCGTCGGTACCGGCCACCACAGGCACGGCCACCACCACCGTTCGACGCGCGGGAGCAAGGGCTCTCCAACGAGCCCAAGCACGGCCTCGCCCGTGCCCTGTAGCGCGTTTCTGTATCGCGCCGCCGTCTCGGGCCTCGCCGGCGTCATGTCGCCGATGGGTTTGACCTGTTCGACCTGGGGTTTGACCCCCCCAGAGTCACTGACGCGTGGGCCCCGTCGGCCATGTGGTTAGATTAGTGCTAATCACCGCTTAACTAACCCCCCCTAACACTGACCAGTGGGCCCCAGCGCCACTAACTCCTAATTAGGATTAAATTAACCCTGTTAAACCCCCCCCCCCCGTCACTGACGTTTGGACCCCACACGTCAGGTTTGACCCCAGCCAGCCGCAGTTGACCACTGACGTCATGCTGACGTCATGCTGGCGCAATATATATATTTCTGGATTTAATTTAAATCAGGAAATTCCAGAATATTTTTTAAACTTCAAAAATTCATAACTTTTATTCTGTAACTCCAAATCAGACAAATTATATATGAAAAATGATCAGAAAAATCCAATCTATCCATCTGTACTATTTTCATGCATGATCAAACACGTTAAATTGATGTTTAAAGCAGAACCAGGAAAAGCACTTTAAAAGGCCATGCTTGAGTTTGAAATTTGAATCTTTGATTCAAATTGGTTCAAACCCTTCTGGTTTTAGTTGCATTAGCTCAACACACTCATATTGCCATGTTTCATGCATGCATCATATTGTTGCACATTGTTTGGTGATGGTTGTGTATCGGTGTCCTTTGCGACAGGTTCTGCCTCCGAGGAGTACCGTGATTACCCTAACGAAGAACCGTATCAGTGCATCGAACCATCAGGCAAGCAACCAACCATTTGATCATATCGATACAATCCCATGTTCTCGCTCCTGCTCTCTTTTACTGCATTAAGACAACGCGTTTCAAACTGCTGTGTGCTACGGTAGTTGAACCCATTTCCTCTGCATGACCTGTCATTGCCACAGTAACTAGATGAAACCCACTAGCATGTGTAGGAGTTGTTTGAGCCATATGTATGTGTTGTTCCTACCTTGCTATGCCTGCTATGCTTAGAGTCGTGTCAGGTCTGGTTCATCTGGGTGATGGGCTAGAGTGAAATGATTATGTCGGTAATGAGAGTGATGTGGTGAACACGATTTGGTAAAGGTATCGATGAGAGGCCATGTAGGAGTACATGGTGGGTTGTTTCATTGAAGCCGACCTTAAGCACTGAGATCTGTATGTGTGATTTAAGAATTAGCTACTACCATGCATTGGGCCCGAAACCAATGGACCCTCTCGGCTTCTTATTCACCCTAGTTCTCCGTCCAGGAGTTGCAAGTAGTTTCTGGTGTTTGTAGCCTACTGGAGGCCGTGGACAGCGCTGACCGTAGGGGTGGGCTGTGATGCGGTAGGTACGTGGCACGGTGTACCGAATACCCGTTAGGTATCTCAGGAACCCTGTTCACATCGTTTGGGGCCGTATGGGAAACCTCGGCCGGACTCCCTGCGGATGGAACCTGGATAGGCGATAAACCTGGACTGGAGGCTTAGGTGTTTAGGTAGGTCGTGGCCGACACCCACGTTGGGCTTCCGCTTGAAGGTTGCCGAGTACATGTCGTGTAAACGGCGGTAAGTGGTGAGAGCGTGTATGAAGAAGTACACCCCTGCAGGGTTATCATAACCTTTTCGAATAGCCGCGTCCGCGGTAAAGGACTACTTGGTTGCCTATACAGTTCATAGACAAGTAAATGGAAACTGCTAAAAGCCTCAAGATAAGCGTGAGTGCCGAGGATGGCTCTTCCGTAGGAAGACGGAGGCGGATCCTCGGTAGTGTATTGAAGTGGTGGGTAGTGGACTCGTGTGCGCAAAACCATTTCAAGTTGAAGTATCGTAGGATAGTCTAGCCAAGAGTCAAAGCTGGCTTGCTGCAATAACTCCACCAACCCTTCTTGATAATGTGCATGTATGTAGGATCTGATGTAAGTCTTGCTGAGTACCTTTGTACTCATGTTGCTATAATTTACATTTTTTTACAGAAGACGCTGCAACCCCTTCTGATGGGTTCTATGTAGATGTTGACATCAACGAGTAGGCTAAAGGCCCAGGTGGTGACCCTGAGCTTGTGAAGGACCACGTAGTATAGTTAGGCTTTCCAAGCCTCTTTTATTTTACTAGTTGTCTGTACTCAGACAAGTTACTTCCGCTGCTGGTTTGTATGACTGTATGACTTGAATGTTGGGTCGTGAGACCCGTACCTTTGTGTATGTTATGTATGGCTCCCTGAGCCTTAAATAAAGTACTTGTATCGTAGAGTCATGTTGTGATGCTTCGTTGTATTTGCACATATCGAGCATATTGTGTGTATGATTGAAATGCTTGGTATGTGTGGGATCTGACTATCTAGTTGTTTATCTTTAGTAGCCTCTCTTACCGGGAAATGTCTCCTAGTGTTACCGCTGAGCCATGGTAGCTTGCTACTGCTCTGGAACACTTAGGCTGGCCGGCATGTGTCCTTCTTCGTTCCTGTGTCTATCCCTTCGGGGAAATGTCACGCTTTGAGTACCGGAGTCCTGTTAGCCCGCTACAGCCCGGTTTACCGGAGTCCTGCTAGCCCAGTGCTACAGCCCGGACCCACTTGCTGATGACCGACACGTTCGAAGCTGGGTCATGGATGCCTGTCCCTATAAGTCTGTGCCACTTTGGGTTTACGACTAGTCATGTCAGCCCGGGCTCCTTATCATATGGATGCTAGCGACACTATCATATACGTGAGCCAAAAGGCGCAAACGGTCCCGGGCAAAGGTAAGGCGACACCCGTGGCGATACCGTGCGTGAGGCCGCAAAGTGATATGAGGTGTTACCGGCTAGATCGATGTGACATCGAGTCGGGGTCCTGACAGCGTTGGCATCAGAGCCGGACTGCCTGTAGGTTCTCCAAGCCAAAATGGTCGATGTTGAGTCTAGAAATTCTTTAGTTATATGTAGGGGAATTGTTTGTGGGTTGGAACGTAAGGCTCTTTTTACTCCTTTATCTTATGACATTCTGATCTGAGTCAGTCCATTCTTCCACCGGGGGTTAAGGAATTAGGATCTATTCTCTCTATCAGGATCACGTGTTACTAATCAGTAGTACCTTATAGGTATGATGGATACAAGCCTAGTTCAGTTCTTCTACCATATTATGTTGCTAGGATGGACTCAGAATTTGATATGATGATGTTGAGTGTGTGTGAAATCCTTTGTCAAATGTCTCAAAATCCTTCTTGAGCATTTACAGCTGTTATGCTGCCGAAATTTTGCTAGAAATTCTAATGCCTTTGCATTATGATTGTGCTTTCAGATGGCCACTCGCGACCTCAATCAAGTGGTTCGCCTGACTCGATGCCTAGAAGTACCCGGCCATTCTGCCAAGTTGGTCAGGGTAATGACTGAGGCTGGATACCGCTGGTATCCTGAGTACATGGTCGAAGAGCAATTTCGGGACTTCAATCAAAGCCAGTATCTCTGCACTGTCAGCATATTTCCATCTTATCCTGGATCCACCGAGCCCCTTCACTGCTCCTATGGACTCGGGGTTACTATTGAGATGGCTGTGCAGGACGCCGCCTACTCTATGATGACCATCATGCGAGTCAGGTCTGGTCTATTTCGGGACTCTGATTTCCGGTATATGCCAGGATCACTTCCGGGAGCCCAAGGGTATCTCCAGGCTATCTATGCTGACCCCACTCAGGAGGATTCACGGACTCGCACCACTGCTGAGATGCTCGAGGATAAGGACCGTGAAAATCGGGCCTGAAGGTTAGAGCTCTTCAATACCCGTGCTGACCACTGGGCCACATTGACTCGGTTCGCACCGGCGGTGCAAGCTGGATATTCAGATATGCGCGATCTCTATCCTGTGAGATCTGCTCTGCCAGACGTGATGGGTTGGCGTGATGTAGGAGGCATCACCCCACCTCGCGGTCCCCGCAGGCCACCGTCTGTTGGTCCAAGGCCTCATCCTAGCCCCTATGGTCCACAAGCTCCGCGAGATCGTCTGTTTCCGGATGATCATGTTGAGCTTCCAGGCTATGGAGGTGACTTCTACGAGGACTACTACGGATCGGTCTGAGTTAGTGGTAGTATCACTAGATCGCACTAACTGTGTCGTCTATCGTCCTGCGTGACTCGTGGTATATGACCTAGTTGTACTCTTTCCGGAGGTGTAGAAAAATAAGGTATAGGAGCTTGGAATGCCTCCGATGAGATGTAATCCTCTTTTCACCGTAATAGTACTTTGTTTGGTCTTGTACTAAACCCTGTATGGTGTGTATGACGATGGAATAAAGAAGCAGTTTCTGTATTTACCATGTCATATGGATGATCATCTTGCATTTCGAGTTATTCCTTACATTTTATATCCTATGTCAGAATTTTATCATCCTGACTAAATCATTGTCTTGTTTACCTAGGATGGTCAACACGCGCACTAACCCTGCTCCTCAAGAGCAGGCCGGAGGCAGTGAAGTCAGGGATGCAAATCTGCCTCATCCTCCTTCCCTAGCCGAGGTTATGATGGAAGCTGAGAGAAACAAGCGGGAGACCAACCGTTTGTTGGAGCGTATTGAACAGAACACAACACACCATCAGAGGACTAACGTGGTGTCACTCAGTGATTTTATCAAATTACATCCACCCACGTTCCACCACTCCGTCGAGCCTCTCGACGCTGATGACTGGCTTCGCAATATCTCTCACAAACTGCGTTCCGCGCTGGTAGCGGAGGCTGACAAGGTCACCTTTGCTGCATATCATCTTGAAGGCCCCGCCAGTCTATGGTGGGAGAATTATGGAGCTATGCGTCCGGCGGGCCATGTCACTACTTGGGCTGAATTCAGCGAGGCTTTCCATGAACATCACATTCCGGAGGGTCTCATGGACCGTAAACGTGAGGAATTTTGCAGTTTCACTCAGGGCCGACTTTCTGTGGATGCTTACAGCAGGGAGTTTGGTAACCTCGCACGATATGCAACTGAGGAAGTGTCTACTGATGCCAAGAAGCAAGCAAGGTTCCGTAAGGGACTTAGTCCTGAGCTTCGCCGTGACCTCCGTCTGCATGAGTGCACATCTTTTCAGAAACTTGTCAACAAAGCCATCAGTGCTGAAACTGGTCAGACTGACTATGACGCAACACGCAAGCATGGCCGTGACATGGGTTCCTCATCCGGTGCTGGTCCTCAGAAGCGCCGCGTGTGGGTGCCCAACACCGCCCTGCCACCCAGGTTCACACCGAGGCCATGTTTCCAGGCGCCTCGCCCTGTTCAACAGTCTGTTCCAACCAAGCCCTATGGGGGTCCAACTAACAATGCTCCTCCACGTACCAGTTCCGTGACTTGTTTCAAGTGTGGGGAATCTGGCCACTATATGCGTGA
Organism: Triticum aestivum; assembly: GCF_018294505.1. Taxonomy (NCBI): domain Eukaryota; kingdom Viridiplantae; phylum Streptophyta; class Magnoliopsida; order Poales; family Poaceae; genus Triticum; species Triticum aestivum. Next base: position 297,241,578 of record NC_057801.1, read on the forward strand.
GTGTCCCCAGACCAACCCCAACCAGTCTGCTAAAGCTGTTGGCCGTGGCAAGCCAACAGGAAAAGTATTCCACGCCAAGCCGGTCACCGCTTCACGTGGCCATGTCAACTGTATCTCTGCCGAAGAAGCTCAAGAGGATCCCAACGTCGTTCTCGGTACGCTTCTTGTTAATTGCCACCCGGCATCTGTTCTTTTCGATACAGGAGCCTCTCATTCTTTTATATCCGAAAATTATGCTCGTTTGCATAACGTCGCATTCGGTGATATGCCAACCTCTATGGTAATTCAAACTCCGGGATCCAAATGGCAAACTTCTAAGGTAAGCCATGGAAATGAAATCCAAGTCGACAGACTTATTTTCCTCGCGTCTTTGATAGCCCTTAAATCTTCAGATATTAATATCATTCTGGGTATGGACTGGATGTCAGCTCATCATGCCCAAATTGATTGCTTCTCTAGGACTGTTCAACTCACCCATCCTTCGGGGAAGATAGTCAATGTCTTGACCCGAATAGCCAAGCGACAATTATATTCTCTTAACGCCAGCCCTTTGCCAGACCTTGAGGACATTCCGGTAGTCCGTGACTTCCCGGATGTCTTCCCAGAGGAATTGCCAGGTGTTCCACCTGACAGGGATGTTGAGTTCGTAATAGACCTCATCCCAGGAACCGTTCCGATTGCTAGAAGACCTTATAAGATGGAACCACTAGAACTAGCCGAGCTTAAGAAACAACTCGATGAGTCCTTGAAAAAGGGTTTCATCCGCCCTAGTTCATCTCCGTGGGCTTGCCCCGTCCTATTCGTCAAGAAGAAGGATGGTACGGACCGGATGGTTATAGATTACCGACCTGTCAATTTGGTCACAATCAAGAACAAATATCCGCTTCCCAGGATCAACGATCTGTATGATCAGCTCGCTGGATCCTCAGTCTTCTCCAAGATGGATTTGAGGTTGGGCTACCATCAAATCAAAATCAGAAACGGGGACATTCCTAAAACGGCCTTTGTTACTCGTTATGGCCAATACGAGTACACCGTCATGTCCTTCGGATTAACCAACGCTCCAGCCACCTTCTCTCGGTTAATGAACTCAATCTTCATGGAGTATTTGGATAAATTCGTCGTAGTTTATCTCGATGATATACTCATCTACTCCAAGAACGAGGAAGAACATGCCGAACATTTAAGGCTAGTGTTGAAGAAACTTCGAGAGCATCGCCTTTATGCCAAATTTTCTAAATGTGAATTCTGGTTGTCAGAAGTGACCTATCTGGGTCATGTAATATCTGGTAAAGGTATTGCTGTTAACCCTGAGCGAGTTCAAGCCGTCCTTAATCGGACTCCACCTGAATCGGTCAAGCAAGTTCGGAGTTTTCTGGGCTTAGCGAGCTATTGTCGTCGCTTTGTCGAGAACTTCTCCAAAGTTGCCAAACCTCTAACCGAACTCCTTAAGAAAGATAAGAAGTTCGAATGGACTCCACAATGTGAGCACAGCTTTCAGGAACTGAAAAGACGCCTGACCTATGCTCCTGTACTGGTACCGCCAGACTTCTCCAAGGACTTTGTTATCTACTGCGACGCCTCGCGACAAGGACTAGGTTGCATTCTCATGCAAGATCGACACGTAATTGCTTATTCTTCACGGCAATTGCACCCACATGAGGAGAATTATCCTACTCATGACCTAGAGCTTGCAGCCGTAGTCTATGCACTTAAGACCTGGCGACATTACCTCCTCGGTAACCGTTGCGAAATATTCACTGATCACCAAAGTCTGAAGTACATTTTCACCCAACCGGATCTGAATCTCAGGCAAAGACGTTGGGTTGAGTTGATCACAGACTTCGACTTAGGAATAACCTACACCCCAGGGAAAGCCAACGTCATGGCTGATGCGCTAAGTCGTAAATCTTATTGTAACAACCTGATGTTACAACAAAGTCAACCGCTTCTCCATGAGGAATTTCGGAAGCTTAACCTTCACATTGTACCTCAAGGTTTTCTTTCCACCTGGTTAGCAAAACCTACTCTTACGGATCAAATCATCGCTGCCCAAAAGCGAGATAAGGGAATATCTAAATCAAAGAGAACATTGCTAGCGGAGGTGCTAGTTGTTTCTCCACAAATGATCATGGTGTTGTGTACTTTGAGGACCGTCTAGTGGTTCCCAAGAACCGCATCTACGGCAGTTGATCCTTAAGGAGGCTCATGAATCTCCTCTCACCATTCATCCCGGTAGTACTAAGATGTGTCAGGACCTACGCCAGAGGTTCTGGTGGACTAGGATGAAGAGAGAAATTGCTCAGTATATTGCTAATTGCGACGTCTGTCGTCGTGTAAAAGCAGAGCACCAACGGCCTGCTGGCACCCTTCAACCCTTAGCTATTCCTGAATGGAAATGGGATAAAATTGGTATGGATTTCGATTACCGGTTTTCCCAGGACCAAGAGAGGGAATAATGCTATCTTCGTCGTTGTCGATCGTCTTTCCAAAGTAGCCCATTTCCTACCTGTTCGTGAGAGTATAACCGCTAGTCAGCTGGCTGACTTATACATCTCCCGAATAGTGTCCCTCCATGGTGTTCCTTTCGAAATTAACTCGGATCGAGGAAGTCTTTTCACCTCTCGATTTTGGGAAAGTTTCCAAAATGCTATGGGAACCCGTCTCTCCTTTAGCACCGCTTTCCACCCTCAGTCGAGTGGTCAAGTGGAACGCGTCAACCAGATTCTAGAAGACATGCTTCGAGCCTCTGTTATCTCATTCGGAATGGATTGGGAGAAGTGCCTTCCATTTGCCGAATTCGCTTACAACAACAGCTATCAGTCTAGCTTGGGTAAAGCCCCTTTTGAAGTTCTCTATGGACGACGGTGTTGAACACCCCTTAACTGGTCAGAAACCGGGGAAAGACAATTCTTTGGCTCGGATATGATTCAGGAAGCAGAAGAACAAGTTCGTATCGTTCGTGAAAAGTTGAAAACAGCCCAATCTCGTCAAAAGAGTCAATATGACCGAAAACATAAGGCTATGACTTTTGAGGTTGACGAGAAGGCTTATCTTCGGGTCACCCCTCTGAAGGGAACCCATCGTTTCGGTATCAAAGGCAAATTGGCTCCTCGTTACATTGGACCTTTTCGCATTCTCGCCAAACGAGGAGAAGTTGCCTACCAGTTGGATCTACCTCCGCACCTCTCCAGAGTCCACGATGTCTTCCATGTTTCTCAACTCAGGCGTTGCTTCTCGGATCCTATCCGTGGAGTGGACCACGAAACGCTTGATCTCCAAGATAATCTTACATATCGAGAGTACCCCATTCGTATCCTCGATCAGGCCGAACGTACCACCCGACGTCATAATATCAAGTTTCTCAAAGTCCAATGGTCGCACCATTCTGAGGATGAAGAAACTTGGGAAAGGAAGGATCGTCTTCGACTCGAGTATCCCGCCTTCTTCCCGGAGGAACCCAAATCTCGGGACGAGATTCTTTTGAGTGGGGGTGAGTTGTCACACCCTAGCTAGTCATGCATTAGAGTGTTGCATCATGTTTACTCTTTCATCAGAAACTTGAAATGGGGATTTGTGAAACCCTCAGAATCATTTCTGAAAATGATCCAAATAAAAATTTCTCCAAAAAGGTCCAGGAAAATGCTCATGTTGCTCTCTGAAAATATTGGACAGAGATAAAAATCAAACCAATATTTTTAAGAGCTCATAGGTATTTATTTTGGGCATTTGGAATTAATGCATAAATATTTGCATTGGAAATATATTAGTTATATATATTAATATATGTCCAAAAATTATGCCACCTGTTGGGGAGCTCTGGAATAATATATGTAGCTCCTGCAAAAATTGGCATAAGGTTATAAAATGATTTAATATTTTATTTAAATCAAAACAAATGTCAGAAATTAGTAAAACAAAAATAAATAAAAGGAGGAGCTTACCTGGGCTCCTCCCTGTCCGGCCCAGCCAGCTGGCCGGCCCAGCCAGCAGGCGGCCCAGCCCGCCTCCCTCCTCTGTCGTCTTCGTCCTCGACAGAGGGAGGGGAGTGTGCCCGGCGCGCGCGCGCGCCACCGCGCCACGCCACTAGCTCGCCTGCCTGCCTGCCCCTCCCCTCCTCGTCTGGATGGCCTGGAACGACGCCACGCCCTCCCCCTGCTCTCTCTCACTCTCCCTCGGTTCTTCCCCTCCTCTCCCTCGCTCTCCCTCTCCCGTGTCCGAACGCCACCATCACCGCCGTTCGCCATAGCAGCCGCCACCAGCCACCCCTCGCCCCTCCGCTGAGCTCAGGAGCTCCGCCGCGACCCCCTCTTCCTCCCCACCAAGCCAAGCCCCTCGGGAAGCTCTGCATCGCCTCCACGCCATCGTCTTCGTCCTCGACCGCCGCCGATTCGCCGCCGTTCGTGCTTCCCCGAGCTCGCTGACCCTCCCTGCATGATCCCCGTGAGCCCCTGCTTCGTTTCCCCCTAACCCCATGTTCGATTTCGAGCTCTAGCCTCCCCTCTACCGGAGCCGAGACGCTCCGCCGCACGGGCTCGTCGCCGGCGAAGCCCCGGTGACCATTTGGTCACGGGCGTGCACCCGTTGTGCTTGCCGCGACCCGTAGAGCCCCTCCAGCGCCTCAGCTCCCTCGCCTGCGAGCAGCAGCGCCGATCCCGACCGCACCCGAACTCCGGCCGCCGCTCACGAGCTCGCCATCGTCGGTACCGGCCACCACAGGCACGGCCACCACCACCGTTCGACGCGCGGGAGCAAGGGCTCTCCAACGAGCCCAAGCACGGCCTCGCCCGTGCCCTGTAGCGCGTTTCCGTATCGCGCCGCCGTCTCGGGCCTCGCCGGCGTCATGTCGCCGGTGGGTTTGACCTGTTCGACCTGGGGTTTGACCCCCCCAGAGTCACTGACGCGTGGGCCCCGTCGGCCAGGTGGTTAGATTAGTGCTAATCACCGCTTAACTAACCCCCCCTGACACTGACCAGTGGGCCCCAGCGCCACTAACTCCTAATTAGGATTAAATTAACCCTGTTAAACCCCCCCCCCCGTCACTGACGTGTGGACCCCACACATCAGGTTTGACCCCAGCCAGCCGCAGTTGACCACTGACGTCATGCTGACGTCATGCTGGCGCAATATATATATTTCTGGATTTAATTTAAATCAGGAAATTCCAGAATATTTTTTAAACTTCGAAAATTCATAACTTTTATTCTGTAACTCCAAATCAGACAAATTATATATGAAAAATGATCAGAAAAATCCAATCTATCCATCTGTACTATTTTCATGCATGATCAAACAAGTTAAATTGATGTTTAAAGCAGAACAAGGAAAAGCACTTTAAAAGGCCATGCTTGAGTTTGAAATTTGAATCTTTGATTCAAATTGGTTCAAACCCTTCTGGTTTTAGTTGCATTAGCTCAACACACTCATATTGCCATGTTTCATGCATGCATCATATTGTTGCACATTGTTTGGTGATGGTTTTGTATCGGCGTCCTTTGCGACAGGTTCTGCCTCGGAGGAGTACCGTGATTACACTAACGAAGAACCGTATCAGTGCATCGAACCATCAGGCAAGCAACCAACCATTTGATCATATCGATACAATCCCATGTTCTCGCTCCTGCTCTCTTTTACTGCATTAAGACAACGCGTTTCAAACTGCTGTGTGCTACGGTAGTTGAACCCATTTCCTCTGCATGACCTGTCATTGCCACAGTAACTAGATGAAACCCACTAGCATGTGTAGGAGTTGTTTGAGCCATATGTATGTGTTGTTCCTACCTTGCTATGCCTGCTATGCTTAGAGTCGTGTCAGGTCTGGTTCATCTGGGTGATGGGCTAGAGTGAAATGATTATGTCGGTAATGAGAGTGATGTGGTGAACACGATTTGGTAAAGGTATCGATGAGAGGCCATGTAGGAGTACATGGTGGGTTGTTTCATTGAAGCCGACCTTAAGCACTGAGATCTGTATGTGTGATTTAAGAATCAGCTACTACCATGCATTGGGCCCGAAACCAATGGACCCTCTCGGCTTCTTATTCACCCTAGTTCTCCGTCCAGGAGTTGCAAGTAGTTTCTGGTGTTTGTAGCCTACTGGAGGCCGTGGACAGCGCTGACCGTAGGGGTGGGCTGTGATGCGGTAGGTACGTGGCACGGTGTGCCGAATACCCATTAGGTATCTCGGGAACCCTATTCACATCGTTCGGGGCCGTATGGGAAACCTCGGCCGGACTCCCTGCGGATGGAACCTAGATAGGCGATAAACCTGTACTGGAGGCTTAGGTGATTAGGTAGGTCGTGGCCGACACCCACGTTGGGCTTCCGCTTGAAGGTTGCCGAGTACATGTCGTGTAAACGGCGGTAAGTGGTGAGAGCGTGTATGAAGAAGTACACCCCTGCAGGGTTATCATAACCTATTCGAATAGCCGTGTCCGCGGTAAAGGACTACTTGGTTGCCTATACAGTTCATAGACAAGTAAATGGAAACTGCTAAAAGCCTCAAGATAAGCGTGAGTGCCGAGGATGGCTCTTCCGTAAGAAGACGGAGGCGGATCCTCGGTAGTGTATTGAAGTGGTGGGTAGTGGACTCGTGTGCGCAAAACCATTTCAAGTTGAAGTATCGTAGGATAGTCTAGCCAAGAGTCAAAGCTGGCTTGCTGCAATAACTCCACCAACCCTTCTTGATAATATGCATGTATGTAGGATCTGATGTAAGTCTTGCTGAGTACCTTTGTACTCATGTTGCTATAATTTACATTTTTTTACAGAAGACGCTGCAACCCCTTCTGATGGGTTCTATGTAGACGTTGACATCAACGAGTAGGCTAAAGGCCCAGGTGGTGACCCTGAGCTTGTGAAGGACCACGTAGTATAGTTAGGCTTTCCAAGCCTCTTTTATTTTACTAGTTGTCTGTACTCAGACAAGTTACTTCCGCTGCTGGTTTGTATGACTGTATGACTTGAATGTTGGGTCATGAGACCCGTACCTTTGTGTATGTTATGTATGGCTCCCTGAGCCTTAAATAAAGTACTTGTATCGTAGAGTCATGTTGTGATGCTTCGTTGTATTTGCACATATCGAGCATATTGTGTGTATGATTGAAATGCTTGGTATGTGTGGGATCTGACTATCTAGTTGTTTATCTTTAGTAGCCTCTCTTACCGGGAAATGTCTCCTAGTGTTACCGCTGAGCCATGGTAGCTTGCTACTGCTTTGGAACACTTAGGCTGGCCGGCATGTGTCCTTCTTCGTTCCTGTGTCTGTCCCTTCGGGGAAATGTCACGCTTTGAGTACCGGAGTCCTGTTAGCCCGCTACAGCCCAGTTTACCGGAGTCCTGCTAGCCCAGTGCTACAGCCCGGACCCACTTGCTGATGACCGACACGTTCGAAGCTGGGTCATGGATGCCTGTCCCTGTAAGTCTGTGCCACTTTGGGTTTACGACTAGTCATGTCAGCCCGGGCTCCTTATCATATGGATGCTAGCGACACTATCATATACGTGAGCCAAAAGGCGCAAACGGTCCCGGGCAAAGGTAAGGCGACACCCGTGGGGATACCGTGCGTGAGGCCGCAAAGTGATATGAGGTGTTACCGGCTAGATCGATGTGACATCGAGTCGGGGTCCTGACAAACACGTCAAGTCGCAATTTTTTTGTTCACCCGTGGTAGACGATCCTCCCTCCACCAAGTGGACAACCAGTACACGTGCCAAATTACCACGTGGGCTGCCTTTTTCATACAGAAATGAGCTCTGCCGTGTACCCGCCCGGGTGTGGTTGGGAAAGAGACGGGAGTATGTGCGTTGTGCGTGCACCTCTTCTCTTCGTGCACGTCCCCCACCTACGTGGGTGTGTGTGAGAGAGATACAAACCTGGACATAATGTGCCGTCCATCCCCACACCTCCGCCTAGTCCGACCACCAGTCACCACCACGCCCCACTCCTCCTCACCTTATCTCTCATATTTATCCCTCCATTTTTATATACCAGGGGCCACTATCAAAATTACAATTTGCATATATACAAGGCCACTAACACTAATCCATGCAATAGTAATGGTGTTTTCCTCGTGGTACTAGCAAAGGAGGACATTAATTATCCATTGCATGCATGCGGGAGTTTGTAAAAAAATGCATCTTGATGTTCCGTGCAATGCCCGGGCATCTTGCTAGTCCATGAAAACAACACATGGCAAAATTCCACGACGAACGAGGGATTTGAATCTGTTGGGAGGTGCTGTTTGGATCTTGCCTGGGGTAGCCAAAATATTGGCGAACCTTTTGTCCACCGGTGCCTTTGCCACGGATGAACGAGGAATGGCTCGGGTGCTCATGCTGTCATGCATCCTCCAGTGTGCACATTGGAGACGAGCTCGCATGAGTTGTGTTTTTTTGTACCACAACGCCGCCTGAGGCGCCCGCAGACCGACCGGCGACCCGCAAATTACGCCATCCAACCGTAGCCGCACACATTATGGCAGCAACTCAACCAACCGGACGAAATTCATGCAAACACGTAGACAAACTGATATTTCATATAAACAACGATGAAAATCATATAAAATACTGGATTTTCACACAAACATGATGGATTTCATTACATTTAAATGAACTACGCGGTGCTAGTTCTGGACAGCACATTTATATAATACCTGGCCTAAATGGTCGTCCGCCTATCGATTTGTGTTCCACATGTCGGGCAGGACGATATCCGAACTGCCGGGAGCCCCGGAGGTATATGCTTTAGTGCAAAGGACGGCTCACTTCCCCACTACCCAACTGATATCATTGTCTAGTGCCGAAGATGATGGTGGCCGGCACTGGTTCGAGTTCATCACCAACCACTACTTTGCCATGGCCGGCACCGGCTCGAGTTCATCCTAACATTCCCCTCTTCCGTGGAGCCCATGAGGGGTCGACGAAGGTCCCCGAACCCAAAATACTGCCTCGTTCCCGTAAAACCAAGCGGCCCATACATGTTTAAGGCGTCGACTCGAACTCAATACCTCTCCCATATACTATGACATGGCCCCGCACACCGTAGTATTCCTACAAACCCTACCGCCGCACGCATCATCGATTTTCTTCAAGAGGACGAGGGAGAAGCCGATTTGTAGTGGAGGCACTTTCAAAAAAAAGGATCTGTAATGGAGACCCCTACCCTAGGTTGCCCTAGGTAGCTGCCGCATGCATCATTGGTATTCTCTTTTCTTTATGCTCTTGTGCCCTAGAGTGAAATGATGGTTGCTTCGTCCGTCCAGCTTAATGCGGGAAAGGTGGGGCTTTGTGATTTGACCCCTCATTGCTCATTTTCTACCACTACGGCGCTACGACCGGGGTGCCTCCAATTCCAACTACTGCTCCGAACTATAATTTGGTGCATCGCACATGGAACAAGACGGTGGATGAGCCACCTGTCGGCCAAAGTGGTCCTGTTAAGTTTGTCGCCATTTCATGTGCTGACTGACCCTGCTGAGTTGCTACGCCAACACGACAGGAGCAGTCTACCACTTGGTTTTTCTCCTTGGTGAATCCCGACTATATTGATCTAAAAAGATACGTACTGAACTACCCTCTTTGTCTCATTTTTTAGGCTTCTCGGTTTATAGGGCGTGCACGTAGTTCTAGGTCATCCATTTGACTAACTAAATATGAGTTACTATGTCACAAAAAGTATATCATTGGATTCTTAAGCGGATGTAGATTCTAAACATATACTCCCTCCATCTAGGTGTGTAAGTCATCTTACGAAACCAAATAATCCCAAAACACTTAGGCGCGGTGCATTAACTTCTACCTCATTTCTTGTTTCTTCACATATCAACCAATAAGAGACTAGGGGTGTGCATGCTTTTAATGACTTGAGACTACCAAACATGACATGTAGTGGTTAGTTCATTGCATGCGATGTTATTAGCAAATAAACATTAAGGTCTCTTGTTTTCTCCTCCTCCTTGCTCACCTAGACGGAGGGAGTGTTCAAAAGTCGAGGGCGGTGCTTTTCCTGCACGGTAGGCGGGGCAGCTCCACCTAGTTAGTTCGACAGAGACGCGAGAAGATGAGGGAGTAGGCTGCTGCAAATGTAGGGTTGTGTGATTTGACAGTGGGTTAAAGCTGGACAGGTGGGGCCCCATGATTTGACTAGCCATTATCATTTTAACTGTGGTGCTACGACCTGCGTGAGTCTCCCGATTCCTGACCACCACCATACAGGTGCCTCTCCCAGTGCTCCACCATGTAGAGCTAGCTCTTGCATGAGAGCACACTTCTCCACTTTTTCCATGCCTCTTTCCTCCGCATATGTAAAAATGCCATGTAAAGCGGGCTTATAGTTAATGTGGCAAGTTAATGAAGAAGAGAGAGACTAGTATGGTGACCCAAGGAAGAAACGGTGCTAAGCGCATGTACCTAGGTGAAAGGACAATTTTGAGTCTATTGCTAATTAAATGAAGCAAACTTAGCAACAAAAAACTAAGCACCTATGCATTGGGGACTTGATTGCTAAGCCATTTAATGCCCTTAGCACCTCATCTAAGCACCATTTCATTGGAAGGGGTCACTCCTTGGCAAATGAAATAAATACTATGAAGAACGAGATAGAGAGAAGTAAAAAAAATACACTTATAGCCAACCTTATAGCTAACCTTGTTGTACTATGAGTGACTAAGTGATGACTATGTATGACATGCCAACATCAGATAGCCTAACGCACTGTGTTAAATCTCCAAGGGCGAGACCGCACGAGCGAGGTGACGGTCATGGTAGGCGCGACCATGATACGGACTGTTGGCAGCCCTTGGATCTGAGATCGAACGGTCGCATGCTAAGTTGCTGAAAATTTGCAGAATAATCCTCTAGGATAGGATATTCACCAATAGGTCTAGAATCACGCCATGCAACCGTTCGACCTCAGATCCAAAGGCTCTCGGAAGACTGTATCATGGGAGAATAGAAAGCCACTACCCGACCGTTCGCACGCTCGCAGTTCGCTCCTACTCGTCCCCATGCATCCTTTAATATTACGGCAGTTCTATCCTAGTCGTCCCATCCTTTCACATTACGGCAGTTCCACTAATCCCAATCCTCCACCCAAATCCATGGCATCCCAAATCTCCATGATCGGCGGTGAGTACAAGGTTAGAACCATCACCGGTGATGAGTCCGACGTCATCTACACCCGTTCTACCGTGATAGTGAAAGGATGCCTTGCTCGCTTCACACGCATGTTCGAAAGCTCAAATGATGAGTGGGTCGTTGGGCTAGATGTTGAGTACACCACAGTCCTGGGACAAGAAAAGGATCTAAAGGAGGAAGAGAGGAAGAAGCCCACTATGATCCAGGTTTGTGTGCATGACTTATGCTTGGTCTACCACATATGCCATACCGACGTTGAATGCCAGGATTTTAAGAACTTCCTCAAGAGTGACCTAGTCAAATTCGTTACTATAGACTTTACGAACGACGAAAGAGTCCTGGGTCAGATAGGCCTCGTTTTAGGCAACCCCTTAAACCTCCAGAAGAATCGGCTCATGCCCTCAAGTGGTCAGCCTGCAATGCTGACCTTGGCAGGAGCCATGGTTCATCCTTCGTACGGTAAACTGGAGAAACTTCTGTACACGTTTCATCGTCATGCATGGCAGTAGAATGTACTAGATATAGACCACATCCACTACACTGCAATGGATAGCTACCTTTGTTTCAATATCTACAAGGGTTGGATGAAGAGCAAGAGCCAAGTGTGCAGTTCAAGCAAAGAAGTATCGGCCAAGTGGAAGAGGGACAAGGACGGAGTCGAGGACGTGGATGAGGACTCTGAGTAAGGTGGCAGTGTCGTTGCTCATGGTGGTTCTAATTAAGTGTCTACCGGATTAGTTGCATAGTTTAATTTCAGGTGTGCTTAGTTTAATTTGAGGGGTGTGTTGTGCTGAGCCCCTAGCAGAACTATGTTATGTTTCTTCTCGTTACATTAACACTTCAGTACATACATACTAGTATTTGTTTAATAGAATTTAGCACCCCATTTAAATATGTACTAGCTTTTTTAATAGTACTATATGCATAATTTGGCGACGAGCACTTTCTATATGTACCACCTTCTTTTTAATTTCATGTTTTGCTCCATGGCTCAATCCATCGATACTACTACTGTACAAAAGTATACAACTTTTAATAGGCTAGAGTACTGTTCATCACGTATATAGCCAGTTCAATTCTCAACCTAGAATGACATGCATGCCATGTAAACCGATACCGAGGAAGTATAATAAAAATGAGGTGATTTTACCGAGCGATCGGCGGGCAAGCATGGCCTGTCATGTGGTCCCACGTGTCATGATGTACCAAGGTGATGCGCGTGTCCCTCTTGAGGCAGAAGCAATACTACATGCTTTCAGATGATGGCAAACTGAAGTGTGAAATAATTGTTGCTTCGTCCGTTTGGGTAGGTACGACATTGTGATTTGACGTCTCATTGCTCATTACTATTACTGGGGTGGTACGACTGGGGTGCGTCCCCCTGCTGTTCTGCACTGTTATTTGGTGCTTGACACATTGACACATTCGGCGACAGGAAGTACAGAATTCATGAAAGGGAGCATCGACGGAGGAGTATAAGACACGGCTTGGGTTTTTGATGCTTCGAGTGATACATCAATACAAACCTGGACTACAAAAAGGCGAGAGCGGGTATTTTCCTACGCGACACGCAGGGGAGTTTGGTATAGTCTATTCGAGGCAAGGAGGCAGGAAGGGAAACAAGCAAATAAAGGTTGAGCAACTTAGTTTTGGGAAAATCTGATTTTACAGAGTACATACCCACTAGGGTTTATAGGGCTCATCTAAAAACATTTTTTTTCCGTTTTATAAGTCTCAATTCTACTACTAGTAGTAGTACCGTCACATGTTGGATTTCGATGTGCGTTAGATCACCCGATGCAAGCAGTGTCAAGAGAAAACTCACCAATGCATGTACAAGTTCGTGGAAATTTAGTGGTCATTCATGCATTCGTCCTATTTAATGCCTCGATAAACATAACTTCTTGAGAAAAACGAGCGTACTAATTACTTGTGCAAACTACGAAATTAATTCGACCACTCAACATCTACCTTGGTTGGAGACATTTTGAAATTGATCCATATACTGGAAAGGAGGGAGTAGTAAATTTTGTCTCGATTACTATTAGTGGCCTTGTATAGATGCAAAATTTATTTTTTTATAGTGGACTTGTATAAGTAAATGGAGGGAGTACTAAAGGAGATATATATTCCCAACAATATGATAATCTCTCTAACCAAGGTAGTAGAGACGAGGAGTAAACGGAGGGAGTAGTAAAATTATCTCCTCATCCTGCGAGCCACCGCGCGCGTGTGCGAGGGAGCGGGCGTAAGGCGTATAGTAGTACTACCACTAGTAAGCAAGCTTCACCTCATCCTGCGGGCCACCGCTCCCGTGGGAGGGGAGACAGCGTACTAAGCAAGCTTCTCCTCGTTCTGCGAGTTGACGGGACACATCAAAAGAACTCCAGTGTATAGAGCTTTGCCTCTAAGGTAGGCCCCACATGGTTTGCCTCTTTTTTAACATAACGTGTCAAGTCGCAATTTGTTTGTTCACCCGTGGTAGATGATCCTCCCTCCATCAAGTGGACAACCAGTACACGTGTCAAATTACCACGTGGGCTGCCTTTTCGTACAGAAATGAGCTCTGCCGTGTACCCGCACGGGTGTACGTGCACTGTGCGTGCACCTCTTCTCTTCGTGCACGTCCCCCACCTACGTGGGTGTGTGTGAGAGAGATACAAACCTAGACATAATGTGCCGTCCATCCCCATGCATCCGCCCAGTCCGACCACCTGTCACCACCACGCCCCACTCCTCCTCACCTTATCTCTCATCTTTCTCCCTCCATTTTTATATACAAGGCCACTATCAAAATTACAATTTGCAGATATACAAGGCCACTAACACTAATTGATGCAATATTAATGGTGTTTGCCTCGTAGTACTAGCAAAGGAGGACATTAATTATCCCTTGCATGCATGTGGCAGTGTGAGCATTGGCTTGATGTGCATGAAAGAGAAGAATACACATTAATTTACACGGCAAACAAGGAAACAAGGTGGCTTGCAACATGTACTTAGAAGACATTAATTTTTGCCTTGGTACCTGTAATATGGGTTTGTGGCCTTGTATACAAAAATGGAGTCCGATAAAATTCTCGAGATACTATTTATCCGATAAAATTCTCGAGATATCATTATTTTTTACAAAATGGGATTACTCCTGCATGGGTCAATCACAACAGGTGTTTTGTAAAAAAATGCATCTTGATGTTCCGTCCAATGCACGGGCATCTTGCTAGTCCATGAAAACAACACATGGAAAAATTCCACGGCAAACTAGGGATTTCAATCTGTTGGGAGGGGTTGTTTCGATCTTGCCCGAGGTAGCCAAAATATTGGCGACCCTTTTGTCCACCGGTGCCTTTTCCACCGATGAACGATGAATGCATCCCCCAGCCCACACGTTGGAGATGAGCTCGCACGAGCTGTGTTTTTTTGTCCCACCATGCCGCCCGAGCCGCCCGCACTGACCGGCGACCCGCAAATTACGCCATCCAACCATAGCGGCACACATTATGACACCAACTCAACCAACCAGACGAAATCCATGCAAACACGGCGATATTTCATATAAACAACAACGGAAATCATATAAAATACCGGATTTTCATACAAACGTGACGGATTTCATTACATTCAAATGAACTACGCGGTGCTAGTTCTGAACAGCACAAGTATATAATACCTAGCCTAAATGGTCGCCCGCCGATCGATTTGTGTTCCTCATGTCCGGCAGCACGATCACCGGACCGCCGTATGCTTCAGTGCAAAGGACGGCTCGCTTCCCCACTGCCCAACTGATATCATTGGCAGATGCAGAATATGATGGTGGAAGGAGGCTTCCCCGCTTGCGTTGAGCCCATGCGGGGTCGACGAAGGTCCTCGCGACAAAAGGATCCGGCAAGACACCTGCTGTGTATGCCAGCGTCGCCTCCGTGGTGGCTTTCATGGGACCCAAGTGGCGGCGGCCTCCCGTTTTCTACTTCTCCTCGATGATGGCGGAGGACAGGGAGGCGCTGGCCACCGACTCGTCGCTCTCCGCGCACCTGGCTTCTGTCGCTGCTTGCATGGTATAACGCCTCGGATGCAACTTTCCATATTCGTAACTCCAACTCTTGCCTTTTCCGGAGATGCGATGTGATATTTCCTTCGTGGTTGGGTTTTTGTCTGTTGTTTTGCATTTTGTTCTTGTTATGCATCTCGTCTCATGTCATCATGCGCATTGCATCAGCATCATTTTCATAAAACTTGCATCCGTTCGTGTTCCGCTGGTTCTCTCTGTTGTCCGTTCTGAGCCATACACACTCGCACGCGCCCGCGGCACCTCCGAAATATTATTTTATAAGTGGCATAAAAATGTTCTTGGAATGGGTTGCAACTTGTCGTGCGGTCTTATTATAGTGTAGACAGGCCGTCTGCCAAGTTTCATTGCGTTCGGAGTCCATCTGATAGCCCAACCGTTAAATGTATAGAGGTACCGTTGCCGGTACCTTCGTCGGGTGTTTTCGGTCTCCGAAAACCCGTGCCGGGCTGCTATCTCTTCTCTCCCCTCAGTCTGGACCCTCTGGTCACAGCCCACCTGCAGCCCACCTAACCCCCCCTCGCATTCGGAACCGCCCGATCGAGATCAGAGGGCTCCTAAACCCCTCCTAACACGCCAAACCCTAGCCCCTTCCATATATATAAACCCCCATGCCATTTTTGGACTAACCCTAGTCGAAACCCTCCCCTAACCTCCAGCCTCGGGATCCTCCCGCCGCCACCTGCTCAGCCCCCCGAAACCCACCAAATGCACCCGGCCACCTCGTCCACGCCACTTGTCGCCGGCCCAGTGGCTAGCGCCGCCGCCAACCGCGCCCTCAGCCAACCCCATGCCGCCACCTCACCTGCCCTCCCGCTCCAGCCATCCGCGGCCCGCTCCACGCCGCCTGCTCCCGGGAGGAGCTCCCTCCGGCGCCCTGCGCTCGCTGCCGCGCCGCATCTCCCTCGCCGGAGCCGCCGCTCCGCGCAGCCGACCTCGCCAGGCCAGGCCTCGCCGTCTCCTGCTCCCTCTCCCCGCATTTCCTCACTCTCTCACCTCGCTCTCTCTCTTATCCTCGCAGGCCGCCGCCCGAGGCTCCCCTGCCGCCGCCGCCGCCGGGAACGGAACCCCGACGCTCGGATCCGGCCTCCCCTCACCGGATCTGGCCTCCTCTGCCTCCCCGTCACCTAGACCCGCTGTCCTTCGACTCCGTTTGCTGCTGGCGCCGCCGGCCTCGTCCCCGTTCAGGAGAGACGACGGCAACTGTCACCGGCCACGTGGCCCCCCCCCCTGCTTGGGCCTCCTCCTCTCCACCGACTGGGCCTTGGCCCAGGGTGAGCAGCCCCGCCCCCTCTCCTGTGCACTTGTGCGGCTGACTAGATTCGGCCCTGTCCATCTTTTTTTTTCCGCGGAACGATTTTGCTATTTATCCCAGGATTTACAGATTTTCAAAAAAAACCCTTGAACCTCATGCATGTAATAACTAATTAACCGTGCATCGAATTAAAATGTTTTATATATGTAAATTGCTTAGAATTGTGTAGATTAATAATATGCCACTTTCATCTATGTTAAAAATGTTTAAAATGTTGTTTGTGTTAATTTGCATAAATGCCATGTCAAAATGCCTTAATTCATCACTAAATAACCGTAGCTCGGTTTTAAATAAACTTTATATGTAAATGGGGTGGAAAAATGCCTAGTTTAACATGGTCCACTTTATGTTGCTGTTTAACAACATTAAAATTGTGTTTAGGGCAAAACAGTACCAAATCCATAATTTGCATATGGGGATTTTCCGGAATTGTTGTTTGTTACTTCCGGCCTCATTTAAACATGCCTAGATAGGTAGTTTCATTATGCTTCACCTCTTGCCATGTTTAACAACATTTAATGTTGTTTGGTAGCTTAAACGAGATCAAACTAAATAATTGCATGTGGTGTTTCGTCAATATGCAACTCGTTGCATATTGATCTCCACTTAACTTGTACTATTGTTTGTTGCACTTTGCCATGCCATGCCTCTTTAAACCGGACATGCATCATACTTGATTGTGCATCATGCCATGATTATGCTTGTGTGTTTACCATGTTGTTTGTTTCTTTCGGTGTTGCTTCTTAGTTCCGGTAATGTTGCAATCGTGAGGATTCGTTCGTCTACGCTTGGTTCGGTTTCATCCGTTTGTCTTCTTCATGGACTCGTTCTTCTTCCTTGCGGGATTTCAGGAAAGATGACCGCTACCCTGGATCTCACTACTATCATTGCTATGCTAGTTGCTTCGTTCTATCGCTTTGCTGCGCTACCCATCACATGTTTATCAAGCCATCCCAAATTGCCATGAACCTCTAACCTTTGACACCTTTCCTATGCAAACCGTTGTTTGGCTATGTCACCGCTTTTGCTCAGCCCCTCTTATAGCGTTGCTAGTTGCAGGTGAAGTTCAAGATTTCTCCATGGTGGACAGGATTTTGGTTGGGATATCACAATATCTCTTATATTATTAATGCATATATATACTTGGTAAAGGGTGGAAGGCTCGGCCTTTTGCCTAGTGTTTTGTTCCACTCTTGCCGCCCTAGTTTCCATCATACCGGTGTTATGTTCCCGGATTTTGCGTTCCTTACGCGGTCGGGTGATTTATGGGACCCCCTCGACAGTTTGCTTTGAATAAAACTCCTCCAGCAAGGCCCAACCTTGGCTTTATCATTTTCCTCACCACCACCTATATTTCCCTTGGGAGTAATTAACCCAAGGGTCATCTTTATTACAGCCCCCCCCGGGCCAATGCTTGTCTAAGTGTTGGTCCAAACTAGAGCACCGTGCGGGGCCATCCCTTGGCAACTTGGGTTACGTTGGTTCCTGTACGCTTCGCTTATTCGGTGTTGCCCTGACAACGAGATATGTGCAGCTCCTATCGGGATTGTCGGCGCATCGGGCGGTCTTGCTGGTCTTGTTTTACCATTGTCGAAATGTCTTGTTAACCGGGATTCCGAGTCTGATCGGGTCTTCCTGGGAGAAGGACTATTCCTTCGTTGATCGCGAGAGCTTGTCATGGGCTAAGTTGGGACACCCCTGCAGGGTATAATCTTTCGAAAGCCGTGCCTGCAGTTATAGGCAGATGGGAATTTGTTAATGTCCAGTTGTAGATAACTTGACACCAGATCCGAACTAAAATTCATCAACCGCGTGTGTAGCCGTGATGGTCTCTTTTCGGCGGAGTCCGGGAAGTGAACACGATTTCTGGGTTATGTTTGACGTAAGTAGGAGTTCAGGATCAATTCTTGATCATTGCTAGCTTCACGACCATTCCGCTTGCTCTCTTCTCGCTCTTATTTGCGTTTGTTAGCCACCATATATGCTTAGTCGCTGCTGCAACCTCACCACTTTACCCCTTCCTTCCCTTTTAGCTTTGCTAGTCTTAATACCCATGGTAATGGGATTGCTGAGTCCTCGTGGCTCACAGATTACTACAACAATAGTTGCAGGTACAGGTTTATGCGATGATCATGACGCGAGAGCGATGCTTGCTTGCATTGAGTTCTTCTTCTGCTTCTTCTTTGATCAGGGGATAGGTTCCAGGTCGGCAGCCTGGGCTAGCATGGTGGATGTCGTTTGAGTTTCTGTTTGTGATTCATCTATAGTCGGATGATGCTCTTTTGTATTGTGATGTTGTATTCATGTGGCATTGTATGACTTATGTATGTATCCCCATCTATTATGTAATGTTGATGTAATGATATCCACCTTGCCAAAGCGTTTCAATATGCGGGTCTATCCTTGGTGGGACCTTCGAGTTCCTTTTGGATAGGGTCGCATATTGGGCGTGACAAGTTGGTAATCAGAGCCTCGACCGACCATAGGAGCCCCCTTGATTGTTGGCCGTTGTTGAGTCTAGAAGAAAACTATTTTGAGTCTTAGGATTATATATATCGGAGAGTAGGATTCTTTTTACTCCTCAGCCCCTTCGTCGCTCTGGTGAGGTCTCCTGACGTAGATGTTTTGACTTTCCTCTCCTCAAATTTCACTAATTTTTTATTTTTTTAGGATCACGTGGGTATCTTGGAGTCGTTCCGATGGTTTTGTGACGAGAACATTGTTCTTGGTGCCTCCTGTCTATTATGTGGCTTTGACCCGGGGAGTTGAGCTTCGAGGTGTTGTCGTCACAATTTTATCGTTGCAGTTCTGGAATACCTGAGTTTTG
Source organism: Triticum aestivum (assembly GCF_018294505.1). Lineage (NCBI taxonomy): Eukaryota > Viridiplantae > Streptophyta > Magnoliopsida > Poales > Poaceae > Triticum > Triticum aestivum. The sequence continues at coordinate 297,260,920 of NC_057801.1, forward strand.
CCGACATCGAAAATCTCTTTTATGCAGTTGTTGGTGAGATAACCTCGACGTCACCCAGTACTTGGGAGTTCAGGAGTATTGCCATAACTCGTATAACGGATGCTTTTCGAAGGCTGAGGTACACGATTTCCGAAGGTTTCTTGGTTATGTGTTGACGGATGGATACAGCTTGGATGTAGGTATTGTTAGTTTGGGTGAGATATATTGCTTCCCCTGTATCCCCAACACCAGATTGGATAACCAGAAAGTTTCGGGAGTTTTATAGGTGGGAATTCAAGTAGCTCCTAGAATATCTTTTCGACAGATGCATGATATGAGATTGGGGTTCGACGTCTATTGGTCCACCTTTCCACGGTCGTTTTTACAGTGGTCTCGTTGTGTCTTAAAGAACCCTTGGCTATGCTGGTTCGGGGACACTTCGTATGTCATGTGCACTGCCTTGTACATGATGGTGCTATACACTCGAGCCCGTGTGGGCCCCACCACGAAAAGTTCGGACGAAATCTCTATCATATGTTTGTTCCGGCTTATTCTGCAAGCCAAATCCTTTGTTTTGTTTTATTTGTGGTATTCGAGTTGCTTCAAAGTCAAATGTTGATTCCATACCTTTCAAGCGGTGTTCTCATATTTCTATGGGAGTACTAATCCTTCTTGATCATCGACGTCATCATGTCAATTCTTTTTCAACTGGTGTGCTTCTCTTCAAGTGGTTCCAATCTTTTTCAACATCCCCAAGATCAACTCTAAGTTTTCTCACCGGTGTTTGTTTCGTTCATCCCAAGTTGTCTTTGTTTTTCCCCACCCTCCCACCCTTTTTCTTCAAGGACTCATATATCTTAATCAAGTATCCATTTATTCATGTGAAGTCTCTTCACTCTTTTCAATCAATGTTTTGATCCGGTGATCCCTCATGAAGATGCTAACGAAGTTTCAAGTTCATCATCCTTCGTTCTTTTTTCTTCTCCGGTGGATTAATTTCAAGCTTTCAGTGTTGATCATATTCCTTTCCTGATGTCAAATGCTTTCTCATGCTGGTGCACCTCTCAATCACTCACCTCTTTCTATTCATTTGTTCCAGAGTGTTGAAGATATCTCAGAAGATTCGTGTTATCATTCCTAATCTGTTCTAGATATCTCGAGGTTGTTATCTCTTTTGAGCCATTTAATTCAACCGGTGCAATCTCTCTTTAAAATCATTTCCAACGGTGTTTTCTTTTTAGTGGGCCCTAACCCATAGGTCTTTTCCCAGGATCTTACCCGACTCTTCTAATTATTCTGGAGTCATTCCTAATTCTTTTCAAGTGTGACGTAAGAATCATTTATCATAAGTCATATGTCCTTCTCCAATATCTTTCAAATTCTTTCATCGTTGGTTCAACCTTCTAATTTTCATCCCGGAGTATCTCAACAATTCTTGGTGGGGTTCTTCGTCGTCATTCTCGGATCTTGAAGACCGAAGAAGTGTTTCCTCTAAATCTTGGTCCATTCTCTTGAAGATTCATGGTTCTAGCTTCATGCTATCCTCATAATTGTTTTGATTGTGAGAATTCTTTTCAACCATCTGATGCATTTCAGGAGTTGCTTCCTTTCTTGACAATCCAAATGCCATCATTTCTGAATATTACTCATTCTAAACCTTCAACTCTTGTTCTCCAAATGTTACCGATGAATCGTTCAAATACCCTCTAGTCAGTTCATGATCTCTTTGTTCTCATGTATCTAAATCCCCTCAAGTATCTTCATTCATTTTCCAATTCTTCCCTATGAATTGTGCCTTTGCTACTCTTATTTTCGACCCTTACGGTGGTTCTTTCAACATTCCTCTTCCTTTGTCACCGTATCATTTCATTCGCTCTTTCCAATCCCACCGGTGGTTCCATCAATACCTTCTCAAATTTGCGCTATATCTCTTTTAATTCTTTCTACGAGAATAAGTAGTATGCCAAATCCATTGCTTGTCATCAATTTAATTTGATGAAGGATAAGCATACAATAAATCTTATTCTTATTTCCTCGAGGTGACTCAATTATTTTTACGAAGATTATTCATGATGAATAAATTCTTGATTATAAGTGATTCATCTTTCTTTCCGGAGTTGGTCATCATATCACATTCTCGGTTCGAGAGGCTTCATATTTCTTTTCGGAGTTCCAAGCTCTCTCAATTATCTCGTCGCGAAGCTCCATCTAAATCATTGCAAGGGTTCACCATGTGTTTTCAACCTCTCTTTCTTTCTATCATCCTTTTATTACTGGAGTTCTTCATGGAGGCTCTACATGGTGGTTCATCAAGGATTCCTTTCCTTCTCATTTTGTTCTTCTAGATTTCTCTCGAAGTTATGACCCGCCAAGCTATACTCAAAGTAAACATGGTGCTCAACACATGTTTTGTTTTGAGGCGTTCAAGCATTCTTCATCTTGCATCCGAAGTGCAATTCTTTCTACCTTATCTTTTGAGGTGGTGTTATATCATTCTTGACAATTTTCATTCATGTTTCACGATTCACATATTGTCAAGAACGAGGTATTTTAAATCCATCATTTTCTCTTTGTTCAAGAGATCTTTTCAACCAATCAACCTCATTGTTGGAGTTATCTTGTGTCATATCTCACCTAAAGCCTACCCTAAGGATTGTTGCTTTTGTGGTGCTTATCAACGATTCAAGTTATCTCTCTATCATCTCGATGGAAGAAATTTTTAATCTCGTCGGTGTTATCAATTATATTATTTGTTCCGTAGTGGCAGAATTTCACCTCAAGTTTTCAGATCTCTACATAAGCCACGAGGATCATATCCTTTTGTTGTTGGTTTTCCAACAACTCCGTTCAATTCTTCTTTGCAAGGGTGCTTTCCAAGTTCTTTTGTGGCAGAAGTTGGCATTTTCTCCTCCATCTATTATTCCAATGATCTTTCTTCTATTCTTTCTTCTGGAGGCATGGTGATGTTGCTCTCTTTACTCATAATCTCGAATTGTGAGGATCGTGTTCTTTTCATGCGTATCCATTTAACCGGAGTGTCGTGTCCTCTTTTCAAATTCTTTTCATCTTATCAAGTCTTGCATCTCGTTTCAACCGGAGTGGTTTAAAATTCCTTCTTGTCCATTGTACTCATCATTCATAGCTTTGCAACCTCCAAGGTTCACATAGTGTTCCTTGTTTTCTATTTTCTACCACAGTGCTCTCAAATGTGTTCAATTCCATTGTGTTCTTTCTTTCAACTTCTCAACCTCTCAAGGTTCGTGGTTTCACTCATTGGTCGAAGAAGCAACTTAGTTTTACCGCTTATCTTCCTCTTCATTTTCCCTCCGGTGCCATCCTAGATCTCGGGACGAGATCCTCTCATAGTGGTGGAGTGTTGTAACGCCCCGGATGCAACTTTCCATATTCGTAACTCCAAATCTTGCCTTTTCAGGAGATGCGATATGATATTTCCTTCGTGGTTGGGTTTTTGTCTGTTGTTTTGCACTTTGTTCTTGTTATATATCTCGTCTCATGTCATCATGCGCATTGCATCGGCATCATTTTCGTAAGACTTGCATCCGTTCGTGTTCCGCCGGTTCTCTCTGTTGTCCGTTCTGAGCCAGACACACTCGCACGCGCCCGCGGCACCTCCAAAATATTATTTTATGAGTGGCATAAAAATTTTCTCGAAATGGGTTGCAACTTGTCGTTCGGTCTTATTATAGTGTAGACAGGCCGTCTGCCAAGTTTCGTCGCATTCGGAGTCCATCTGATAGCCCAAACGTTAAATGTATAGAGGTACCGTTGCCGGTACCTTCGTCGGGTGTTTTCGGTCTCCGAAAACCCGTGCCGGGCTGCTATATCTTCTCTCCCCTCACTCTAGACCCTCTCGTCACAGCCCACCTGCATCCCACCTAACCCCGTCGCATCTGGAACCGCCCGATCAAGATCGGAGGGCTCCTAAACCACTCCTAACACCCCAAACCCTAGCCCCTTCCATATATATAAACCCCCATGCCATTTTTGGACTAACCCTAGTCTAAACCCTCCCCTAACCTCCAGCATCAGGATCCTCCCGCCGCCACCTGCTCAGCCCCCCAAAACCCACCAAATCCACCCGGCCACCTCGTCCACGCCACTTGTCGCTGGCCCAGTGGCTAGCGCCACCGCCAGCCGCGCCCTTAGCCAACCCCGTGCCGCCACCTCACCTGCCCTTACACTCCAGCCCGTCCGTGGCCCGCCCTCGGCCGATCTGGGCCCGAGGTGCCTGCTCCGCGCCGCCTGCTCCAGGGAGGAGCTCCCTCCGGTGCCCCGCGCTCACTGCCGCGCCGCATCTCCCTCGCCGGAGCCGCTGCTCCGCGCAGCCGACCTCGCCAGGCCAGGCCTCGGCGTCCCCTGCTCCCTCTCCCCGCATTTCCTCTCTCTCTCACCTCGCTCTCTCTCTCTTCTCCTCGCAGGCCGCCGCCGCCATGGCCTTCGTCGCCGCCCGAGGCTCCCCTGCCACCGCCGCCACTGGGAACGGAACCCCGACGCCCTGATCCGGCCTCCCCTCACCGGATCTGGCCTCCTCTGCCTCCCCATCGCCTAGACCCGCCGTCCTCCAACTTCGTTGGCTGCTGGCGCCGCCGGCCTCGTCCCCGTTCAGGAGAGACGACGGCAGCCGTCACCGGCCACGTGGGTCGTGCCCCCCCGCTTGGGCCTCCTCCTCTCCACCGACTAGGCCTTGGCCCAGGGTGAGCAGCCCCGCCCCCTCTCCTATGCACTTGTGCGGCTGACTAGATTCGGCCCTGTCCATCTTTTTTTTCCACGGAACGATTTTGCTATTTATCACTGGATTTACAGATTTTCAAAAAAACCCTTGAACCTCGTGCATGTAATAACCAATTAACCGTGCATCGGATTAAAATGTTTTATATATGTAAATTGCTTAGAATTGTGTAGATTAATAATATGCAACTTTCATCTATGTTAAAAATGTTTAAAATGCTATTTGTGTTAATTTGCATAAATGCCATGTTAAAATGCCTTAATTCATAACTAAATAACTGTAGCTCGGTTTTAAATAAACTTTATATGTAAATGGGGTGGAAAAATGCCTAGTTTAACATGGTCCACTTTATGTTGCTGTTTAACAACATTAAAATTGTGTTTAGGGCAGAACAGTACCAAATCCATAATTTGCATATGGGGATTTTCCGGAATTGTTGTTTGTTACTTCCGGCCTCATTTAAACTTGCCTAGATAGGTAGTTTCATTATGCTTCACCTCTTGCCATGTTTAACAACATTTAATGTTGTTTGGTAGCTTAAACGAGATCAAACTAAATAATTGCATGGGGTGTTTCATCAATATGCAACTCGTTGCATATTGAGCTCCACTTAATTTGTAGTATTGTTTGTTGCACTTTGCCATGCCATGCCTCTTTAAACCGGACATGCATCATACTTGATTGTGCATCATGCCATGTTTATGCTTGTGCATTACCATGTTGTTTGTTTCTTTCCGGTGTTGCTTCTTAGTTCCGGTAATGTTGCGATTGTGAGGATTCGTTCGACTACGTTCCGTCTTGTCTTCTTCATGGACTCGTTCTTCTTCCTAGCGGGATTTCAGGCAAGATGACCGCTACCCTGGATCTCACTACTATCATTGCTATGCTAGTTGCTTCGTTCTATAGCTTTGATGCGCTACCTATTACCTGTTTAATCAAGCCTCCCAAATTGCCATGAACCTCTAACCTTTGACACCCTTCCTAGCAAACCATTGCTTGGCTATGTTACCGCGTTGCTCAGCCCTCTTATAGCGTTGTTAGTTGCAGGTGAAGTTGAAGATTTCTCCATGGTGGACAGGATTTTGGTTGGGATATCACAATATCTCTTATATTATTAATGCATCTATATACTTGGTAAAGGGTGGAAGGCTCGGCCTTTTGCCTAGTGTTTTGTTCCACTCTTGCCGCCCTAGTTTCCGTCATACCGGTGTTATGTTCCTGGATTTTGCGTTCCTTACGCGGTCGGGTGATTTATGGAACCCCCTCGACAGTTTGCTTTGAATAAAACTCCTCCAGCAAGGCCCAACCTTGGTTTTACTATTTGCCTCACCACCACCTATATTTCCCTTGGGAGTAATTAAGCCAAGGGTCATCTTTATTACAGCCCCCCCGGGCCAATGCTTCTCTAAGTGTTGGTCCAAACTAGAGCACCGTGCGGGGCCATCCCTTGGCAACTTGGGTTACGTCGGTTCATGTACGCTTCGCTTATCCGGTGTTGCCCTGAGAACGAGATATGTGCAGCTCCTATCGGGATTGTCGACGCATCGGGCGGTCTTGCTGGTCTTGTTTTACCATTGTCGAAATGTCTTGTTAACCGGGATTCCGAGTCTGATCGGGTCTTCCTGGGAGAAGGTCTATTCCTTCGTTGATTGCGAGAGCTTGTCATGGGCTAAGTTGGGACACCCCTGCAAGGTATAATCTTTCAAAAGCAGTGCCTGCGGTTATAGGCAGATGGGAATTTGTTAATGTCCGGTTGTAGATAACTTGACACCAGATCCGAACTAAAACGCATCAACCGCGTGTGTAGCCGTGATGGTCTCTTTTCGGCGGAGTCCGGGAAGTGAACACGATTTCTGGGTTATGTTTGACGTAAGTAGGAGTTCAGGATCACTTCTTGATCATTGCTAGCTTCACGACCGCTCCGCTTGCTCTCTTCTCGCTCTTATTTGCGTTTGTTAGCCACCATATATGCTTAGTCGCTGCTGCAACCTCACCACTTTACCCCTTCCTTCCCTTTTAGCTTTGCTAGTCTTGATACCCATGGTAATGGGATTGATGAGTCCTCGTGGCTCACAGATTACTACAACAATAGTTGCAGGTACAGGTTTATGCGATGATCATGACGCGAGAGCGATGCTTGCTTGCGTTGAGTTCTTCTTCTGCTTCTTCTTCGATCAGGCGATAGGTTCCAGGTCGGCAGCCTGGGCTAGCAGGGTGGATGTCGTTTGAGTTTCTGTTTGTGATTCATCCGTAGTCAGATGATGCTCTTTTGTATTGTGATGTTGTATTCATGTGGCATTGTATGCCTTATGTATGTATCCCCATCTATTATGTAATGTTGATGTAATGATATCCACCTTGCCAAAGCGTTTCAATAGGCGGGTCTATCCTTGGTGGGACCTTCGAGTTCCTTTTGGATAGGGTCGCATATTGGGCGTGACACATGGCATGGCCGCCGGCATGGGAGTCTCGACCACAAAAACGGGAGACGGGGTACGAGCCGGCGGCGTGGACGGCAGCAACGACGCCCGTGCGCTGCTCCTCGTCAAGCTGGCCAAGAGCGGCGAGGTGCTGAACCGCGCATCGGCTTGGGGCGGCAACTGGCTCCGTCGGGCAAGGGGAGGGAGGTGGATCAGCGAGCTGCATAGCTCGTATCCGGCGGGCTCGGAGGGCCACCCAGCCGGCTTGGATGCAGAATAACTACTCTTTGTAAGCCATTGTAAGAGTGGACAAAATGGTGAAGGAGGATATTGGGGAGCGGCAGAGGTGTGCGATTCTTGGCCGATGTTTGGCCTCACTTAAATAGGAGATTAAATAGATGGCCGACGGGAGGAGCTTGGCCGGCGTTGCGTTTAATGCCGGCCCGGTCATGAACGGACGTGCGTACAGAGTGGGTTTCTCGGCTTCCACACAGGCGGGTTTCATGGAGGTTGTTGAATGCGGCAAGGAGGTGTGTTCAACCGGGTGCGCAGCGAGTGGCGCCCTCGACTCTGACGTAGGAGACCGCTCCGTTCTTCCACTGACGAGTGGGATCTTTGGGTACATGGCCTGCATGTCAGTGACCCAACGCAGGCAGCGCACAACAGAGGAACCTTTGGTGGGCCAGGGCGGTCAGAAGTGGGAATTTCATAAACGGATAATTGTTCATTGAGTGTCGCATCATCTTTTTCATGTAGATAAGCCTACTATGTTGATAGCCCGTTCGATACGTTGTATTTCATAAAGACCGCTGCAAACATGAATGTTCTGCTTATCACAGATAAGATTGATTAATACCCGTAACAATCCATGTCCTTAACAAAGGGTGCATGCACGTATAGGTTGAGCGTTTGTCTTGCATCGTGTGTTGTCTGCATGCAGGCGTGCGAGTGTTGCGTGCGTGCAAGGGTACGTTTCAATGTTGCATGCATGTGTGCTTACGTGCGTGTGTTCGTGAGTGCATGTGTACGTGTCAGTGTGGCATGCCTGCATGCGTGCGTGTGTTCGTTATGTCTATGTGTCAGTGTTGCATGCCTATATGTGTGCGTGTCTTGCGTGCATCCATGTGTACGTGTAGGGTGAGGTTAAATGTCAGTGGACTAACTTTTTCATCTCTAGTCATTAGATTTTCCAGCAGTTGGATACGAAATCAGGGGCATGTATTTTATCATCAAACTCCACCCTCCTGAGCCGCCAGCCACCACCGGCCGCACCGCCAGCCCCCGCCGCCCGCGGCCGGCCCGCGCCGCCACGCCGCCCTGCCCGCCCCGAAACCACTCCCCACTGTCGGTCTGCCGCCGCACGGCCATCCCTCTAGCCCCCCCCTCACGCCGAGCTTTTTCTTTGGCGATCCCCACCCCACCGGGCAATCAACGCGCCCCCACCGCTGGCGACTGCCAACCAGAGGTCTCAAGACTTCGAATACCCACCGACCACTAATTTATTACCATGTATGTCCTTCATATATGCGCTAACAGGTGGGCCCTATGGTAATGTGCGTTGCTGAATGTGGACCATTTGATTAGTCAATTGATCGTGTCATCAACAAATTACGAAGCTGTATGGTGAGCTAGTGACCGTATGATCACCCTAAAATGTATTTATTAACATAGTACAGACTCAAACTACCATTTCTTTCTTTCATAAAAGGCTGACAAGTAGGCCCCATGGTTACACGCCCCAATGGTGCAGCACTAGTTGCGCCACGTGGAACGTTTGACTGGTCAATTGATTGTGTCATCAACAAAATACAGAGTTGTACGGGTGAGCCAGTGACCGTATAATCATGACATGTATTTTTTTAACACGACACAAACGCAAGGGCTCATATATACGTGCAAGCACTCACCGCTATAAGTGCACACATGCAGACCCTACCCCTATGAGCACCTTCAAGAGAGTGAGCCAGCATGTGATCTTGAGATTTTACGAAGTCACCATAGGTGACTCGTAGTCGAGTGGAACGTCTCCTGGAAAATACTGAAATTAACCTAGGATAAATGCGAGCATCGGGACTTTAACCCTGGTGGGCTCGAGAAACCACTATCCTCCTAACCATCCAACCACATGTAGGTTAGCACGACAAAATGTATGTGGTGGCTGTGATGAGCTTATTCTGAAGTCCAGTAACCATATCATGCTTTCGCTTCAAATACAATGACCATAAGTGTCATCAACAAAAACAGAGCACGCATCAAATGCAAAGTCTGTCAGTGTCATCAAGAAAATACGGAGACATATCGTGAGCTAGATACCGTATGATCACCACAAGAATGTATACTGTCACCGTAATGAGCATACTCTGAAGTCCAGTGACCGTATAGTGCTTTACCTTGAAATGCCGTGACCGTCATGCATGAATGTGTTGTGGGCATGCATACTTTTAGAGGGCAGACAGATAGTTTGTGTACGTACGTGAAAATGGTGTAGAAAGAGGGGGTGTCCTGTGGAGACAAGGAGAGATATGCCCTTCATTTCTCCTTCTCGTGACTAATATTTTAGGAGAATATATAAACATTCACAATGCATAACAAATATTTTTGGATGCACCATGCAATTAACTTTCATGTATAACATTGCACTATTGTATATGCTTATTTTCTTAGTGGCCTATCACATGTGTGGTGTGGTGGGCACATCATTTCTAGTTGTGGTGGGTCAACTTGAGGACTCATGGGTCGGTTCCATCCTGCACCACATAGCACTACTAGAGAAAAGCTTACTAGTGGCGCTGGTTTTTTACATACCAGTAGCGCGGGCATCCACGCTACTGCTAGGGCGGTACAACTATTATTTACCAGTAGCGCATTTCTGAACAAGCGCTGCAGCTAAAATACTTATTAGTAGCGCTGCTTCCTCCACCAGCGCTACTACTATCATCATGTAGTAGTAGCGCCCTATTTCCTCCCCATGCTACTACTAGGCAAATAGAAATAAAAAATAAAAAAAGCAGTCAGGTGCAATATTCATGAAAATCAAGACAAGTCCAGTGCAAATAAATTAAGTTCACAGAACTATCTCACAAACATTAACGACAGTACCACATTTAATATAACCACACAATCTCACAAACTCATATAGTAGTTAACAATGCATGGATAGATCATAGTTGATAAGTCTACTAGGTAGTCATACTAGCATATATATGGTTCAACAGCCACACGCATGCATATGAAGTTCTAGATGATGTCGATGACGACCATCATCCTCAAGCCTGGGCGGTGGGTGTTCCTGATAGTAATGAGGATTGCTTGTCCAACATGAAGATTCTTGCCGACGAGGAAGCTCTTCCACCCAACCGATTTGAAGTGTGTGTGACCGTCCGTGTCCACGCCGTACGCACAAGTGGTGACGGAGCCCCTTGCGGTAAGGAGTATTCCAACAGAGCCTTCTTCATCAGGCTTGATACCACAACTCTCAGATAGGCTCTTTCGCAATTTCTGAATAAGAAAAACATATCAATTAATAAGTAGACTCACACATTCTACACGAAGCATATATATCATCGGACTCTACACTAATCATATATATCATCAGACTCTACACTAAGTATATATATCATCGGACTCTACACTAAGCATATATATCATCGGACTCTATACTAAGTATATATATCATCAGACTCTACACTAAGCACATAAGATTCACTAAGCATATAAGATTCACTAAGCATATAAGATTCACTAAGCATATAAGATTCACTAAGCATATATATGATCGGACTCTACACTAAGTATAACAATAAAGCATATAAGATTCACTAAGCATATAAGATTCACTAAGCATATATATGATCGACTCTACACTAAGTATAACAATAAAGCATACAATATTCACTAAGCATATATATCATCGGACTCTACACTAAGTATAACAATAAAGCATATCATCAAATTAATCTAAAAACTACAGTAAATGCAACATACCATCATATGCCGATCAACCATGGTACTTGTCAGGCGGGTAACGAATGGCACCCGACGAAGTCAGCACGTGGCGGAATGATGTCCCATAGGTTGCACACCTCCTCCTCGCTCAACTTCATTCTTTGAACTACGATGGCATCACCGAGTGGGCCATCATCATCCTCATCATCCTCATCATCCTCATAATCTTCTGCTTTGTTGATATAAATCACGGCCAGCTTGGGTCTTTCAGCTCTGAAGGAGAAGCTGATCAACTCACCACCGGTGATACGCATGTTGTTGTTGAAACGGACCCATCCATCTCCTCCCACCCACGTCATCTTTTGTCCTTTCTCGATCTCCATAGTGTAGGGGCCCCCAGGAGCCTCAAAGGTCACAGAGTCTCCAGTGAGATTGTTGAATTCTGACCTCACATTATGTAACACGCCAAAAATTTAACCAAGTTTTTGATATTAAAATCTTGCCAGGACTTTTAAATTTTTGCACTCTGGACCTTTCTCTGGATTTCAGAAAGAAAACTCTTCTTTTTATGTTAATGAGTTTCATCTTTCCCAAGTGGAGCTTTCCAAAAAATTTGTTCTTCTATGCCATCTCATTAAAACAATTTCTAAATCAGTAGATTTGTTTATTAAATTATTTCACCCTGAGCTTTAATCATTAAAATGGCTTGTTTTAATTTTTTGGAGCTCCGTTTGTACTGCAACCAGTTGATAAACTTAGCTAAAAATTCAACCAAATTTTGGAGACATCATGTGAGGTCTCTAAATCATTTTTGTGCAATTATATATCTATTTCATTGCATATTATGAGTTTTATGCCTATTTTTCTTCTCTGGTCCAGTGGACAGTTTTGCACTGCAACCCATTTAAATAATTCCCTAGAGCCTCCACCAAAATTATGGGATGTAAGTAGCAGCATATGATTCCACTTTATGCAAAAACATAGTGTTGTTCTTTGGAAGATTTGAGTGCATCAACCTCCTTTTCATTCTGGACCAGACTTGTGTTTTCTACTGCAACCCTATGATTTCTTGCTCTAGTGACTTTGTGTTTTCTCATGCTTGTAGTCAACCCTGCAAAACCCCTAAGTCCAGGAGCATGATCTCTTTGGAACACTTTTGGCCCTTGTAATAATGCCATTTACTTCCTATCCAGAAGTGTAGTTTTGCAAAACATGCACTAGCAAGTTTCTCCTTCTTGCAAACTAACTTCACCACCCTCTCTTGCACCCATAGAGACACTGCTCTGGAGAATTTGGCCACTCCAAGAACTACCTAGGTGCCTTTGGCATTTTGTCAAACACGCTGAGTGCACAGCCAGATTTGGCATGACTTCAAGTTTTCTTGATGAACTTGAGCCCCTGACCAAATCACCATGTCCCCCAGTCCCCTTGCTAAGCCTAGACTAGTCCTGTTAATTGCCAGCCTCAACCGCAACCTCTAGGATGCCCTGGCATTTCGTCGAGCAAGTCCCGGGCGTGCTCTGGGTGCGCCCAGAGCGTGTGTTTGGCACCCGTGCGCCCGAGACGCCGCGTCGCACCCCGCACCCAAATCCGGCCCGTGACCGGCCCCAGCCAGCACGTCGTGTCCCCTTGCATCGCCACACCACCCAGACCAACCTGACACCCCACAGCGCCGCCGTCAGGACGACTGTGGCGGCTAGCTGACGGCCGCTTGCAGGCCCGGCCATGGCAGCGCCGCCCAAGCCGCCAACGCATGCCACGTGCCTCCTAGAACAGTGTGTGCTCATCTGCAATCGTGTCCACTAGCGCTCGTCGCCGCCACGTCGCCCTAGCTACAGCAGGGCGGTTCGCCGTCATCCTTATCGCTGGCCGCCTCGAAACCAACCTCCAGCGCCTATATAAAGAGACCCCGAGCTCAAACACGCACACAGGCAGCCTCACACCGTCCCACCCGTGCCCCCCTAGCCGTCAATCGTTGGGAAAGGGTTGTCTCCCTCCTCTCCGGCAACTCCAGCCGCCGCCACTGACCCAATCAGTCCAGCGCCACCAAAGCCTCCCCCTCTCCACTCTCTCCACCAGGAACCTTCCCTTCCTCCCGTGAGCACGTTCCCCTACTCGATTTTGGTCGAAAGCCACTGCTGCCTCGAACTCACTTTCTCCGACGACCACCGTCCGCCGCGGAGCTCACTGCTGGCAGCCCCGACCATCCTAGAGAGCAAAGTGACCACCGGAAGGACCGCCCCTGTCTTGCGGTTCCATCCCGACCATCTGGAGCCCACGAGGAGCCGCCGTTCGCCGGCAACGATCGCCGAATTCCCCGCCTCTGCCCGTCCCGAGGAAGAAGAGGGAGGGAGACCAGTCAAACCTGACCAGTGGGCCAGGCGGGCCCACTGTCAGTGGCTCAGACACAGCCACGCTGGATAAGTGGAAGCGTATTTCCAGATTACGCCTTCGACGTGTACGTGTCTATTACGAAACGTTTTGCTTTTCTGTTTTATTTTTTAAAAATAGATTTTTGACCAAACTTTGACCGGCTGTATCTTTTTAAATACAACTCCAAATGAATTAATTCTTTTTCCTACCTCTCTCAAAAATTGTCTAGTTTATTTTAAGATTTATTTGAAAAAATTTCAAAACAAATTTTTGTGCTGTTTTGTGTTGTGTGTTAATTCATATATATTCTTTTAAGTAGAATTTTTGAAGATTTCAAGATGTTTTGGATGCACCCTTCTTTCCCATGACAAGAAGGAAAGCATTCTGAACCCTAGTGAAATTTATGTGTGTGTTGTTTGAATCAGTGACAGCACCACCGCGGCGCGTGCATACGTCATTTTATGTGAGGAAGTGATCCTACTTATGAGTGCATTTTCAATGAGTTGATGCTAATGAAGTTGACATGAATTGTGATGGAAATCACCGTCATACGTCTTTCATGCATACCGGAAGGGAAGCCGGGAAGGCCTCTGTCTTGGGTAGACACGGTCTTGTCCCTAGTCCTCCGTCGAGACGGTCGTGTCCGGTATGGCATGAGGGGTATGTCGCGTGATGTTTCTATCTGTTATTTGAAATATGTGCATTGTTATGCTAATCATGTAGGATATAATACAACCTCCTGAGTCGACCGTAGATCAAGTCTTGTGCCAGTAACCCCCATACTTGCTTCGTACTACCACTCGTCTCTACAATAAGTAGGGTACGGTTCAGTAAGTTGTCAACCCCTTTCCTAGCACACACCGTACAGAGAGGCCGTGGTGGAAGATACTGGAGGCATCCGGTAGTCATGCCACCAGGTCCGGGAGCATGGGTGTTTTGGTTGTAGCCGAAGGGGGTAGCTTCCCCAGTTTTGCGCGCGGTATAAATTTTGTGATCCCATGTTACGTCGAGGTTGTAGCCTCCCCACTTAGAGTTTTGCTTGACAGGTGTCGTGGGTGATTCCAGACACATGTGAGTTAAGCTGGTGTGTGCAAGTTAGGTGTGTTTCCAACGAAAAGACCGTAGACGGAATTAGTCCCGATGGACTAATGAAATCCGTTACTCGTGGGTAAAGAGTACACTCTCTGCAGAGATTAAATCTATTCGAATAGCCATGTCCATGGTTAAGGATTACAGTCTGGGATGCGTCAAGTATCGGTCTTAGTGTTGGTCTTCGGAGGTGAAACTGTTAAACCATAAATGAAATCATAACTTGTGACTTGTGATAATTATGATTATTATTATTGTGGACTAACCCATGATATTATTGTTATTATTGAGTATCCCTGGAATGGTTCTAACTCCGGGATATTTAATATGATTGTTTCTTTTAAAAGCCCTTTATGTGTTATCGCTCAGACGCCCAACTGTGGCATTTCTTTTAAAGCCCTTTATGTGGTGTCGCTCAGACGCTCGACTGTGGCATTTCTTTTAAAAGCCCTTTATGTGGTGTCGCTCAGACGCCCGACTGTGGCATTTCTTTCAAAAGCCCTTTATGTGGTGTCGCTCAGACGCCCGACTGTGGCATTTTTGTTATTTATTTCATAATTTTAATATTTTATGTTATTGCATATTTATATTTTAACATGCTCGTACACATCAGAGTTTTATTTATCATTGGTAATGGACGTTATGCTCATATAATATTTTCAGCACATCATTGTCATATTATGACTGTGTTCATAATGTTTGTGAGTACATTCAAAGTACTCATTGGCTTGTCCCTAGCTATTGTCATGGACAGATTTTCTTGCATGGAGAGGAGCGACCACGCCGACAGCCCCGGAACTTAAGCAACGGTGATAGCAGTCTCACGAATATAGGAGTTAACCTGGTCAGCTGTTCCTGTGGAAACATGGAGTTCCATAGACACTGATGATCCACAAACCGCTTCCGCCATCAACCATTAGAAACCATTTGTTGTACTCGTAGGCCAGAATGGTCTTGTACTACATATTTTGTAAATTTTGCTTGGAATTTTTGTACCAAGTTGGTGACTCATCAGCTAACAGTTATCGTGTGGCTGGTGAGCACAAGGGCCATTTTCTGGAAATTAATACCCGGAGAATCGGTCCCCACAGACTTGGTATCAGATCCAGGCTGACCATTGGCTAATCCTGTCTTAGCCAGGTCGGATAACTTAGGTAAACCAGCCTACCAGACCCTAACCAAAACGCCAGCCAAGCTTCCCGTGCAAGATAGCCACACAGTGATCCCGACACTTTTGGCAGTCGGTGCCAAACCTATCAGCCTAGCCTATCGATCACACGCCAGTGACCGATGGCAAAAATGTCTCATTCGCAAGCGTGCGAAGGAAGACTCCGTCCCCTTTTCTATAAAAAAGGCACGCTACCCAGCAAAGCACAACCTAGCCACAATGCCTGGTCCCATAGTGCACAATGAGACCACAGCAACCAATCTTGGAGGTTTCGTGACCATACTCGCAAACCTCACCCGTCGTGCCTACGCGTTAGAAGAGCCCCCAGAATATGTTGTGTACCAAGGACCCATGAGTGGTGAAGACCGCCAATTATGGGCCATTGTGCACATCTACGGTAGGGGTTTGTCACCAGAACGCCCCTACAGGTTCACCGGAAGAACAACTTCCTTCGAGACACAAGCCATCCAGCTATCCGCTCGAGAAGCTATAGTTCAACTCCGGCAGTTGTCGCCTAGAGTTAACTGTCGCTCGTTCTACTACTACCCCAGGCGTGAAGGGTATGGTAGACCACCCCAAGTTGCCAACAGAGACCACAAGATGGATCCCGCATTGTTGCACCTAGTGGGCTATGTAAGTGCAATAGAGGCATTGTTCGATCAAATCACTATTGATCTCATCGCAGCTCGAGGAGAGCTGGTTCGCCGAACCCCGGCAAGCAGGGAAGCCGAGTCCGACGCCGACAACCCAGTCGTGCTATTTGGACACCCGATCGAGACCCTAAGGTCAGCTCCAACCAGCGGCCAAGGTGTCTTGATGACCCTAGAAGTGCTTCGTCACCTTTTGGGAGCACACTCCAACGGGATTGTGGCCAACAATCCCCGCGATGGTCATCATTGCTACCCCGACCCTGCAGTTCCTCCGCCATCTCCGACTAATCCCGTCAGTGAGACACATGGAAAAGCCTCGACATCCACCAGGCACGCCCGTTTAGACGTAAACGAGGTAGACTAAGCTGTACGAGTAGTGTCGAGTCTCAGTGTATCCCCGCTTTGTAATCATGTAATCTTGTGTATTATCGCAGCCTGTCATTGTGCCTCTATTTTTATAGTAGCCTTGCGTAGTTTGTCAGCGCATAGTTGCACATATCCGAGCACAGCTACCAAAACCAGACCCGACGACACCCACAGTAACACGTCTCTTTATGAGATATCTGTATCTCTGACACTGACCCCGACCTTTGGAGCTAATCTGGCAGATTTATTACCTTTCACCACGGTAAATAAAACCAGCCAGATGCTATATAAGAAGGCCACTTTGTGACCTTACTCAGCAACCCTCACCTCGTGCACCACTCCCACGACCATTTCTTACCATGCCGAGCCCTAGTATTTATCGGAGAACCCCAGATGCAACCCCAGGTAGCTTTGTCAAAATATTGTGGGACTTTACCTGCAGTACCATGGGTTCTACACAGCCACCCCAGTACGAGCTGTTCAAATCGAGAATCACCCCTTCCACCTTGGAATATTGGGCAGCAGTACACATTCCTCCCGTAGACCCCAACCAAGATCCAACGGAGGTTTCCTTCATGGGGAAATCTATGCCAACCCCACGTTTGGCCATAGAAGCTGCTGCGAACGAAGCGATTGCTCGTCTTCGATCCGCAGTGCCCTATGCCCACGAGCGAGGATATTATTACTTTCCAATCCGTGCAATGCCCGGGGGAGTAATATCTTTTCCCGGTGGGCGGATTGAGAGAGACCCAGTGCTGGCCAACCTCATCCAGTACATCATCGCGCAAGAGCATTTGAATCAGCGAGTGATGGATTATCTCCAGAATCTCACTGATCTAAACCCTCAGATTGCAATCGGCAGACCACTGAGGCCCGATCCGGAGAGACTCATACATCGACTGATCAATCCACTTCCTCCGATAGAAGAGGAGTGCGTTCCACTACCAGAGACTTTTCCTCGACACCCTGTCCAGTTACCATTCTCGTTTTAGACGTCACTGCTGTATTTGTTATTTCAGCATTTACTCTTATGTTGTAACTTATGCATGGTACCTCGAATTTGTGCGACGAGTCGAGTATTTAGCTTTTACGTTTGTGAGTGGCTTTCTTCGCAAGCAACCTGTGTAACCGCGAAGAATCCTGGAATGAGATTTTCTTCTTCCAGAATTTGCTGCATCTTTTATCCTCTCGCTGCATGGATTATTTGTTTTATTTCACGCAGCACCACGGCAGCAGACCCACAACCACTCTGACTCTTACACTACCTGAAATACATGCAACCATATTGCATCTCACCAACCACCCTTCTAAGCACTCCACATGCTGCCAAGGGAGAGATTAGCAGATAATCATCCGGACACTATCCACCTCCAACACATCGATAGCGGTAAAACACTCGGGATTACGCCTAATCCTCGTGATCACCGCCACCGCGGAGAGCCAACTTCCGAGCGGAAGCATCACAACGATCATCATAGATCATCGCGCACAGGAGCACGGAGAGCCCCAGCACTGCCGCCAGCCCGCCACACACCAGGATCACGTACCAGTCCAGCACCGGCTCCGCCATTAGAGCCTCGTCTCGAGCTCCGGTGAGCCGTAAGGGAGGAGAAGGAGGAGGAGAAGCGAGGCCAGGTGCGAAGATGAAGAAGGAGCACCGCGGTCGTTTTATAGCTCGAGATCGGTGTAAGGTGGACGAAGTCCACCAGCGCCGCTCGTCGCCCGATCGCCGGTGTTCGGAGACGAATCCGCGAGCAGTGCCGACAGCGCACTGGCCCGCGAGGTGAGTGCACACTACACCGGCAGCAAGCACGCCGCTCACTACCGCAGTATGGCCTAGATGCCCTACACACTAGACGTCGCCGGTGGAGAAAGCCGGGAAAGCGCGCGGGAGAGAGGAAGAAGAGAGAGCCAGAGGAAGAAGGAGAGACTGACAGTGGGCCCTGGTCCCACCGGTCAGCCAGAGGGAGCACTGTGCTCTCGGGTACGACCAGCGTATTGTTGAATTTAGAATTTATTCTAAATTCACTATGTCCCGCGTAGAAATCACTCGTTGTCCGGAACGTGCAATTTCTCCACACAACGCCAGTGCCCACACTGTGGTTATTCACCACTTATTGCCCTCTCACTCTAGCCTCTTTTTACCGCTTGTGTAAAATGATCTTTTGATCTAGTAAAAGTAATTTTTGTTTTAGAGACCTTAGCAAATCTCGAGGACGAGATTTTTCTTAAGGGGGTTAGTAATTGTAACACCCCAAAAATTTAACCAAGTTTTTGATATTAAAATCTTGCCAGGAGTTTTAAATTTTTGCACTCTGGACCTTTCTCTGGATTTCAGAAAGAAAACTCTTCTTTTTATGTTAATGAGTTTCATCTTTCCCAAGTGGAGCTTTCCAAAAAATTTGGACTTCTATGCCATCTCATTAAAACAATTTCTAAATCAATAGATTTGTTTATTAAATTATTTCACCCTGAGCTTTAATCATTAAAATGGCTTGTTTTAATTTTTTGGAGCTCTGTTTGTACAGCAACCAGTTGATAAACTTAGCTAAAAATTCAACCAAATTTTGGAGACATCATGTGAGGTCTCTAAATCATTTCTGTGCAATTATATATCTATTTCATTGCATATTATGAGTTTTATGCCTGTTTTTCTTCTCTGGTCCAGTGGACAGTTTTGCACTGCAACCCATTTAAATAATTCCCTAGAGCCTCCACCAAAATTATGGGATGTCAGTAGCAGCATATGATTCCACTTTATGCAAAAACATAGTGTTGTTCTTTGGAAGATTTGAGTGCATCAACCTCCTTTTCATTCTGGACCAGACTTGTGTTTTCTACTGCAACCCTATGATTTCTTGCTCTAGTGACTTTGTGTTTTCTCATGCTTGTAGTCAACCCTGCAAAACCCCTAAGTCCAGGAGAATGCTCTCTTTGGAACACTTTTGGCCCTTGTAATAATGCCATTTACTTCCTGTCCAGAAGTGTAGTTTTGCAAAACTTGCACTAGCAAGTTTCTCCTTCTTGCAAACTAACTTCACCACCCTCTCTTGCACCCATAGAGACACTGCTCTGGAGAATTTGGCCACTCCAAGAACTACCTAGGTGCCTTTGGCATTTTGTCAAACACTCCGAGTGCACAGCCAGATTTGGCATGACTTCAAGTTTTCTTGATGAACATGAGCCCCTGACCAAATCACCATGTCCCCCAGTCCCCTTGGTAAGCCTAGACTAGTCCTGTTAATTGCCAGCCTCAACCGCAACCTGTAGGATGCCCTGGCATTTCGTCGAGAAAGTCCCGGGCGTGCTCTGGGCGCGCCCAGAGCGTGCGTTTGGCACCCGTGCGCCCGAGACGCCTCGTCGCACCCTGCACCCAAATCCGGCCCATGACCAGCCCCAGCCAGCAAGCCGTGTCCCCTTGCATCGCCACACCACCCCGACCAACCTGGCACCCCACAGCGCCGCCGTCAGGACGACCGTGGCGGCTAGCTGATGGTCGCTTGCAGGCCCGGCCATGGCAGCGCCGCCCAAGCCGCCAACGCTTGCCACCTGCCTCCTAGAACAGTGTGTGCTCATCCGCAATCGTGTCCACTAGCGCTCGTCGCCGCCACGTCGCCCTAGCTACGGTAGGGCGGTTCGCCGTCATCCTTATCGTCGGCCGCCTCGATACCGACCTCCAGCGCCTATATAAAGAGACCCCGAGCTCAAACACGCACACAGGCAGCCTCACACCGTCCCACCCGTGCCCCCCTAGCCGTCAATCGTTGGGAAAGGGTCGTCTCCCTCCTCTCCGGCAACTCCAGCCACCGCCACTGACCCAACCAGTCCAGCGCCACCAAAGCCTCCCCCTCTCCACTCTCTCCACCAGGAACCTTCCCTTCCTCCCGTGAGCATGTTCCCCTACTCAATTTTGGTCGAAAGCCACTGCTGCCTCGAACTCACTTTCTCCGACGAACACCGTCCGTCGCGGAGCTCACAGTCGGCAGCCCTGACCACCCCAGAGAGCAAAGTGACCACCGGAAGGACCGCCCCGGTCTTGCAGCTCCATCCCGACCATTTGGAGCCCACGAGGAGACGCCGTTCGCCGGCAACGATCGCTGGAATCCCCGCCTTTGCCCGGCCCGAGGAAGAAGAGGGAGGGAGACCAGTCAAACCCGACCAGTGGGCCAGGCGGGCCCATTGTCAGTGGCTCAGACGCAGCCACGCTGGATAAGTGGAAGCGTATTTCCAGATTATGCCTTCGACGTGTACGTGTCTATTACGAAACGTTTTTCTTTTCTGTTTTATTTTTTTAAAACAGATTTTTGACCAAACTTTGACCGGCTGTATCTTTTTAAATACAACTCCAAATGAATTAATTCTTTTTCCTACCTCTCTCAAAAATTGTCTAGTTTATTCTAAGATTTATTTGAAATATTTTCAAAACAACTTTTTGTGCTGTTTTGTGTTGTGTGTTAATTCATATATATTCTTTTAAATAGGATTTTTGAAGATTTCAAGATGTTTTGGATGCACCCTTCTTTCCCATGACCTGAAGGCAAGCATTCTTAACCCTTGTGAAAGTTATGTGTGTGTTGTTTGAATCAGTGACAGCACCACCGCGACGCGTGCATACGTCATTTTATGTGAGGAAGTGATCCTACTTATGAGTGCATTTTCAATGAGTTGATGCTAATGAAGTTGACATGAATTGTGATGGAAATCACCGTCATACGTCATTCATGCATACCGGAAGGGCAGCCGGGAAGGCCTCTGTCTTGGGTAGACACGGTCTTGTCCCTAGTCCTCCGTCGAGACTGTCGTGTCCGGTATGGCATGAGGGGTATGTCGCGTGATGTTTCTATCTGTTATTTGAAATATGTGCATTGTTATGCTAATCATGCAGGATACAATACAACCTCCTGAGTCGACCGTAGATCGAGTCTTGTGCCAGTAACCCCCATACTTGCTTCGTACTACCACTCGTCTCTACAATAAGTAGGGTACGGTTCAGTAAGTTGTCAACCCCTTTCCTAGCACACACCATACAAAGAGGCCGTGGTGGAAGATACTGGAGGCATCCGGTAGTCATGCCACCGGGTCCGGGAGCATGGGTGTTTCGGTTGTAGCCGAAGGGGGTAACTTCCCTAGTTTTGCGCGTGGTATAAATTTTGTGATCCCATGTTACGTCGAGGTTGTAGCCTCCCCACTTAGAGTTTTGCTTGACAGGTGTCGTGGGTGATTCCAGACACATGTGAGTTAAGCTGGTGTGTGCAAGTTAGGTGTGTTTCCAACAAAAAGACCGTAGACGGAATTAGTCCCGATGGACTAATGAAATCCCTTACTCGTGGGTAAAGAGTACACTCTCTGCAGAGATTAAATCTATTCGAATAGCCATGTCCATGGTTAAGGATTACAGTCTGGGATGGGTCAAGTGTCGGTCTTATTGTCGGTCTTCAGAGGTGAAACTGTTAAACCATAACTGAAATCATAACTTGTGAATTGTGATAATTATGATTATTATTATTGTGGACTAACCCGTGATATTATTGTTATTATTGAGTATCCCTAGAATGGTTCTACCTCTGGGATATTTACTATGATTGTTTCTTTTAAAAGCCCTTTATGTGGTGTCGCTCAGACGCCCGACTGTGGCATTTCTTTTAAAGCCCTTTATGTGGTGTCGCTCAGACGCTCGACTGTGGCATTTCTTTTAAAAGCCCTTTATGTGGTGTTGCTCAGACGCCCGACTGTGGCATTTCTTTCAAAAGCCCTTTATGTGGTGTCGCTCAGACGCCCGACTGTGACATTATTGTTATTTATTTCATAATTTTAATATTTTATGTTATTGCATATTTATATTTTAACATGCTCGTACGCATCAGAGTTTTATTTATCATTGGTAATGGACGTTATGCTCATATAATATTTTCAGCACATCATTGTCATATTATGCCTGTGTTCATAATGTTTGCAAGTACATTCAAAGTACTCACTGGCTTGTCCCTGGCTATTGTCTTGGCCAGATTTTCTTGCACGGAGAGGAGCGACCACGCCGACAGCCCCGGAACTTAAGCAACGGTGATAGCAGTCTCGCAAAGATAGGAGTTAACCTGGTCAGTTGTTCCTATGGAAACATGGAGTTCCATAGACACTGATGATCCACAAACCGCTTCCGCCATCAACAATTAGAAACCATTTGTTGTACTCGCAGGCCAGAATGGTCTTGTACTACATATTTTGTAAATTTTGCTTGGAATTTCTGTACCAAGTTGGTGACTCATCAGCTAACATTTATCCTGGGGCTGGTGAGCACAAGGGCCATTTTATGGAAATTAATACCCGAAGAATCGGTCCCCACACATTGCATGGGACGATCTGTGTACAAAAAGCAAAATGATATATACACGATGCATTAATGCCAATAACACTAAAAACTAAATAGTAGTTACTAGTTTCATATAATTTATTACCGCCGCATGAAGAAAACTAGACTCGAAGTAGATGCCAAACAGCGTGCCAGTTGCAAGGTTGCTGGCGCACCTTGACTTGCACCGTCGACATGGTGGTGGTGGTGGTGGTGGCGCCATTTCCCTAAAGCAATATGATTAAAGGATTAATGATCCAAAAAGTAAACATAAAGTTTTCATAGCTAGAGTTCACATGGCAAGCAAAATAACAACTAAAAAGTAAACATAAAGTTCAGTCCAACAATCATAAAGCTAGCAATCTAGTAAACTAATGTCCCCAACTCCTCAGATGAAGCGTCGCTATCAGCATGAAATTTGCACTAAACACAAGGTTAAACAATACTAGTAGCTCAATAATCTAGAGATGTAACAAACAAATATATGGCAAAACATAACAATACTTTGATCTCATCTCATCTTCGTTAATCACAACAAAGCACACTAAATAAACTACCCCCTTCTTATTAGTAATCCTAAATCTTGATGATTTCTCACAACAAAGCACACTAAATAAACATGAGCTTGTAGCTTTGTCTCTCACATGAACAACACCAAACTGAGCACTTGATACAACCCGAACTGAGCACCTACACTCCTATAGAAGCAATATCCATAACATGACATCAGAAAACTCGACCTATAGAAGCAATACTAGTGTATGTGATGAACTACTACTCGTTCTCGACCTCACGGCTTCACACAAAATCGACCGACACAAATGCAATATATAAATTACTGCCACGCTGGGAGTAGTTTATGGTAAGGATGAAAAAGAAAACATTAATAAGCAATGGCAGGTCAGGTCAAGCATAATATTGGTACTCCTTCCTGCACTAGACACGTCCAAATCCTATACTACTTAGGCAGGTTAAGTCAAGCAAAATATTGCTCTCTGTTTCTCACTCTCACTCCACTGCTCCCTGCTCTGCTCTGCTTTGCTGTCCACTCAACTCCCCGGCAACTGCAAGCCCTGCTGCTCCTCGTCTCTGCCTCGCCGGCCGGCAGCGTAGTGCAGCCCCTGCCGCCTCCTCCCCTGCCCGAACCGCCATTACTGTGGTGCCCCTACGATGAACCCTAACTGAGAGATCGAGAGGAGCTACTGTGGCGCGCGCAGGGAGGAGGAGATTGAGAGCGGGACTTACGGGGCTGGAGCGTCGGAGGAGGCCGGGGACCGCACGTGGTGGCGGCGCATGGCACCGTCGACGGGGGGGGAGGAGGCCGGGGACGAACCCTAACCGCGGCGGCGTCGTCGTCGGGCAGAGGGGATTGTGTGAGACTAGGGGGGTGCGGGGGCGCTCGCGGTCTGGTTTTCTTTAGCTATAGTAGTAGTGCTGGTTGGAGCACCACGCTACTGCTAAGCCCACCAGCTCTAGCACCCTTTCAGAACAAACGCTACAGCTAAGTGGGCTACAGATGCTGCCCTGCGGCCCATGTAACAGTAGCACAGCCCAAACAATCAAACACTGCTGCTATATGTTAGTAGTAGCGTGTTTTCTACACAGTGCTACTGGTAATTACTAGTAGCATGGGGTAAAAAAAACTCGCTACTGGTAAACTTCAATCTATAAGCATTTTCCTAGTAGTGTAGGTTGGACTGAGACACATTATACGAAGACCCATGTGGAGGACTCGGCGTACAACACAAAGCTACCAGAGTCACGGAGAACTCTAGCCCCACTAGTGTTAAGCCGACTATATATGATTTGTAACCCTAGGCCCCCAGTATGTAATAGAAGCTTGGGGGTTAGTTCGTCGACAGTATACACACACACAATGTCTGGCATTCACTGTACTTTGTACACACCCCTATCACTAATATACAGTACCAGGAGTTGGCTTTTTCCTCAACTGCAAGTGTCCGAATAGGGTAAAACTTTGCCTCGTATTACCATCTAGCCTAACAGTCAGGGATATCCTACCGAATTGTATGATGGAATCATATCTGCCAACTACTAAGAGAGATGTGTGTCGGGGGGATGTGTGCGAGAGAGGCATAAAGATAATGTGCGTGCGGGAGACACGTCGGCACATATATGTGCGTATAGAGGTCTAGTAGAGACTGTGCATGTGTATATATGCATGTGAGGGAAATAGTGTTTTCCAACTGAGATTAGTGAAAAGAGTGGTACATACTAGTCAGAAAGAGACAGAGAGATATAGAGAGAGCATGTGCGTGAGACACCCCGACACCCCGAGAGAGATTGTTAGCATGTGTGAAAGAGAAATGCCGATGCATATAAAGTGTGTGCACTTATGCGTTAGATAGAGAGATAGATTGCTCGTTTGTGTGAATGGGCCGAGGCATAGTGCATCTACGTGTAAAAGGCGGTTCTACGCATTAAATTAAAATATAAATGGCATTATTATTTTGGATGAGATCATGAATTTTGCAAATTGCGTATGGACGAAAATCGGTCTATCATACGCCCATACTCTATTTAATCCTAGCATGCAATGTGTTTATTTCATATTATCGATCCATATAGTGAGAGCGGTTTGAAATACAGGCAATGGATGCCTTTGCAATTCATATATAAACATTAATTAGTGCACTCCATGTTGTTAGTGTGAAGCACTTTATACATTTGTCACTTGCATGGATACATTCCAAATTGCTAACTATGAAATAGAATACATGTCGAATTCAACATAAAGGAGGTTTAAGATCTGAATTCATAGGAAGTGCATTCATATATTTGAACCCGAGATAATGGCATTTGTAAATCAGATGTAAAAGGGGGCATCAATCTTTGTTGTGCGTTTGAACATGCTATATATATTCATACGCATGTCTAACTTTTATTTGCAACCAAGGAGATTATATCTGGAACCATGCATGAAATGAGGTAAGTTGCATATTTTTTAATATATACTCGTGTACAATGTATATTCAAATGTACCCCCTCCATTCGGAAATAATCGTAGCTTTAGGATTTTCAAGAGTAAAGATTTGTGAAGTTTGATAAATCCTGAAGGTTCAATTCAAGAGAACCTAAAACGTTAATGCTTCTGCTCCCAAATATTGAACGAAGCGCCAAATAGGCCTCCGGTCACCCGAAACCGCGCGAGACTAATGTTTGGTGGTAGGAAATTACTGTCCTGACTCGGGACCGTGTAGCCTATCGGCCCGATGTCCAAAGTTCTAAATCGGGGTAGGTTTGTAACTTCACCAAGACGCTAGTCTCAACCGCCTCCGAGAAGCATTCATATGCTGCCGGCGCCTAAACACCCATGTGCTCGGGCGCTCGGCCGACATCTATCCCACCCACATTTGGGACACCTGAGATTACCATCCTACCCCCAACCCGCAATATGTACGAAATTTTATATGGGGGCAAAGTTTGTAACTTTCCCCAAATTTTAAACAAGCGCGTCCCAAACCGAAATGTTGTCCCCCCTTAGTTCCCCGCCTCCCTCTGTTTCCCCATTCATACTCCATGGGCGCCAAAACACCCTCTCCACCAGCCGTGAAACCCCAGACTCCTCCGTCCTCCACCCCATAGCGCCCAATCCACCGCCGCCCTCCTCCATCACGCCGGAGCAGGTACCCTTACGTCGTCATAGAACACAACCACAACCGCAACATCCTCAAGGACTTAGCAGCTGAAGCCGAGGCAGAGGTGCCTCCACGATGCCGATGCCGACGTGCGCCGTACCAGAACCACTCCGACCACGCTGTCCTGTGCCTCACTATTGTCACTCCACTATCGGAACCGTCCACCGCATCGGAGTTGTTCCTACTACGTAGTTGTTCGCCGCCTTAGATCTAGTTCCCCGCCGCCGACAGACGGCCACCATGGCAGACTGAACAACTTGGCCATGGGTTCCTCCAAGGCTACACCGTCCTCCACAACTTCTCGTTTCTAGCGAACCACAAGAAGATCGTTGGAAAAACAGAAGGAGGACACATCACTGCCAATAGAAAGAGGTACTCCTCTTCCCTTATTCGTGCAAATCTTACGTCTCTACTCACACTGTATTCATCCCACAAAAGAAACTAGATGAGAGCTTCTTACTGCATCTTCTTCATGATACTAAATGCTGAAGGTTTCCTCCCTTTACTATTTCACCTTTGCTGGAGGTCAGTAGTCCGCCTGGATTTTAATTCAGGGTCGGTCGAACCATAGCTAAAAGAAGCAGCACCAGCTTAGGCGTGTGGAGCACCTAGTCCGCCTGTTCACCGGGGAAGCGGCGCATCGGTGTCTATCATAGGGGTGTGGGGTGCAGGAGCTGCTTGCGCCTGATCTGGAGGTCAACGGGGCTTGAATGGATGGCCGGGGGTGGTGCCAAGCACGGCGGTGCGGTGAGGTCGAGGGGAGGGTGCAGGCACAAGGGACTGGGCCGGTGGTCACTGGCGTTTCGAGGAAGATCATCAACACTGACTGGATGGAGGTAGATGAAGGCGATCTGCCCGTTCTTTGTACATCGGACGGTGCATAAAAAATGGACTGACCTATTTGTTTCCAGTCAATTGTTATTTTCACAGAATCCTGTAGTAATTTAGTGTGCCATGCATGTTATAGAGCTATGATATGTCTCCCGTCATTTCTTTCTCACCGACTTGCTATCTGCTACCATTACACTTTACTAATTGTGCACACACATCACCCATACTCACACTATTTTTTTATGCATGGGTATTTCAAACTCTGACGCAGTGTTGATGAATGGAGAAAAGAAAAGACAAAAGTCGCTCTACTGTAATTTGAAGATAAACACTAAGAGTTTCAGCGCTCTAAATGGTGTAGTGTCAGTAGTTGGAGACAGTAAACGTAGCTCTGTAGTTGATGATCTCAATTGCCACACACAACCATCCTAGGTGCTTGCTTTAACTTCGCGCTGTCAAATGTGGTTGCATGTTGCATATGGTGTCTAGCTTGTATTGCTTCCAATTTGGTTAAATTGCATCTGCTTACTTTACACATTATATCTTTGATAATGACATGCCTTCCTGTTTTGATACATACTATATATGTCTATTAACCATGTTCCTACATCAAACTAATGCTCTTTTTTATCCCTCGTCAATCACTTATGATGAGACAGTCGCCCTAGTGGGTTACTGTGAGAGGCCCTACTCATTTAAAGAGTCCAGTGTCATCCTCCCCAGATGATTCTCAAGAAACAGCAAGGCTAAATGAAGATAGTCAACGTAGCTCTCTAGTTGATGACCGCAATTCCCCCACACCACCATCGCATGTGCTTGCTCTTACTTGGCAATGTGATATGTGGTTGCATGTTGCATATGGTGTCTACCTTGTAATGCTTCAAATTAGCGTAAATTGTAGCTGCTTAGTTAACACATTATACCTGTGAATATGACATGCCTTCCTGTTTTTGGTACATACTATGTCTTTCTATTAACCATGTTCTTACATCAAACTACTTTTCTTATGTATCAATCATCAATCACTTCTGACGATACACCTTCAAGTTGACAGTGTAATATTGGTTGCATCTTGCATATCATTTCAAACATGTACTTATAATGAGACACGTCTAACTTGGTAAAGTGATTTGGGTTGGATCTTTCATGTGGTGTCTAGATTGCATTGCTTCCAATTTGTTGAAATGCCTTCTTCTTAGCGTTTTTCATACATATTCCATCCTCCTACAATGTGGTTGCCATACATAAAAGTTGTGTTTGTCAGTATCATGCATCAACGAATTTGGAAGTGCGAATTTCATTCCTTTTTCTTATGTGTTTACTTGACAAGGCAAAATTTGAAAGGACGAAGGCACGGAATGATGGCGGTCCTCTGGAGCAACCGAAACAGATGATCTCTGCATATTCTCCTGCTACTCGCACTGTAGTGCTAGTTCCAAATCTCATATCCCCTACTCCACAACCCAAGGTGCTTGCTCAAACATAGCGGTGTGATATCTGGTTGCATGTTGCATATGGTGCCTAGCTTCTATTGCTTCTAATTTGTTAAATTGCATCTCCTTAGCTTACACATTATACATGTGAATATGACATGCCTACCTATTTTTGGTACATACTACATCTGCCTATCACACCATGTTCTTACATCAAACTACTATTCTTGTGTATCCTTCATCTATCGCTTATGATGAGACAGTCACGCCCGTGGGTTATTTAGACGCGCTACTCTTATAAAGAATGCAATTTCATCCTCTCCACATGATTCTCAAGAAACAACAAGCCTAAATGAAGATATTGAACGTAGCTCTGTACTTGAAGACCGCACTTCCCCTACACCACCATCACAGGTGCTTGCTCTAACTTCACAGTGTGATATGTGGTTGCATGTTGCATACGATGTCTAGCTTGTAATGCTTCTAATTAGGTTAAATTGCATCTGCTTAGTTTACACATTATACCTGTGAATATGACATGCCTTCCTATTTTTGGTACACACTACATCTATGTGTTAACCTTGTTCTTACATGAAACTACCTCTCTTCTATATCCTGCATCAATCACTTACGATGAGTCACCTTTATTCTTTGCATATTGCATATTGTTTCTAGCATGTTGCCATGTATTGCTTCTAATTTGGTCAAATACATTTGTTAGGGCACCCCTTTAATTTGGGAGAGTGATATTGGTTTCATCCTTCATATGGTTTCTAGCTTGCATTGATTCTAACAAGTTCAAGCACCTTGTGCTTAGTTTACACGTTATACATCATAGATGTCAATATGTCATGCCGTCCTGTTTTTGATACATATTCCATCCTCCTATCATGCGGCTGCCTTACATGAAAGTAGTGTTCGTCACTATCATGCATCAATGAGTTCTGAAGAGCAAATTTTATTCCTTTTTTCTTGTGGGTTTGACTTGACAAGGCAAAATCAAGAAAGAGTAAGGAAGGCGATGATGGTGGTCCACTGCAGCAACATAAACGGAGCATCTGTACCGATTCTCCTTGTACTGATAGTGCATTACAAGGTCCAAGTCTCTGCTCCCCTACTCCACCATCCAAGGTGCTTGCTCTAACTTGGCAGTGTGATATTTGGTTGCATCTTGCATGTGGTGTCTAGCTTGTATTGCTCCTAATTAGTGTAAACTGCATCTGCTTAGCTTACACATGATACGTGTGAATATGACACGCTTTCATGTTTTTGGTACATACTATATCTGTCTATCACACCATGTTCTTACATGAAACTACTCTTCTTGTGTATCCTGCATCAGTCACTTATGATGGGACACTTTTAAGTTGGCACTGTGATATTGGTTTGCGTCTTAAATATGATTTGTAGCATGTATTGCTTCTAGTTTGATGAATGCCACCTATCACGAGATAGTTTTAGCTTGGTAGAGTGATATTGATTGCACCTTCCATATGGTGTCTAGTTTGTAGTGCTTAGTTACCACATCATAGGTGTGAATATGTCAAGCTGTCCATTTTTTCGTACATATTCCATCCTCGTATCATGACTTTGCATTTCATCATAGTAGTGTTCGTTAGTATCATGCATGAATGAGTTCTAAAGAGCGAATTATATTCCTTTTTCTTATCGGTTTGAACTCACAATGCAAAATCAATAAAGCTGAAGGAAATTGGCAAAGCATTGAATGATGGTGGTCCTTCCGAGCAACTGAAATGGAGGTTTTCTACAGATTCTACTCTGCCATCCTCCCAACAAGATTCGCAAGACAACGCAAGTCTAGACAATCAACATAGCTATGTAGATGATGAGCACATCTCCCCTACTCCACCATCACAGGTGCTTGCTATAACTTGGCACCATTATATGTGGTTGCATGTTGCGTATGATGTCTAGCTTGTATTGCTTCTAACTTTTTGGAATTGCATCTGCCTACTTTACACATAATGCCTGTGAATATGACACGTGTTCATGTTTCTAGAACATACGTGTACATGATGAGCACATCTCCACTAATCCACCATCACAGGTGCTTGCTCTAACTTGGAACTGTTATATGTGGTTGTGTTTTCCGTATGATGCACTACAACAAAAATACACTTCCGTGATGATACATGTTTGTCACTGTAGGTCACGTTTTTGTCATGCATGTACATCCATGACCAATTTATGACAGAATCAAGATAGTCATACCTGTGCTATCATAGAAGTGTTCCATGACATTACCAAAATTATCATCACGGAAGTGTCCACTTCCATGACGATAAATCGCGGGTCACGGAAGTGCTTTCGTCAAGGGTGACCGACACATGGCATCCACCGTAACGGAACGCCGTTAAGCTATCGTGTCAGGTTTTGGATCAGATAACCCGTTAACAGCCCCGACCAATGGGGATTTTCCACGTGTAGGGTCGGGCTGGAGGAGACACGTGTCAGGTCCGTTGTAACACCCCGGATGTATCTTTCCATATTTCTAACTCCAACTCTTGCCATTTTTGGCTATGTGTTATGATATTCCCTCCGTGGGTAGGTTTTGTATTTCGTTTTGCATTTTGTTCATGTCATGCATCTCATATCATGTCATCATGTGCATCTCATTTGCATACGTGTTCGTCTCATGCATTCGAGCATTTTCACCGTTGTCCGTTTTGCAATCCGACACTCCCACGTGCACTGGCGCACCCCTCTTGTCTCTTTTCATGAGCGGGTGTTAAACATTCTCGGAATGGACCGAGGCTTGCCAAGTGGCCTTGGTACACCACCGGTAGACCACCTATCAAGTTTCGTTCCATTTGAAGGTCGTTTGATGTATCAACGGTTAACTGGGTAACCACAAAGGCCTTTTGAGTATTGCAGCCTAACACCCTCCAAAACAGTCCAATAACCCATCTAAGTCACTTCCATGCTCTCTGTCATTTGATCATGATCGTGTGGGCGAAAACCGCACCTCATTTGGAGTCTCCTAGCTCCCTCTACCTATAAATATGTGATCCCCGTCCAAATCTGGCAGTCCAAACCCTAGCCCCGCTCCCCTCGGGCCGCCGGACGAAAAAACCGCCAACGGACGTGTCCGCCACCCTCTCCACCGCCATGTGTCGGCTCCGGATTCGGCAGCCGCTGCGCCCACTTCCCAGCGCCGCCGCGCGCCGGCCCGCCGGGGCCCAAGCGGGGCCCTCCTGGCCCGTCCTCGCCGCCGGGCCGTCCCGCGCCTCCCTTTGCAAGCCGTCGTCTCCCGCGCCGGTGCGCCGCCGCCGTTCGCCGCCCTGGTCGCTGGTCGCCGCCTCCGCCCGTCGCCCGTGCCTCCATGCCGGTCGCCGCCCACCGCACCACCGCGCGCCCCGGCCTCCTTCCGGCCAGATCCGGCCGGCCCCGTCCCCGCCGACCTCGCCCCGTCCTCGCCGGCGACTTCTCCGGCCGCCACCGCCCTTTCTCTGGCGAACCTCATTTTCTACGCTCCCCCAGATCCAGATCCAAATGGAGGTTGACCCGAAATTTTCTCCAGGTCCTTTTTCTGTCATAATATGTTTCCTACTTTGACCTGTCATATCTCCTTGCATACTGCTCCGTTTCATGCGCATGACATATCAAAATGTTCATCATGAGATGCTTTTCATTTTGTTCCAGTGTTCCATGTTTTTTGGGTTCATCTTGATGCCTTAATCATTGTTGCAAAAGTGCTATATGATGTTTACTGCTGTCTGTTAACAGAACTTGGTGATTTGTCTTTTTCATTGCATTTTGTGTGTGCATCTTATGAGCCTGAACTCTACATGTGTTTTGAGCTATGTCATGCCATCTTTACAGAGGTGCTTACCATGTATTTTTGTGATCAGTGGGGTGACTAGCACAAGCATGCAAACTAGGCTTCGTGATGTTGCTGATTTCAGTCCATGTTCTGCTCTTATTTTGATGCCATGTAAACTTGATGCTACAGAGAGATCCATGCATATTTTGAGATACTTCAGTAAGGGTGTTTCGAACATATTGTTATGCTCTATACATCCATGCCCCTATTTGAAATTATGGAGTAATCTAGCATGTCATTTTATTGCTCTACTTTTGCTATAAAATGTTTCCTGGCAGATTGTTTACATGTTATTCAATTTTGCCATGGTTGTTGTAGTTGATCCTTGCATGCTATGAGCTTTTTCTTGCCATGGTTAGTTTCATAAGAATGTCTTATTGTTGGTGCTATGATTATCTTGTCATGCAATGACTTGTTGTGAGTGAATCGAGCTCACAAAGATGCCTTCATAATTCTGTTAATGCCATGCTCTGTTTTCTTTTTTTAAGTCTGAATCTGTTAACGAAACTTGCTATGTTTACATGGGTGCCATCATATCTTATGGTCCTTTTTGGCTCATGGTAAGTAAGGGACATTTGTTCTATGCATTTAGTAGTATGATGCCATGCTTTAAGTTTCTATGATATGTTCCTGCAACATGATGTTTTCTTGTCCTAAACATTGCTTCCTGATGATGTTTCTGCCATGTTCAGTATTTTCACCGAGTCTGTGATGCTGTTATCTTTTGCACTTTTGCCAATGCTTCATTGAACCTGCTATTGTGTGATCTAGCCATAGCTCAGTGTTCATATTTTGTTAAGCATCTCTTGTGATCACTGCCATATGCTTTGTTGCTATGTTGGGTGCTGTAGCATAGTTTCTTGTTGCATGCTAAGTAGCATCGTGCTATTAATCGCAGAATTGTGTCAATCTTGTTTTGCTTACCATTTGCAAACCATGCATCCGTTTCCGGTGAACTTTATATTGATTTCAACCGAAATCATCTCATCTTTCCAGCGGCATACTTGGTTTGCCAAGTTGATGCCTTGTTCATCATTTTTCCTTCCGGAGCCCGCATATGCATTGCATATCACATCTTGCATATCATGCCATGTACTGCATCATGTTGTTTGTGCATTGCACCGTGATTGATTGTGGTTCCATTGCTTGTGTTCTTGCTTTGGATAGAGCCGGGAGACGAGTACGTGAACGAGGAACTTGTTGAGTATGTTAACAAGGATCAAGCTTTCGACAACTCTGAGAACTTTGCAGGCAAGATGACCATACCCTCGATATCACTTCTATCTTTGCTTTGCTAGTTGCTCGCTCTATCTCTATGGTTGCTCTACCTAACACTTACTTATCACGCCCCCCATATTGCCATGTCAAGCCTCTAACCATCCTGTCCTAGCAAACCGTTGTTTGGGTATGTTACCGCTTTTGCTCAGCCCCTCTTATAGCATTGCTAGTTGCAGGTGAAGATGAAGTTTGTTCCTTGTTGGAACATGGATATTTTGGGATATCACAATATCTCTTGTTTAATTAATGCACCTATATATTGGTAAAGGGTGGAAGGCTCGGCCTTATGCCTGGTGTCTTGTTCCACTCTTGCCGCCCTAGTTTCCGTCATACCGGTGTTATGTTCCTTGATTTTGCGTTCCTTACGCGGTTGGGTGATTTAGCGGACCCCCTTGACAGTTTGCTTTGAATAAAACTCCTCCTGCAAGGCCCAACCTTGGTTTTACCATTTCCACCTAAGCCTTTTCCCCTTGGGTGTTTGCCAGCCCAAGGGTCATCTTTATTTTAACCCCCCCCCCGGGCCAGTGCTCCTTCGAGTGTTTATCCGAACTAAGCTTCCTGCGGGGCCACCTTGGGGAAACTCGAGGGCTGGTTTTACTCATAGCTAGTCTCATCCGGTGTTGCCCTAAGAACGAGATATGTGCAGCTCCTATCGGGATTTGTCGGCACATCGGGCGGCTTTGCTGGTCTTGTTTTACCATTGTCGAAATGTCTTGTAAACCGGGATTCCGAGACTGATCGGGTCTTCCTGGGAGAAGGAATATCCTTCGTTGACCGTGAGAGCTTATGATGGGCCAAGTTGGGACACCCCTGCATGGTATTATCATTCGAAAGCCGTGCCCGCGGTTATGTGGCAGACAGGAATTTGTTAGTGTCCGGTTGTAGAGAACTTGATACTTGACTTAATTAAAATGCATCAACCATGTGTGTAGCTGATACGTCTCCAACGTATCAATAATTTTTGATTGCTCCATGCTACTTTATCTACTGTTTTGGACCATATTGGGCTTTATTTTCCACTTTTGTATTATTTTTGGGACTAACCTATTAACCGGAGGCCCAGCCCAGAATTGCTGTTTTTTTGCCTATTTCAGTGTTTCAACGAAACGAAATATCAAACGGAGTCCAAACGGAATGAAACCTTCGGGAACGTGATTTTCTCACCGAACGTGATCCAAGAGACTTGGACCCTACTCCAAGACGTAACAGAGGCGGTCAAGAGGGTGCCCCCCTGGTCACGCCCCCCTGCCTCGTGGCCCCCCTGTTGCTCCACCGACGTATTCCTTCCACCTATATATACCTACGTATCCCCAAACGATCAGACCCAGAGCCAAAAAACTAATTCCACCGCCGTAACCTTCTGTATCCACGAGATGCCATCTTGGGGCCTGTTCCGGAGCTCCGCCAGAGGGGGCATCCACCATG
Organism: Triticum aestivum; assembly: GCF_018294505.1. Taxonomy (NCBI): domain Eukaryota; kingdom Viridiplantae; phylum Streptophyta; class Magnoliopsida; order Poales; family Poaceae; genus Triticum; species Triticum aestivum. The sequence continues at coordinate 297,296,476 of NC_057801.1, forward strand.
GAGGGCTTCTACATCAACACCATAGCCCCTCCAATGAAGTGTGAGTAGTTTACTTCAGACCTTCGGGACCATAGCTAGTAGCTAGATGGCTTCTTCTCTCTTTTTGGATCTCAATACAATTTTCTCCCCCTCTCTCATGGAGATCTATTCAATGTAATCTTCTTCTTTATGCGGTGTGTTTGTTGAGACCGATGAATTGTGGGTTTATAATCCAGTTTATCTATGAACAATATTTGAATATTCTCTGAATTCTTTTATTTATGATTGAGTTATCTTTGCAAGTCTCTTCGAATTATCCGTTTGGTTCGGCCAACTAGATTGGTAATTATTGCATTGGGAGAAGTGCTTAGCTTTGGGTTCAATCTTGCGGTGTCCTTTCCCAGTGACAGAACGGGCAGCAAGGCACGTATTGTATTGTTGCCATCGAGGATAACAAGATGTTTTTTAATCATATTGCATGAATTTATCTCTCTACATCAGGTCATCTTGCTTAAGGCGTTACTCTGTTTTTAACTTAATAATCTAGATGCATGCTAGATAGCGGTCGATGAGTGGAGTAATAGTAGTAGATGCAGAATCGTTTCGATCTACTTGTCTCGGACGTGATGCCTATATACATGATCATACCTAGATATACTCATAACTATGCTCAATTCTATCAATTGCTCAACAGTAATTTGTTCACCCACCGTAGAATACTTATGCTCTTGAGAGAAGCCACTAGTGAACCTATGGCCCACGGGTCTATTCTCATCATATCAATCTCTATCGCTTTATTACTTGATTTTTTTTAGTTTGCTTTTTACTTTTCACTTTGCATCCATCTATCAAAAATACCAAAAATATTATTTATCATCTCTATCAGATCTCACTCCCGTAAGTGACCTTGAAGGGATTGACAACCCCTAATTGTGTTGGTTGCGAGTGGCTATCGTTTTGTGTAGGTATGAGGGACCTGTGCGTGATCTCCTACTGGATTGATACCTTGGTTCTAAAAAACTGAGGGAAATACTTACGCTACTTTGCTGCATCATCCTCTCCTCTTCGGGGAAATCCAACGCAGTGCTCAAGAGGTAGCAAGAAGAATTTCTGGCGCCGTTGCCGGGGAGGCTCACGCAAGAGCAAGTCAACCATACCAAGTACCCATCACAATCCCTATCTCTCGCATTACATTATTTGCTATTTGCCTCTCGTTTTCCTCTCCCCCACTTCACCCTTGCCATTTTATTCGCCCTCTCTTTCCCAATCTCCTCCTCTTTTTCTCGTTGCCTTTTTCCTCGTCCGTTTGTTTGCTCGTTTGGTTGGATTAGATGCTTATTTATTGCTAAACAGAGAACCTAAGATCTATGGATCCTCATCCGCTTGCTAATATTTTTAAGAGATCCAATTATGATGAACCAATTGCTAGTGAGTTTTGTGCACTAGATTATCTTTATGAAGTTTTGCTTGAAATTCGTGAATCTGAAAATTGTGATGAAGAACTTTATGAAGTGATTCACGATAGATCTTTGAATAAAAAGCATGATTGCAATGATTTTACTATAAATTCTCTTGATGTCAATTGTGCTAATAATTTGCAAGACCCTAAGCTTGGGGATGCTAGTTTTGCTATGTCTACTACTTGTTTCAATGATCATGATTGGGATGATTCTTCTTATAACCTTGAAAATTTATTTAAGCCGCATGATGAATATGAGATTGATAATAATGTTTGCAATAATATTGAAAGTCGGTTTGGAAGAGTGTTAACTTTAGATCCCACATATCTGGAGTATGTTCATTCTTATGATATTTTTGACAAAAGTGGGTTCGGAATGGTCATGACTTGAGTTAATGTTAATCCCACTATCTTGGAAGAGTGTCAACATTGCATGCATGTGGATCGTGTTGAGAATATATTATGTGATGGGTATTTTGTTGAATTTACTTATGATCCTACATGTAACTATTATGAGAAAGGAAATTATGGTTGTAGAAGTTTTCATGTTACTAAATTACCTCTCTTCATGTTGAGATTGCTATCATCTCTTTGTTCTTCCTTGCATATGCTAGTTTTGCCTTGCCTTGATAATTTGTTTGCTTACAAGATGCCTATGAATAGGAACTATGTTAGACTTAAGTGTTTTTGTCACATGATTTATGATGCTCTCTTTGTGCTTCAATTCTTGTCTTTCATGTGAGCATCATTGAAATCTCAATGCCTAGCTAAAAAGGCTTTCAAGAAAAGCGCTTGTTGGGAGAGAATCCAATATTTTTCCTTGCTGTTATTTAATAAATCTTCCATCTAGACTCTGTTTGGATGTGGTTTTATGTTTTAATTAGTGTTTGTGCCAAGTAGAACCTATAGGATAACTTACGATGATAGTTGATTTGATTCTGCTGAAAAACAGAAACTTTGCACGCACGATTATAACTTTGTTAAATCACAGGAACGTGATTTTGCGTTGATTATTTTTTATGATGTTCAATAAACAAAATTTCCAGGACTTACTATTTTGGTAGAATTTTTAGAGTTCCAGAAGTTTTCGTTAGTTACAGATTGCTACAGACTGTTCTGTTTTTGACATATTCTGTTTTACGTGTGTTGTTTGCTTATTTTGATGAATCTATGGCTAGTAAAATAGTTTATAATCCACAGAGAAGTTGGAATAAATTAGGTTTAACACCAATATAAACAAAGAATGAGTTCATTACAGTACCTTAAGTAGTTCTTTGTTTTCTTTCTCTAACGGAGCTCACGAGATTTCTGTTGAGTTTTGTGTTGTGAAGTTTTCAAGTTTTGGGTGAATTCTTTTGATAGATTATGGAACAAGGAGTGGCAAGAGCCTAAGCTTGGGGATGCCCATGGCACCCCCAAGATAATACAAGGACACCAAAAAGTCAAAGCTTGGGGATGCCCCGGAAGGCATCCCCTCTTTCGTCCACTTCCATCGGTAATTTACTTGGAGCTATATTTTTATTCACCACATGATATGTGTTTTGCTTGGAGCGTCTTGTATTATTTGCGTCTTTGCTTGTTATTTTACCACAATCATCCTTGATTTACACACCTTTTGATAGAGCCATACATGATTTGGAATTTGTTAGAATACTCTATGTGCTTCACTTATATCTTTTGAGCTTGATAGTTTTTGCTCATAGTGCTTCACTTATATCTTTTGAGCGTGACAATTTTTTCTCTAGTACTTCACTTAGATCTTTTAGAGAACGGTGGTGGTTTTTTCTTAAAGAAACTATTAATCTCTCATGCTTCACTTAGATTATTTTGAGAGTCGTTAATAGCATGGTAATTTGCTTATTGTTAATATACTTGGTATTCAAGATACGTGAAACTTTCTTTTGAGTGAATTGGATACTAAGATAAGTTTGATGCTTGATAATTGTTTTGAGATATGGAGGTGATAATATCAAAGTCGTGCTAGTTGAGTAATTATGAATTTGAGAAGTTCTTGTGTTGAAGTTTGCAAGTCCCGTAGCATGCACGTATGGTTAAAGTTGTGAAACAAATTAGAAACATGAAGTGTACCTGGCTTGTGCATCCTTATGAGTGGCGGTCGGGGACGAGCGATGGTCTTTTCCTACCAATCTATCCCCTAGGAGCATGCGCGTAGTACTTGATTTTTGATGACTTCTAAATTTTTGCAATAAGTATATGAGTTCTTTTGACTAATGATGAGTCCATGGATTATACGCACTCTCACCTTTCCGCCTTTGCTAGCCTCTTCGGTACCGTGCATTGCCCTTTCTCACCTTGAGAGTTGGTGCAAACTTCGCCGGTGCATCCAAACCCCGTGATACGATATGCTCTATCACACATAAACCTCCTTATATATTCCTCAAAACAGCCACCATACCTACCTATCATGGCATTTCCATAGCCATTCCGCGATATATTGCCATGCAACTTCCATCATCATCATCATGACATGCATTACTTTTGTCATATTGCCATTGCATGATCATGTAGTTGACATCATATTTGTGGCAAAGCCGCATGCATTATTTTTCATACATGTCACTCTTGATTCATTGCACCATCCCCGTACACCGCCGGAGGCATTCATATAGAGTCATATCTTGTTCTAAGCTTCGAGTTGTAATCCTCATGTTGTAATCAATAGAAGTGTGATGATCATCATTATTAGAGCATTGCCCAAATAAAAAAAGAGAAAGGCCAAAAAAAAGAAAGGCCCAAAAAAAGAAAATAAAAAGGGCAATGCTTCTATCTCTTTTCCACGCTTGTTCTTCAAAGTAGACCCTTGTTCTTCATGTAGTGAGTCTCATATATTGTGCTTCAAAGTAGCACCTTGTTCTTCATGTAGTGAGTCTCATATATTGTGCTTCAAAGTAGCACCTTGTTCTTCATGTAGTGAGTCTCATAAGTTGTCTTATTATACTAGTGGGAATTTTTCATTATAGAACTTGGCCTGTATATTCCTACGATGGGCTTCCCCAAATGCCCTAGCTCTTCGTGAGCAAGCGAGTTGGATGCACACCCACTAGTTTTCTTTTGTTGAGCATTCATAGCTCTAGTGCATCCGTTGCATGGAAATCCCTACTCCTCATGTTGACATCAATTGATGGGCATCTCCATAGCCCGTTGATTATCCTCGTCAATGTGAGACATTCTCCTTTTTTGTCTTCTCCACACAATCCCCATCATCATATTCTATTCCACCCATAGTGCTATATACATGGCTCACGCTCATGTATTGCGTGAAGGTTGAAAAAGTTTGAGATTATTTAAGTATGAAACAATTTCTTGGCTTGAGTTATCTTTGCAAGTCTCTTCAAATTATCCGTTTGGTTTGGCCAACTAGATTTGTAATTCTTGCATTAGGAGAAGTGCTTAGCTTTCGGTTCAATCTTGCGATGTCCTTTCCCAGTGACAAAAGGGGCAGCAAGGCACATATTGTATTGTTGCCATCGAGGATAACAAGATGGTTTTTTTATCATATTGCATGAATTTATCCCTCTACATCATGTCATCTTGCTTAAGGCCTTACTCTGCTTTTAACTTAATACTCTAGATGCATGCTGGATAGTGGTCGATAAGTGGAGTAATAGTAGTAGATGCAGAATCGTTTCGATCTACTTGTCTCGGACGTGATGCCTATATACATGATCATACCTAGCCATACTCATAACTATGCTCAATTCTGTCAATTTCTCAACAGTAATTTGTTCACCCACCGTAGAGTACTTATGCTCTTGAGAGAAGCCACTAGTGAAACCTATGGCCCACGAGTCTATTCTCATCATATCAATCTCTATCGCTTTATTACTTGCTTTGTTTTTTACTTTGCTTTTTACTTTTCACTTTGCATCCATCTATCAAAAATACAAAAAATATTATTTATCATCTCTATCAGATCTCACTCTCGTAAGTGATCGTGAAGGGATTGACAACCCCTAATCGTGTTGGTTGCGAGTAGCTATCATTTTGTGTAGGTACGAGGGACTTGTGCGTGGTCTCCTACTGGATTGATACCTTGGTTTTCAAAAACTAAGGGAAATACTTATGCTACTTTGCTGCATCATCCTCTCCTCTTCGGGGAAATCCAACGCAGTGCTCAAGAGGTAGCAGTAGCCGTGATGGTCTCTTTTCCGCGGAGTCCGAGAAGTGAACACGGTTTGGGTTTTGTATGAATGTAAGTAGTTTCAAGATCACTTCTTGATCACTTCTAGCTTCTCGACCGATGAGTTGCTTCTCTTCTCGCTCTCACTTGCGTATGTTAGCCACCATATATGCTTAGTTCTTGCTGCACCTCCACCACCTTACCCCTTTCCTACCCATGAGCTTAAATAGTTTTGATCTCGCAGGTGTGAGATTGCTAAGTCCTCGTGACTCACAGATTCTACCAAAACAAATGCAGGTGCCGAGGATACCAGTGCAAGTGGCGCAATCGAGCTCAAGTGGGAGTTCGACGAGGACCTTGGTTTTTACTATGTTTCATTTCCTGATGATCAGTAGTGGAGCCCAGTTGAGACGATCGGGGATCTAGCATTTGGGGTTATCTTATTTTCATTTGGTTTTGACCGTAGTCGGTCTATGAGTGTATTTTGACTGATGTATGAATTAATTTATGTATTGCGTAAAGTGGCGATTGTAAGCCAACACTCTTTATCCCATTCTTGTTCATTACATGGGATTGTGTGAAGATGACCCTTCTTGCGACAAAACCTACAATGCGCTTATGCCTCTAAGTCATGCCTCCACATGTGAGAGATATAGCCGCATCGTGGGCGTTACAAGTTGGTAATCAGAGCCATCCCCGACTTAGGATCCCCCCTACTTGCTGGCATTGTTGAGTCTAGAACAAAAATGTTTTGAGTCTTAGGATTATATATATCGGAGAGTAGGATTCTTTTTACTCCTCAGTCCCTTCGTCGCTATGCTGAGGTCTCCTGACATAGATGTTTTGACTTTCCTCTCCTCAAATTTCACTAAAAAAAATTTAGGATCATGCGGGTATCTTGGAATCGTTCCGATGGTTTTGTGACGAGAACATTGTTCTTGGTGCCTCCTGACATTTAGGCGTTGTGGCAGTGTCCCGGGGAGTTGAGCTCCGAGGTGTTGTCGTCACAATTTTATCATTGCAGTTCTGGAATACTTGAGTTTTGCTCACATCGAAAATCTCTTTTATGCTGTTGTTGCTGAGATAACCTCGACGTCACCCAGTACTTGGGAGTTCAGGAGTATTGCCATAACTCGTATAACGGATGCTTTTCGAAGGCTGAGGTACAAGATTTCCGAAGGTTTCTTGGTTATGTGTTGACGGATGGATACAACTGGAAGTAGGGATTGTTAGTTTGGGTGAGATATATATTGCTTCCCCTGTATCCCCAACACCTGATTGCATAACCAGAAAGTTTTGGGAGTTTATAGCTGGGATTCAAGTAGCTCTAGCATTTCTTCCCGCAGATATTTGGTTTGTGATTGGGTAATGCTTACCACTTATTTGTTCCAGTCGTACCTTGTTATTTCATTCATCAACCCCTTATCAAGTGGCTTCACACCTTAATGGACATGATGTTAGCTTTGTAGTTCATTTGTTCATCGTTGTTAGAATGTTTATTGTGAAGACTATATGTTGCAATTTCTATCCGTTGATTCAACATGTCTATCTATCTATCAAGATGCTAACGGATGTCACACTATTCATGATCGCTCCGCCAATGCGTCAGAATCCGGAACGCAATGATGGGAGTCAGGCGAACCCTCCACCTCCGCCTCCGGAGGCATGGCAAGCTTTGATGGTAGCCACAAACGCCAACGCTCAGACGATGATTCAGCTCATGCAGGAGCGCAACCAAGGCCAAGGCAACGAAGGGAATCAAGGTTAAGGGCAGTTCAACCATCAGCCTTAGTTTCCTACCCTCAACCAGTTCTTTGCAAATCAGCCAAAGTCTTTCAGCTACTGTGCCGAGGCCACAGATGCCAACGATTGGCTCGTGGATATCAACAAGCATTTTGAATGTAGCAATGTCAGGCCTGAGGACTACATCAAGTTTGCTTCTTTTCAGCTCAAGGACCAAGCAGCTGATTTGTTCCAGCAATACAAAGATTCCAGAGGAGGTCGAGTGATTACTTGGACTGACTTCTGTCGGGACTTTAAAGCTCACCACATTCCTACCAGTGTTGTTGAGATCAAGCGTGAGCAGTTCCGCAATCTCAAGCAAGGTAGCATGTCCGTGTACGAATACAACAAGCAGTTTCAGAAACTTGCTCACTTTGCTAAACAAGACGTTCCTAATGAGAAGAGTATGATTTATCAATTCAGAGGTGGCCTCAGAGAGGATCTGTAGTTAGCTCTCGTTCTTGTTGAGCCTACTCAGTTCGATCAATTCTACAACATGGACCTCAAGCAAGAAGGTGCTCAGCTCAAGTGTGAGGCTTCTAAGAAGAGAATCAGGGATGCAGTTCAGCCTTCTTCTTCCTCACAAGTGGTAGCTAAGAAGCAGAAGTTCTACCTTCCTCCTCCTCCATTTCGTCAGCCTTACCAGCAGAAAAACTCAGGTGGTTAATGATCTTCCCACCCACCCAACCCAGGCTATCAGAACAAGTTAAATTCCCAAGCTCCAAGGTCAAATGCTCCTTATGATCATCCGCCCTCAGAGGTGACTTGCAAAAAGTGCCAGCAGAAAGGTCACTAGGCGAACAAGTGCTTCAACCAAAGGCGCCTTCCGCCTCCTCCTCCTGTGAGATCTTCAAGCAATGCAGTAGTCAAGCATAATCCCAAGTCTGCAAAGGTGAACATGATGAATGCAGCGCAAGCGGAGGAATCTATGGACGTGATAATGGGTAATCTTCTAGTTAATGATATTCCTGAAAAAGTCTTATTTGATACCGGTGCATCGCATTCTTTCATGTCATATCCTTTTGCATCGAAGCACAATTTTGACACAGAGGAATTACCTAAAGCAATGCAAGTTATTTCTCCGGCTAAGCATTTGAGCTCTAGCATGATGGTTCCGAATGTCGGTATCAAGATGGGTGACTAAAAATTTCTGTCTTCTCCAATTGTTCTTGGTGACTCAGATATTGATCTAATTCTCGGGATGGACTGGCTTTCTAAGCACAAAGCTCAACTTGATTGTGCTGCCAAGGAAATTCAATTGACACACTCTTCTGAGGATGTGATCATCTATGCCGCTCGTTATGAAACCATTCGGTTGTTTTCTCTCAATGAGAAGGGCGAGTTAGATGCAATCTCTCAGATTCCAGTCGTTTGTAAGTACCAAGATGTCTTTCCAGAAGAGCTTCCGGGTATGCCTCCGCACCGGCCAGTCGAGTTCGTTATCGATCTTGAGCCTGGCACTGAACCCATTTGCAAGCGTCCATACTAGCTTGGACCTAAAGAGCTGAAGGAATTGAAGAAACAACTCGATGAACAAGAGCGTCTGGGTTTGATCAGACCGAGTTCATCTCCATGTGGTTGTGGAGTTCTTTTTGTCCAGAAGAAGGATGGCACGGACCGACTGTGCGTGGATTACCGTCCATTGAACAAGAAGACAATCAAGAACAAGTACCCACTTCCCAATATCAATGAGCTATTCGAGCAACTCAAAGGTGCTAAAGTATTCTGCAAGCTTGACCTTCGTATGGGTTATCATCAGATCCGCATTCATGAACAAGATATTCCCAAGACATCATTCAGAACAAGTTATGGTTCTTATGAATATACTGTCATGTCTTTCGGCCTTGTCAATGCTCCTCCAACGTTCTCTCGAATGATGAACTTCATCTTCAACCCCTACACCAATGAATTCGTGTTGGTGTATCTCGATGATATCTTGGTCTTCTCCAAGAATAAGAAGGATCATGCCAAACATTTGCGATTGGTGCTCGACAAGCTCAGAGAGTATCAATTCTATGCCAAGTTTTCCAAATGTGAGTTCTGGCTTGATAAAGTTCTTTATCTTGGTCACATCATCTCCGCCAAGAGCATCGCTGTTGATCCCGAGAAGGTGTCTGCAATTGTGAATTGGGTACCTCCTCAGAATGTCAAGCAGCTCCGCAGTTTTCTTGGTCTTGCAAGCTATTGCCGAAGATTCGTTGAGAATTTCTCTAAGATTGGAAAGCCTCTTTCCAACCTACTCCACAAGCATGTCAAGTATGTATGGATGCCTGAGTGTGACGTTGCTTTCAACACCCTCAAAGAGAAGCTAGTCTCATCTCCTGTCTTGAATCGTCCTGATGAATCCAAGCCATTCGAAGTTTTCTGTGATGCTTCTCTTCAAGGTCTCGGTGCTATGTTAATGCAAGAGAAGAAAGTTGTGGCGTAGACCTCTCGTCAGTTGAAGCCCAACAAAAAGAACTACCCCACTCATGATCTTGAGTTGGCGGTAGTTGTCCATGCACTAATAACATGGAGACATCTCTTGTTGGGAACGAAAGTGGACATTTTCACCGATCACAAGAGCCTCAAGTATATCTTCACTCAACCCAACCTCAACTTCAGGCAAACTTGATGGGTCGAGATGATTCAAGAGTACAATCCAAGTATTGAATATACTCCAGGCAAGGCTAATGTGATTGCAGATGCTCTGAGCAGAAAGGCTTATTGCAATAGCTTAATTCTCAAGCAATTTCAACCGAATGTTTGTGAAGCTTTCCGCAAACTCAATCTTCAAGTTGTTCCTCAAGGTTTTCTTGCCAACCTCCTAGTCACTCCATCTTTGGAAGACCAAATTCATGAGGCACAACTCCTAGATACCATGGTGAAAAAGGTGAAACGTGGTATTGACAAGGGCATTTCCAAATACAAGTGCTTCCACATTGATGACAAAGATACTCTATTCTTCAAGGATCGTATTGTGGTTCTTAAAGGCGATCTGAGAAAAGCCATTATGAATGAGGCACACAATTCCCTTCTATCCATTCATCCTGGAAGTACGAAGATGTACCATGACCTCAAACAGTCGTATTGGTGGACTCGAATGAAGCGAGAAGTTCTTCAATTCGTGAATGGATGTGACATCTGCAGAACGGTGAAAGCAGAACACCAACGACCAGCTGGTCTCCTCCAACCTCTTGCTATTTCGGAATGGAAGTTTGGTCATATCGAAATGGACTTCGTGACTGGTTTTCCTAGGTCCAAGCATCGAAATGATGCTATCTTCGTTGTCATTGACAAGCTTAGTAAAGTGGCTCATTTCCTTCCAATCAAAGAATCTATCACAGCAGCTCAGCTGGCAGAGTTATACACCTCCAGAATTGTCTCCTTGCACGGCATTCCACAATTGATTTCTTCAGATCGCGGAAGCATTTTCACTTCTAAGTTTTGGGACTCCTTTCAGAAGGCCATGGGCACCAACATTCGCTTCAGCACAACTTTCCATCCTCAAACAAGTGGCCAAGTCGAGCGAGTCAATCAAATCCTTGAAGATATGCTCAGGCCTTGTGTCATTTCCTTTGGCATGAAGTGGGAAGATTGTCTTCCATATACCGAGTTCTCCTACAACAACAGCTTCCAAGCGAGTTCGGGCAAGGCCCCATGCAAAATTCTCTATGGCAGAAAGTGCCGTACTCCTCTCAATTGGTCCAAGACAGGTGAACGCCAACTTCTTGGGAACGACTTAATCACAGAAGCTGTAGAACTCGCGCCAGAAGAGCTATTATGATGACAAGCACCATGATGTGGCTTTTGAAATCGGAGACCATATCTACCTCTGCGTCTCTCCAATAAAAGGCACTCGTCTCTTCGGTATCACAGGGAAGCTTGCCCGTAGATACGTGGGTCCTTTCAAGATCATTGGCAAAAGAGGAGACCTCGCCTATCAACTTGAACTTCCGCCCAACTTTGCAAATGTGCACGATGTGTTTCACGTGTCACAGCTTCGCAAGTGCTTCAAGACTCCTGAGCGCACTATCAACTTCGAAGAAATTCACCTCCAAGAAGATCTCTCTTATCATGAGCGCCCCATTGCTATTCTTGAAGAAACCGAGCGCAAGACTCGCAACAAGTCTATCAAATTCTTGGAAGTGAAGTGGTCACACCATTCTGACCGAGAAGCCACCCCGGGAGCACGAGGATCACCTCCATTCCGAATATCCAGAGTTCTTTCAGTCCTAGATCTCGGGACGAGATCCTCTTGTAGTGGTGGAGTGTTGTAACACCCAGGATGTATCTTTCCATATTTGTAACTCCAACTCTTGCATTTTCGGCTATGTGTTATGATATTCCCTCCGTGGTTGGGTTTTGTATTTCATTTTGCATTTTGTTCATGTCATGCATCTCATATCATGTCATCATGTGCATCTCATTTGCATACGTGTTGGTCTCATGCATCCGAGCATTTTACCCGTTATCCGTTTTGCAATCCAACACTCCCACGTGCACCGGCGCACCCTCTTGTCTCTTTTCATGAGCGGTTGTTAAACGTTCTTGGAATGGACCGAGGCTTGCCAAGGGCCTTGGTACACCACCGGTAGACCACCTGTCAAGTTTCGTTCCATTTGAAGTTCGTTTGATGCTTCAACGCTTAACCGGGTAACCGTAAAGGCCTTTTGTGTGTTGCAGCCCAACACCCTCCAAAACAGCCCAATAACCCATCTAAGTCACTTCCATGCTCACCGTCGTAGGATCACGATTGTGTGGGTGAAAACCACACCTCATGTGGAGTCTCCTAGCTCCCTCTACCTTTAAATATGTGATCCCCGTCCAAATCTCACAGTCCAAACACTAGCATCGCTCCCCTCGCGCCGACGGACGTGTCCGCCGCCCTCTCCGTCGCCACGTGTCAGCTCCAGATTCGCCAGCCACTGCGCCCACTTCCCCGCGCCACCGCGCGCCGGCCCGCCAGGGCCCAGTCGAGGCCCTCCTGCCCCGTCCGCGCCGCCGGGCCGTCCCGCACCTTCCTCCGCGAGTCGCCGCCTCCCGCGCCGGTGCGCCGTCACGGGTCGCCGCCCCGGTCGCTGGTCGCCGCCTCCGCCCGTCGCCCGCGCCTCCACGCCGGTCGCCGGCCGCCGCACCACCACGCGCCCCGACCTCCTTCCGGCCAGATCCGGCCGGCCCCGTCCCTGCCAACCTCGCCCCGTCCTCGCCGGCGACTTCTCCGGCCGCCACCGCCCGTTCTCCGGCGAACCTTATTTTCCGCGATCCCAAAGATCCAGATCCAAACGGAGGTTGACCCGAAATTTCCTCCACGTCCTTTTTCTGTCATAATATGTTGCCTACTTTGACCTATCATATCTCCTTGCATACTGCTCCATTTCATGTGCATGACATATCAAAATGTTCACATTGAGATGCTCTTAATTTTATTCCAGTGTGCCATGTTTGTTTGGGTTCTTCTTTATGCCTAAATCATCGTTGCAAAAGTGCTATATGATGTTTACTGCTGTCTGTTAACAGAACTTGGTGAATTGTCTTTTTCATTGCATTTTGTGTGTGCATCTTATGAGCCCGAGCTCTACATGTGTTTTGAACTATGTCATGCCATATTTACAGAGGTGCTTACCATGTATTTTTGTGATTAGTGGGGTGAATAGCACAAGCATGCAAACTAGGCTTCGTGATGTTGCTGATTTCAGTCCCTGTTCTGCTGTTATTTTGATGCCGTGTAAACTTGATGCTACAGAGAGATCCATGCTTATCTTGAGATATTTCAGTAAGGTTGTTTTGAACATATGGTAATGCCCTATTTATCCATTCCCCTGTTTGCAATTATGGAGTAATCTATCATATCATTATCTTGCTCTACTTTTGCTATAAAATGTTTCGTGGCAGATTGTTTACATGTTATTCAAGTTTGCCATGGTTGTTGTAGTTGATCCTTGCATGCTATGAGCTTTTTCTTGCCATGGTTAGTTTCATAAACATGTCTTCTTGCTGGTGCTATGCTTATCTCGTCATGCAATGACTTGTGGTGAGTGAATCGAGCTTGCAAAGATGCCTTCATAATTCTATTATTGCCATGCTCTGTTTTCTGTTTCAAGTCTGAATCTATTGACGAAACTTGCTATGTTTACATGGGTGCCATCATATCTTATGTTCCTTTTTGGCTCATGGTCAGTAAGGGACTTTTGTTCTATGAATTAAGTAGTATCATGCCATGCTTTAATTTTCTATGATATGTTCCTGTAGAATTATGTTTGCTTGTCCTAAACATTGCTTCCTGATGATGTTTCTACCATGTTCAGTATTTTCACTGACTCTGTGATGCTGTTATCTTTTGCACTTTTTCCAATGTTTTTTTGAACCTGCTATTTTGTGATCTAGACATAGCTCAGTGTTCATATTTTGTCAAGCATCTCTTGTCGATCACTTCCATATGCTTTGTTGCTATGTTGGGGTGCTGTAGCATAGTTTCTTGTTGCATGCTAAGTAGCATCGTGCTGTTAATCGCAGAATTGTGAAATTCTTGTTTTGCTTGCCATTTGCAAACCGTGCACCCATTTCTGGTGAACTTTATATCGATTTCAACTGAAATCATCTCATCTTTCCAGTGGAATACTTGGTTTGCCATGTTGATGCCTTGTTCATCATTTTTCCTTCCGGAGCACGCATATGCATTGCATATCACATCTCGCATATCATGCCATGTATTGCATCATGTTGTTTGTGCATTTCACCGTGATTGATTGTGGTTCCATTTCTTGTGTTCTTGCTTTGGGTAGAGCCGGGAGACGAGTACGTGAACGAGGAACCTGTTGAGTACGCTAACAAGGATCAAGTTTTTGATAACTCTGAGAACTTTGCAGGCAAGATGACCATACCCTTGATATCACTTCTATCTTTGCTTTGCTAGTTGCTCGCTCTATCGCTATGGTTGCTCTACCTACCACTTGTTTATCACGCCTCCCATATTGCCATGTCAAGCCTCTAACCATCCTGTCCTAGAAAATCATTGTTTGGCTATGTCACAGCTTTTGCTCAGCTCCTCTTATAGCATTGCTAGTTGCAGGTGAAGATGAAGTTTGTTCCTTGTTTGAACATGGATATTTTGGGATATCACAATATCTTTTGTTTAATTAATGCACCTATATACTTGGTAAAGGGTGGAAGGCTCGACCTTATGCCTGGTGTCTTGTTCCACTCTTGCCGCCCTAGTTTCGGTCATACCGGTGTTATGTTCCTTGATTTTGCGTTCTTTACGCGGTTGGGTGATTTATGGGACCCCCTTGATAGTTTGCTTTGAATAAAACTCCTCCAGCAAGGCCCAACCTTGGTTTTACCATTTGCCACCTAAGACTTTTTCCCTTGGGTTTTCGCGAGCCCGAGGGTCATCTTTATTTTAACCCCCCCCCCCTAGTGCTCCTTCGAGTGTTGGTCCGAACTGAGCTGCCTGCGGGGCCACCTTGGGGAAACTTGTGGGATGGTTTTACTCGTAGCTAGTCTCATCCGGTGTTGTCCAGAGAATGAGATATGTGCAGCTCCTATCGTGATTTGTCGGCACATCGGGCGGCTTTGCTGGTCTTGTTTTACCATTATCGAAATGTCTTGTAAAACGGGATTCCGAGACTGATCGGGTCTTCCTGGGAGAAGGAATATCCTTCTTTGACCGTGAGAGCTTGTGATGGGCTAAGTTGGGACACCCCTGCAGGGTATTATCTTTCGAAAGCCGTGCCCGTGGTTATGTGGTAGACGGGAATTTGTTAATGTCCAGTTGTAGAGAACTTGATACTCGACTTAATTAAAATGCATCAACCATGTGTGTAGCCGTGATGGTCTCTTTTCAGCGGAGGCCGGGAAGTGAACACGGTTTGGGTTATGTATGAACGTAAGTAGTTTCACTATCACTTCCTGATCACCTCTAGGTTCTCGGCCGATGAGTTGCTTCTCTTCTCGCTCTCACTTGCGTATGTTAGCCACCATATATGCTTAGTACTTGTTGCAGCTCCACCACCTTACCCCTTTCCTACCCATGAGCTTAAATAGTCTTGATCTCGTGGGTGTGAGATTGTTGAGTCCTAGTGACTCACAGATTCTACCAAAACAAATGCAGGTGCCGAGGATACCAGTGCAAGTGGCGCAATCGAGCTCAAGTGGCAGTTCGACGAGGACCTTGGTCGTTACTATGTTTCGTTTCCTGATGATCAGTAGTGGAGCCCAGTTGGGATGATCGGGGATCTAGCATTTGGGGTTATCTTCTTTTTCATTTGGTTTTGACCGTAGTCGGTCTATGAGTGTATTTTGAATGATGTATGAATTAATTTATGTATTGTGTCAAGTGGCGATTGTAAGCCAACTCTCTTTATCCTATTCTTGTTCATTACATGGGATTGTGTGAAGATGACCCTTCTTGCGACAAAACCTACAATGCGGTTATGCCTCTAAGTCGTGAGAGATATAGCCGCATCATGGGCATTACATCCACGCTGGCACATGTGTCACTTATCCAATGGATGAGACGCGCCTATGATATGTTGACACGTGGACCGGCCCATCAAGTTTAAATGGGCCAGCCCAACTAAAGGCCCACAAGATTTTGCGCACCATAATGGACTGGCCCAGGTAAAGGCCCATGAGATATTGCGGACCATAATGGGCTGGCCCAGTTAAAGGCCCACGAGATTTTGCAGGCCATAATGGGCCGGCCCAGGTAAAGGCCCACATGATTTTTGTGTGCCATAATGGGCCGGCCCAGGTAAAGGCCCACAAGATTCTTGCGGATCATAATGGGCCGGCCCGGCTAAAGGCCTACGTGATTTCGCCGACATTAATGGGCCGGCCCAGCTGTAGGCCCACAAGATTTTGAGGACCCTAGTAGGCTGGCCCATTAACTAGCTACTATGTTTTGGGCCAAATGCCGGCTCATATTTGATCCGGTCCATTAATGGCCTGCCACGTTCCGGGCCTAATCGTGGCCCATATTAGATCCGGCCCGTTAAAAGCCTACCACGTTCTGGGCCAAATTACGGCCCATACCAGGTCCGGCCCTTTATGAGGATATGGGCTCAATTATGGCCCATATAAGATTCGGCCCGTCAACTAGACACTATGCTTTTGGGCCCACTTGCTAAAGGCCCACTTAGTAATTCGGCCTGATATTAGTTTTGGCCTCTTAAGGGCCCGTTTAACATTTCGGCCCTATATTAATTTCGGCCTGTTAAATGCCCGTCATATAGTTGGGCCTAACTATGGCCCGGTTTCTATCCGGCCTGCTCGTAGACGATATCTGATTGGGCCAAACAAGGATAGAGATAATTTTGGCCTGTTAAAAGCCCATGATTTGATTCGCACAATCATGGGCCGGGGTTCATTTCGGGCTGTTGCCGGCCCGTTAGCTGTTCGGCACGTTTCAGGCCCAACCTACATCGTGATTGCATGACAACCCGATTATGTACCGTAATTTTATGGTTTGGCCGGTTTACTGCGAAGACAGGATATATATACAGTAAAATAACTGTAGCATCATGAATAAAAAAACCTAGACTATACAATAAAGAAATTACAACATATTACATCCACTGGGCATCAAAGTTCGCCACTATGATAATAAAGCACAAGCAGACGGCAGATTAAATAAACTAGACATCAAAGATCGCCACCAGTGCAAATAAACATGCCGACAAAATAATATACAAAACCGGCAGCACTTCAATAGAGTTGAAGAAAGGTTAGCCCTGCTGGGGAGCTGCAGCGCAAGAAGCTGAGCAAGATGATGAGATTGCGCTTGTTCAACACTTAAATCTTCCTCACTCTGAAAGATAAACAAGCAGACAGATGACAAGTTTTGCACATAAAAGTATCAGTGCTGACAATTCATCACATTTCTTACTGACGAATAAAGTGACACAGTCTAAAATTGCATTAACACAATATGGTATTGTTCAGGTCAAGACATTCCAGGAAATGACATTGTGAAGGAGTTGGTAGCTTCACGACACCACTGGATTACAGATCAGGAACTCATAAGTATCAATGGTTAGTGTGCTGTCAATTTATTCCATTTCATATTGGCAAATAAAGATACGGTTTAAATAATACTCCCTCCGTCTGGAATTACTTGTCATCAAAATGGATGTGTCTAGAACTAAAATACATCTAGATACTTCCATTTCAATGACAAGTATTTTCTGACGGAGGGAGTAGTAGAATGATATGACATTGTTCATAGTTAAGACATTGTAGAATATGACATTGTGCTGTAGTAGGTAGGTTCACCACACCACTGGATTACGGGTGAAGAACAAAAGCATACATGCATTACAAAAGAAGATCACTTGCTCTGTATAGTTTAATTTACATGGTATGAAGAAGGAACTTGGTTGTACAACTGAAAACTTAAATTGAGAAAGGACAAACTTTTGTTTATGAAGTACATAATAAGCTTTAAACATGCAATTTGATGCAAACACCAAAAATAAATAGCTTTTGCAGTCATGCCTAACCAAATATATACAACAAAGTTTGAAGGCTTGAGATGGAAAAACATACATTATTGGTGAAGACATGCTCTATAAAGTCCTTGTCCATGCTGATGGGGGGTGAGGGAGTCCCGGACTAGGGGGTGTCCGGATAGCCGAACTATCATCATCGGCCGGACTCCAAGATTATGAAGATACAAGATTGAAGACTTCGTCCCGTGTCCGGATGGGACTTTCCTTGGCGTGGAAGGCAAGCTTGGCGATACGGATATGTAGATCTTCTACCTTTGAAACCGACTTTGTGTAACCCTAGCCCTCTCCGGTGTCTATATAAACCGGATGGCCTTAGTCCATAGGACGAACAACAATCATACCATAGGCTAGCTTCTAGGGTTTAGCCTCCTTGATCTCGTGGTAGATCTACTCTTGTAACCCACATCATCAATATTAATCAAGCAGGACATAGGGTTTTACCTCCATCAAGAGGGCCCGAACCTGGGTAAAAACATCGTGTCCCTCGTCTCCTGTTACCATCCGCCTAGACACACAGTTCGGGACCCCCTACCCGAGATCCGCCGGTTTTGACACCGACATTGGTGCTTTCATTGAGAGTTCCTCTGTGCCGTCGCGATCAGGAAGGATGCCTTCTCCCGTCTTTAAAGACGGCACCGTCGTCAAGAGAGCTTTGGCCGCCGGCCAAACTGTCCGGCTAGGTGGTTTTCTTATGACCGCCTGTTCGGCCACCGCTCCGACGATGAACTCTCAGGTCATCAAAAGCAATCTTCATGTCAGCCCGGAATTCGCCGAGCAGTTAGATCCGATTGAGCTCTCCTCTGTAAACGAGCTCTTGGATTGCATCGCCGCCCTGGGAGTCGCTACAGACTATGATCAGATTGGGCTTAAACCCGATCTGAGAGAGATTAACTCTCGTCAGGCCACCCACCACGTTGTCGTGGTAGAGGAACAATGCGGCAACCCTTCTTCTACGTTGAAAACCAACTATGTACGAATTCCCGATCCCTCCAAGCCGGATTCCCGCGAAGGGACGGACGCTAATCAAATACTGAACTTAGAGTCAGGCATCGGACTAGATTCGTTGGAAAGCATCCAGCAAGTCAAGCTTCCAAATCCGGAAACTTCTTGTCCTTTGAGCCTCAGATCGGGCAGGGTTCCGAACTTGATTCCACCCGCCCACCCAAACATAAGCGATCTATCTCGAATACGGCAAGAGCCCAATGAAACAGTACATCATTACTGGGCCAGGAACACCGAAACTAGGTCGCCATAAGTCGTCGCAAAGTTACACGCTTCATCGACCTAGCGACTATCATACAAAAATATTGTGCGGTAGAGAGTGCCAGGAACACCGAAACTAGGTTTTGCGACAGTCCGGCCTTGACCACAACCCTAGTTCGAAGTAAAAGGGTGCGCCATACTCAAGCACCTGGGTTAAAAACCAAAAAGAAAAGACCCCCTAAAGGGCATGGAACCGTACTGGAGGGCTGGCTCAACGGACCCTGCAAAATCCACAGTACGGAGAGCGCCACTCCAACACACAGCCTTCGAGCATGTTGGATACTACGGCAGGTGGCCAAAAGTGGCGAAGGCTTTTTAGCCCCGGGAAAATAGCCCAGCAGTACCGGTACGGTATTAACAGTCTTCGAGACTTTTGCATCAAATAACATGCGAAAACGAACAATCCGCGGCCTCGCCGAAGTCTACCAAGTAGCAACAGCAAATCCATGGAGTGACACGACTATCACCTTCAACGCCAGCAATGAACCTAAATTCCGAACAGCTAGAGCACCAGCCGCATTGGTCCTCAGTCCGATAGTGGACGGCTTTCGCCTTACCAAGGTACTCATGGATGGCGGCAGCGGATTAAACCTCATCTACAAGGAAACCCTTCAAAAAATGGATATTGACTGGAGCTGCATCGAGCGAAGCAGCACAACCTTCAGAGGGATAATCCCTAGTCGAGAAGTACGCTGCACAGGAAAAATCACACTAGATGTAGTGTTCGGCTCACCGGACAATTACAGGTCCGAGGAGGTCACGTTCCAAGTGGCCCCATTCGGCAGCAGATATCACGCTTTGTTAGGGCTAGAGGCATTCACAATCTTCCAAGCTATACCCCACTACGGGTACATGAAGCTCAAAATGTCTGGACCCAATTGGATAATCACTCTTGCCAGTGATCCAGATACAACACTCCGCGCTGAAAATAAGACAGTCGCACTGGCCCTAGAGGCATTGTCTGAAGCCCTAGCGGCAGAGGAACTAACTACGCTGCGCTCCACGGTGGATAGGGACAATGTGATACTCGATAAGAGGTCCAAGTCCACCTCTTTTAAACCAGCACACGAAATAGTCAAATTTCAGGTCCATCCAACGGACCCCGCAAAGACGGCCTCCATTGGGGCACAATTAAGTCCTGATGTCGAAGCCGCACTACGAGAATTCCTTTGGGAAAATTGGGACATTTTTGCTTGGCACCCTTCAGACATGCCACGAATCCCACGCAGGCTGGCTAAGCACAGCCTAAACATCCTAAAAGGATTCAAGCCGGTCAAACAAGCTCTTCGGCGATTTTCCGAACCCAAAAGACAGGCAATGGGAGAAGAGCTAGCCAAACTCTTAGAAGCCGGATTCATCAGAGATATAAAACATCCGGACTGGCTAGCCAATCTGGTAATGGTACCAAAAAAGGACAAATCCTGGCGCCTCTTCGTCGATTTTATAGACCTTAACAAGGCCTGTCCAAAAGACCCTTTCCCCCTCCCTCGCATCGACCAAATCATCGATGCTACCGCAGGGCACGATTCATTGTGCTTCCTCGATGCATACTCCGGATACCATCAAATCAAGATGGCGGAGAAAGACCAGGCCGCAACGGCATTCATTACTCCATATGAGCCATTCTACTTCAACACAATGCCCTTCAGACTCAAAAACGCCGGCGCAACATATCAGCGCATGATTCGAACATGTCTGGCTACCCAGATAGGCAAAACAGTAGAGGCATACGTAGACGATGTGGTCGTCAAGACCAAACACGTCGAAACTCTAGTAGAAGACTTGAGGGTGACATTCGACAACCTCCGATCATATGACATTAAGCTCAATTCGGAAAAATGCGTCTTCGGCGTACCAGCCGGAAAGCTCTTGGGCTTCATCGTATCCGGTAGAGGAATTGAAGCAACCCCGGCCAAAATCCGAGCTTTGTCACAATTCGATATTCCAAAAGACCTCAAGCAAATACAAAAACTAACCGGATGCGTAGCGGCCTTAAGTCACTTCATCTCCCGTTTGGGAGAAAAGGCTCTGCCCCTCTACCGCCTCCTCCGGCGCATCGAACATTTCGAATGGACGGATGCTGCCACAGCCGGACTCGAAGAAATTGTCAGGACCCCGACTCAATGCCACATCGATCTAGCATGTAACACCTCATATCACCTTGCGGCCTCACGCACGATATTCCCACGGGTGTCGCCTTACCTTTGCCCGGGACCGTTTGCGCATTTTGGCACACGTATATGTTGGTGTCGCTAGCATCCATATGATAAAGAGCCCGGGCTGACATGGCTAGTCGTAAACCCAAAGTGGCACTAACTTACAGGGACAGGCATTCATGACCCAGCATCGAACGTGTCGGTCATCAGCGAGTGAAACCAGGCTGTAGCACTGGGCTAACAGGACTCCGGTGAACCGGGCTGTAGCGGGCTAGCAGGACTCCGGTATTCATCGCGTGACATTTCCCCGAAGGGACAGACACAGGATCGAAGAAGGACACATGCCGGCCTGCCTAAGTGTTCCGGAGCAGTAGCAAGCTACCAGGGCTCAGTGGAAGTACTAGGAGACATTTCCCGGTAAGAGAGGCTACTAAGAATAAACAACTAGATAGTCAGATCCCACACATAGCAATACACATTACACGTACGCATAACATGCAAGTATGTGCTGTACAACATGGCATCACAGCATAACTCAACAATCATATAGATAAAGGCTCAGAAGAGCCGTCATAGCATTTATTGCAACAGGGGTCACAAAACCCATCATACAGAGCATACAAGCAACAAGCGGAAGCATTATATGTCTGGGTACAGACATCTACAAATGAAAAAGGCTGAAGAGCCTGACTATCTACAACATCCGATCAAGATCGTAGCTGAGGTACTAGCTACTAGTCGAAGTCCATGAGAACCCTAGTAAGACCGAAGTCTTCGCTGCAAAAACATAAATAAAGCAACATGAGTACAAAGGTACTCAGCAAGACTTACATCAGATCCTATCATACATGCATGTGTATCAAGAGAGTAATGTGGGGTTTAGTTGCAGCAAGCCAGCTTTGACTCTGTGGCTATCCTGTTCTACGACTACCAGAAACTCTTGAGGTGAACAACGTACACGAGTCCACTAATCACCACACAATACACTACTATGGATTCATTCCCGTCTCCCTACGAGAAGGCCATCCATAGCACTCACACTTGTCTTGAGCATTTTAGAGTATCCACTTCAAGTTGTCTATGTACCATGTAAGCATCCAAGAAGTCCATAACCGCGGACCCGGCTATTCGAATAGATCATGTTAACCCTGCAGGGGTGTACTTCTTCACACACGCTCTCGCCACTTACCGCCATGTACACGTCATGTATCTCGGCAACCTTCAAGCGGAAGCCTGGCGAGGGTGTCGGCCACGACCTGACTAACCACACAAGACTCTAGTCCAGGTTTATCGCCTATTCGGGTTCCATCCGCAAGGAGATCCGGCCGGGGTGTCGCTCACGGCCCCAAACGATGTGAGCAGGGTTCCCAAGCCCACCATCCGGGTGCCACTTGGTACACCGTGCCACGTGTGCCTAGTCTGTCCCAAGCCCACCCTGCCGGGTGCCACTTGGTAGAAAAATAGCACTACCTACAAACACCAGAAACTAGTTGCGACTCCTGGACAGAGACCAAGTTGGTTAATAAGTCGAGAGGGGTCGAGTTACCGGAACCCAATGTGTGGTAGTATCGAGTCATTGGACAACATACACAGAACTCAGTGCTTAAGGACGGTTCCAGTGAGACAACCCACCATGTACTCCTACATGGCCTCTCACCGCTACCTTTACCAAATCGTGTTCACACACACTTCACTCTCAGCATCAGAACATATCGTAACACTCCAATTCATTCCCAATGAACCAGACCTGACACAACTCTAAGCAATAGCAGGCATAGCATGGTAGGAACACAACAATGGCTTCAATCAACTCCTACACATGCTAGTGGGTTTCAACTATTTACTGTGGCAATGACAGGTCATGCAGAGGAATGGGTTCAACTACCGCAGCACAAAGTAGCAGATGAACCGTTGTTGTCCTAATGCAATAACTGAGAGCAGGAGCGAGAGAGTAGGGTTTTATCGAAATGAACAAGGGGGTTTGCTTGCCTGGTAAATCAACAAGGGAGGCACTGCTTCACAGACAGGTACTCTGGAACGTCTCCGGAGCAGGACCTATCGAGAAGGAACGGTGCCGGCAATCAATACACAATCATATGCAACAATATGATGCATGAACATGGCATGTAGATGTGATGCTGTTTGAGCTAATGCAACTAGTATTCAGTTTGAATGAAGTCCATTTGAACAAAAGGTTCAAATGCAACTCCAAAATTAAGTCTCTTAATGTGCCATAATGTGTTTTTCTCATATTCAGCATGTATAAGTTGGTTTGTCATGCATGAAACTAGTACAGATGGAAAGATTGCATTTTTCTGATAATTTTTCATATACAAATTATTTTAATCTGAGCTACGGTTGAATTGTTATGAATTTTTGAAGTTTAAAACAATTTCTGGAATTTCCTGATTTATTAAATCCAGAAATTATATATTGCTCCAGCATGACGTCAGCACGACATCAGCGGGTCAACGCGGCTGTCCAGGTCAAATCTGACACGTGGGGTCCACCCGACAGTGTCACAGGGTAAACAGAGGGTTAGATTAACTTAATTAAAGATTAGGGGGCACCGGGGCCCACATGTCAGCCTGAGGGGGGTTAATTAAGCGGGCTGTTAGCTGCTAATGGCGGCCACGTCATCCCACCGGAGTTCAACGCCGGCGAGCACACAGACGCGGCGGCGCTGATCGGAACGGCGGCTCCGGCGATCAAATCGATGGCCGAGCCCATCTACGAGGAGCTGGGGCTCGTGCGCATCCAACGGTGGCAGGGGGAGGAGCTGGGAAGGCCGGAGCTCGCCGGAGCAACGCTCGCGGCGGCGGCCGGAGCTCGGCTTCGATGGCGGGGCTAGCTACAGAGCGCGGGGAGGCAAGGGAGAAGGGGGAACCGAAGCGGGGGCTCACGGCGGGCTCGAGGACGTCGTCGGAGAGCTCGGGGGAGGTCGGACGGCGACGTGCGGGCGGTGGAGATCTACGGTGGCCGGCGATGAAGACGACGAGGGTGGCGACGATGGAGGCCGTCCGGAGGTTCGTGGCTCGACGAGGAGGTGGAGGGGGTTGTGGCGGAGCTCGGAAGCGTGTCGGGGAGGCGAGGGGAGGCCGGTGGCCACGGCAACGGCGAGCGATGGCGGCGGCAGCGCTCGGGTGCGCTCGGGGAAGAGAGAACCAGGGAGGAGGGAGAGCGAGAGGGAGGGGAAAAGGACCGGGGCGGCGCGTGGCGTCGTTCCAGGCATCCAGACGAGGAGGGGAGAGGCAGGCAGGCAGGGAGGGAGGTGGCGTGGCCGGGCGCGTGGCCGCGGCCGGCTGTGGCGCGGGCACGCACCTGCTTGGGCGAGGGGGAGAAGACGACAGAGGAGCTGGCGGGCTGGGCCGCCTCCTGGCTGGGCCGGCCTGCTGCTGCTGGGCTGCGCAGGGGAGAGCCCCAGGTAAGCTTCTCCTCTTTATTTATTTTTGTTTTCTAATTTCTGACATTTGTTTTGATTTAATTAAAATATTAAATCATTTTATCACCTTATGCCAATTTTTGCAGGAGCTAGATATATTATTCCAGAGCTCCTTTATAAATGGCATAATTTTTGGACCATATTTCATATATATAGCAATATATTTCCAATGCAAATATTTATCGAATTAATCCAAATGGCCAAAATAAATATCCATGAGCTCCTAAAAATATTGTTTTGATTTTTATCTCTGTCCAATATTTTCAGAGAGCAACATGAGCATTTTCTTGGACCCTTTTGGAGAAATTTTTATTTGGGTCATTTTCAAAAATGATTCTGAGGGTTCCACCAATCCTCATTTCAAATTTAAATGAAATTTAAATATGATGCACAAATGACTAGCTAGTCTAGGTCATACCAGACTAGGGATGTGACAACTCGCCCCCACTTGAAAAATCTCGTCCCGAGATTCAGGGGTCGACGGAAAGAAAGCGGGGTACTCCAGTCGAAGACGATCTTCTCGCTCCCAAGTAGCTTCTCTCTCGGAATGATGAGACCACTGAACTTTGAGAAACTTGATGTTCTGACGTCGGGTAACACGCTCTGCTTGATCAAGAATGCGAACCGGGTACTCTCGGTATGTGAGGTTATCTTGGAGATCAAGCGTTTCGTGGTCCACTCCGCGGATGGGATCCGAGAAGCAACGCCTGAGTTGAGAGACGTGGAAGACATCATGAACTCGAGAAAGATGTGGGGGTAGTTCCAACTGGTAGGCAACCTCTCCTCGTTTAGCGAGAATACGAAAAGGACCAATGTAACGAGGAGCCAACTTGCCCTTGATACCGAAACGATGGGTACCCTTCAAAGGAGTAACCCGAAGGTAAGCCTTGGTCGCCAATTTCATAAGTCATATCCTTATGATGACGATCATACTGACTCTTTTGACGAGACTGGGCTGTTTTCAAATTCTCACGAATGATGCGAACTTGCTCTTCTGCCTCCTGGATCATGTCCGGTCCAAAGAATTGTCTTTCACCGGTTTCTGACCAGTTCAAAGGTGTTCGACATCTTCGTCCATAGAGAACCTCAAAAGGAGCTTTCTTGAGGCTGGATTGGTAGCTATTGTTATAAGCAAACTCGGCGAAAGGAAGACATTTCTCCCAATCCATACCGAATGAGATAACGCAAGCTCTGAGCATGTCTTCGAGAATTTGATTGACCCGTTCCACCTGACCACTCGACTGAGGGTGGAAAGCGGTACTGAAGGAAAGATGGGTTCCCATGGCAGTTTGGAAACTCTCCCAGAAATGAGAAGTGAAAAGACTGCCACGGTCTGAATTGATCTCTAGTGGAACACCATGAAGTGACACTATTCGAGAAATATATAAGTCAGCAAGCTGACTAGCAGTGATACTCTCTCGAACAGGAAGGAAGTGAGCCACTTTGGAAAGACGATCAACGACTACGAAGATAGCGTTATTCCCTCTCTTGGTCCTGGGAAAGCCGGTGATGAAGTCCATACCAACTTTATCCCATTTCCATTCAGGAATAGCTAAAGGCTGAAGGGTGCCAGCAGGTCTTTGATGCTCTGCCTTAACGCGACGACAAACGTCACATTTAGCAATGAACTCAGCGATTTCTCTCTTCATCCTAGTCCACCAGAACCTCTGGCGTAGATCCTGATACATCTTAGTACTACCGGGATGAATCGTGAGAGGAGATTCATGCGCCTCCTTAAGAATCAACTGCCGAAGATGTTGCTTCTTGGGAACCACCAAGCGATTCTCAAAGAAAACAACACCACGATCATCCATAGAGAAACATCCACCAACTCCCTTCTTAATGTTTCTCTTGATCCGGGTAATCCCCGTATCATGCTTCTGGGCTTCTATGATAAGGTCCACAAGGGTAGGTTTCGCCACCAAGGTAGAAAGAAATCCGTGAGGAGCAATGTGAAGATTAAGCTTACAGAATTCCTCATGGAGAAGTGGTTGGCCTTGCTGCAACATGAGATTGTTGCAATAGGATTTACGGCTTAGAGCATCAGCCATGACATTGGCTTTGCCTGGGGTGTAGGTAATCCCTAGATCATAATCTGTGATCAACTCCAACCAACGTCTTTGCCTAAGGTTCAGATCTGGTTGGGTGAAGATATACTTGAGACTCTGGTGATCGGTGTAGATCTCGCAACGTTTACCAAGAAGGTAATGTCGCCAGGTCTTGAGTGCATAGACTACGGCTGCAAGCTCTAGATCATGTGTAGGATAATTCTCCTCATGTGGATGCAACTGTCGAGATGCATAGGCAATCACATGACGATCCTGCATAAGAATGCAACCTAGTCCCTGTCGTGAGGCGTCGCAGTAGATAATAAAGTCTTTAGTGAAATCCGGTGGCACAAGTATGGGAGCAGAAGTCAGGCGTCTTTTCAGTTCCTGAAAACTGTACTCACACTGTGGGGACCACTCGAACTTTTTATCTTTCTTGAGAAGTTCCGTGAGGGGTTTGGCTACTTTGGAGAAGTTTTCAACAAAGCGGCGACAATAGCTGGCTAGACCAAGGAAACTCCTAACTTGTTTAACGGTCTCAGGTGGAGTCCAATCGAGAACAGCCTGAACTCTCTCGGGATTGACAGCAATGCCCTTACCAGAGATTACGTGGCCTAGGTAGGTCACTTCTGGCAACCAAAATTCACACTTGGAGAACTTGGCATAAAGGCGGTGCTCTCTGAGTTTTTCTAACACAAGTCTAAGATGTTCGGCATGCTCTTCCTCGTTCTTCGAGTAAATAAGAATATCATCGAGGTAAACCACGACGAACTTATCTAAGTACTCCATGAAGATCGAGTTCATCAAGCGGGAGAATGTGGCTGGGGCGTTGGTTAGGCCAAAGGACATGACGGTGTACTCGTACTGACCATAACGAGTGACAAAAGCTGTCTTGGGAATGTCCCCATTTCTGATTTTGATTTGGTGGTATCCTAACCTTAAATCCATCTTGGAGAAGACTGAGGATCCAGCGAGCTGATCATACAGGTCGTTGATCCTGGGGAGCGGATACTTGTTCTTTATCGTGACCAAATTAACGGGACGATAATCTACGACCATCCGGTCCGTACCGTCTTTCTTCTTGACGAAGAGGACGGGGCAAGCCCAAGGAGAAGAACTAGGACGGATGAAACCCTTTTGCAAGGACTCATCGAGTTGTTTCTTAAGCTCGGCTAGTTCTAAGGGTGCCATCTTGTAAGGTCTCCTGGAGATTGGAGCAGTTCCTGGGATAAGATCTATGACGAACTCTACATCTCTGTCAGGTGGAACACCTGGCAGTTCCTCTGGAAAGACATCCGGAAAGTCACGGACTACCGGGATATCTTCAAGGTCTGGAAGAGGGCTGGCATTAAGAGAATAGAGCTGACGCTTTGCAACTCTAGTGGAGACGGTGACTATCTTGCCAGATGGGTGTGTAAGCTGAACAGATCTTGTGTAACAATCAATCTTGGCATGATGAGCTGTCATCCAGTCCATACCCAAGATGATGTTAATATCTGAGGACTTGAGGGCTACAAGTGATGCAAGGAATACAAGTCTGTCAACAAGGATTTCGTTACCATGGCTTACACTAGAGGTTTGCCATTTAGATCCAGGAGTTTGGATGACTAGCGGAGTTGGCATATCACAAAATGACATGTCGTGCAAACGAGCATAGCCTTCAGAAATGAAGGAGTGAGATGCTCCAGTATCGAATAGAACTGATGCTGGG
Organism: Triticum aestivum; assembly: GCF_018294505.1. Taxonomy (NCBI): domain Eukaryota; kingdom Viridiplantae; phylum Streptophyta; class Magnoliopsida; order Poales; family Poaceae; genus Triticum; species Triticum aestivum. Next base: position 297,324,947 of record NC_057801.1, read on the forward strand.
TGACAATTGACAAGGAGTGTACCAAGAACGACATCCGGATCATCATGAGCGTCTTTAGCTGAGACGTGATGCACACGTCCACGTTCAGTGGGGACTGACTTGACACTGATCATCTTGCGTGATGGCTTAACACAGCCAACAGTCTTCTCGGGCTGGGGTGGAGCATAACTAGTCTGAGAGCAATCACGTGCATAGTGTCCTGGCTTCCCGCATGTGAAGCAAGTCCCTGAGGTTGGAACGTGGACCCGCACTGACAAACGGTCTACCAGTAGGCCTGGGTGGAACATACGACTGAGCTGGGGGAGGCACCACATGGATGGCCTCGGTGTATAACCGGAAGGAAGAGCGGAGTTTGGAACCCAAATCCGGCGCTTCTGGGAACTAGAGCCAGAGGAAGATCCCAAATCACGGGTGTGCTTACGAGACTCCTCGTAAGTGAGCTGAGCTGTCTCTGCATTGATGGCCTTGTTCACAAGGGCTTGGAATGTATCACAATGATGCAGGTGGAGATCACGACGCAACTTGGGGTTGAGACCCTTCGGAACCTAGCCTGCTTCTTGGCGTCCGTGGACACTTCTTCTGTGGCATAACGGGCGAGGTTCTCGAACTCTCTGCTATAAGCATCAACAGCCATCTTATTCTGGGTGAGACTACAGAACTCTTCTCTCTTGCGATCAAGGAGGGCCTGGGGAATGTGATGCTCGCGAAAAGCCTCAGTGAAATCCTTCCAGGTAGGAATCTGGCCAGCTGGAAGCATAGCCTCATAGTTCTGCCACCAAAGACTAGCAGGACCTTCCAGGTGGTATGTGGCATAAGTGACCTTGTCATCTTCAGCTACGCTCGCGGAACGCAGCTTATGAGTGATGCTACGGAGCCAGTCATCTGCATCGAGTGGCTCGATGGAATGATGAAAGGTAGGTGGGTGCAAACGAATGAAATCATGAATGGTAGCAGACCCTTTGAACTGATGTGCAGTGTTCTCCTCGATACGTGCCAACAAACGGTTAGACTCACGCTTGTTCCTCTCCATCTCTAGCATGAACTCTGTCAACGAAGGCTGGTCGGGAGGATCCTCATCCCTACCATCTCCGTGGTTCTGGCTACGAGCAACAGAACTTGCTTAGCTGATGACATCCTGAGAAACGAAACCAAGGACGGAATCAACATCAACTATAGACTGTAGAATGTAGGACAAGGAATTAGTATCTCTCGAACTCCTAGGGAAATTCCGGCAGCATAACGGCAGTAAAATGCTCAGAATGAGACATCCTACTAAAAATGGGGTGGTAACATACTCATCAGCATTACTCAAGGTTCTGAGATCATACTAAGCAGACTACACCGGAAATACTCAAAACTGGGATATGACTCTGATCAACCAATCCTATGGGACTACGGAGTAGTAACACGTGATCCTGATAGACGGAAGAGAAAGCCTAGTTCCTTAATCCCGTCGGAAAGATAGGATGACTCAGATCAGAAGGCCATGAGATAAAGGAGTAAAAAGAGCCTTACGTTCCTTCCCACAATCAATTCCCTTACATAACTAAAGAATTTCTAGACTCAACTTCGACGAGTTTGGATTGGTAATCCTACAGGCAGTCAGGCTCTGATACCAACGCTGTCAGGTCCCCGACTCGATGCCACATCGATCTAGCATGTAACACCTCATATCACTTTGCGGCCTCACGCACGGTATCCCCACGGGTGTCGCCTTACCTTTGCCCGGGACCGTTTGCGCATTTTGGCACACGTATATGATGGTGTCGCTAGCATCCATATGATAAAGAGCCCGGGCTGACATGGCTAGTCGTAAACCCAAAGTGGCACTAACTTACAGGGACAGGCATCCATGACCCAGCATCGAACGTGTCGGTCATCAACGAGTGAATCCAGGCTGTAGCACTGGGCTAACAGGACTCCGGTGAACCGGGCTGTAGCGGGCTAGCAGGACTCCGGTATTCATCGCGTGACATTTCCCCGAAGGGACAGACACAGGATCGAAGAAGGACACATGCCGGCCTGCCTAAGTGTTCCGGAGCAGTAGCAAGCTACCAGGGCTCAGTGGAAGCACTAGGAGACATTTCCCGGTAAGAGAGGCTACTAAGGATAAACAACTAGATAGTCAGATCCCACACATAGCAATACACATTACACGTACGCATAACATGCAAGTATGTGCTGTACAACATGGCATCACAGCATAACTCAACAACTCATATAGATAAAGGCTCAGAAGAGCCATCATAGCATTTATTGCAAACAGGGGTCACAAGACCCATCATACAGAGCATACAAGCAACAAGCGGAAGCATTACATGTCTGGGTACAGACATCTACAAATGAAAAAGGCTGAAGAGCCTGACTATCTACAACATCCGATCAAGATCGTAGCTGAGGTACTAGCTACTAGTCGAAGTCCACGAGAACACTAGTAAGACCGAAGTCTCCGCTGCAAAAACATAAATAAAGCAACATGAGTACAAAGGTACTCAGCAAGACTTACATCAGATCCTATCATACATGCATTTGTATCAAGAGGGTAATGTGGGGTTTAGTTGCAGCAAGCCAGCTTTGACTCTGTGGCTATCCTGTTCTACGACTACCAGAAACTCTTGAGGTGAACAACGTACACGAGTCCACTAATCACCACACAATACACTACTATGGATTCATCCCCGTCTCCCTACGAGAAGGCCATCCATAGCACTCACACTTGTCTTGAGCATTTTAGAGTATCCACTTCAAGTTGTCTATGTACCATGTAAGCATCCAAGAAGTCCATAACCGCGGACCCGGCTATTCGAATAGATCATGTTAACCCTGCAGGGGTGTACTTCTTCACACACGCTCTCGCCACTTACCGCCATGTACACGTCATGTATCTCGGCAACCTTCAAGCGGAAGCCTGGCGAGGGTGTCGGCCACGACCTGACTAACCACACAAGACTCTAGTCCAGGTTTATCGCCTATTCGGGTTCCATCCGCAAGGAGATCCGGCCGGGGTGTCGCTCACGGCCCCAAACGATGTGAGCAGGGTTCCCAAGCCCACCATCCGGGTGCCACTCGGTACACCGTGCCACGTGTGCCTAGTCTGTCCCAAGCCCACCCTGCCGGGTGCCACTTGGTAGAAAAATAGCACTACCTACAAACACCAGAAACTAGTTGCGACTCCTGGACAGAGACCAAGTTGGTTAATAAGTCGAGAGGGGTCGAGTTACCGGAACCCAATGTGTGGTAGTATCGAGTCATTGGACAACATACACAGAACTCAGTGCTTAAGGACGGTTCCAGTGAGACAACCCACCATGTACTCCTACATGGCCTCTCACCGCTACCTTTACCAAATCGTGTTCACACACACTTCACTCTCAGCATCAGAACATATCGTAACACTCCAATTCATTCCCAATGAACCAGACCTGACACAACTCTAAGCAATAGCAGGCATAGCATGGTAGGAACACAACAATGGCTTCAATCAACTCCTACACATGCTAGTGGGTTTCAACTATTTACTGTGGCAATGACAGGTCATGCAGAGGAATGGGTTCAACTACCGCAGCACAAAGTAGCAGATGAACCGTTGTTGTCCTAATGCAATAACTGAGAGCAGGAGCGAGAGAGTAGGGTTTTATCGAAATGAACAAGGGGGTTTGCTTGCCTGGTAAATCAACAAGGGAGGCACTGCTTCACAGACAGGTACTCTGGAACGTCTCCGGAGCAGGACCTATCGAGAAGGAACGGTGCCGGCAATCAATACACAATCATATGCAACAATATGATGCATGAACATGGCATGTAGATGTGATGCTGTTTGAGCTAATGCAACTAGTATTCATTTGAATGAAGTCCATTTGAACAAAAGGTTCAAATGCAACTCCAAAATTAAGTCTCTTAATATGCCATAATGTGTTTTCTCATATTCAGCATGTATAAGTTGGTTTGTCATGCATGAAACTAGTACAGATGGAAAGATTGCATTTTTCTGATAATTTTTCATATATAAATTATTTCAATCTGAGCTACGGTTGAATTGTTATGAATTTTTGAAGTTTAAATCATTTTCTGGAATTTCTGAATTATTTAATTCCAGAAATATATAATTGCGTCAGCATGACGTCATCACTACATCAGCGGGTCAACGCGGCTGTCCAGGTCAAATCTGACACGTGGGGTCCACCCGACAGTGTCACAGGGTAAACAGAGGGTTAGATTAACTTAATTAAAGATTAGGGGGCACCGGGGCCCACATGTCAGCCTCAGGGGGTTAATTAAGCGGGCTGTTAGCTGCTAATGGCGGCCACGTCATCCCACCGGAGTTCAACGCCGGCGAGCACACAGACGCGGCGGCGCTGATCGGAACGGCGGCTCCGGCGATCAAATCGATGGCCGAGCCCATCTACGAGGAGCTGGGGCTCGTGCGCATCCAACGGTGGCAGGGGGAGGAGCTGGGAAGGCCGGAGCTCGCCGGAGCAACGCTCGCGGCGGCGGCCGGAGCTCGGCTTCGATGGCGGGGCTAGCTACAGAGCGCGGGGAGGCAAGGGAGAAGGGGGAACCGAAGCGGGGGCTCACGGCGGGCTCGAGGACGTCGTCGGAGAGCTCGGGGGAGGTCGGACGGCGACGTGCGGGCGGTGGAGATCTACGGTGGCCGGCGATGAAGACGACGAGGGTGGCGACGATGGAGGCCGTCCGGAGGTTCGTGGCTCGACGAGGAGGTGGAGGGGGTTGTGGCGGAGCTCGGAAGCGTGTCGGGGAGGCGAGGGGAGGCCGGTGGCCACGGCAACGGCGAGCGATGGCGGCGGCAGCGCTCGGGTGCGCTCGGGGAAGAGAGAACCAGGGAGGAGGGAGAGCGAGAGGGAGGGGAAAAGGACCGGGGCGGCGCGTGGCGTCGTTCCAGGCATCCAGACGAGGAGGGGAGAGGCAGGCAGGCAGGGAGGGAGGTGGCGTGGCCGGGCGCGTGGCCGCGGCCGGCTGTGGCGCGGGCACGCACCTGCTTGGGCGAGGGGGAGAAGACGACAGAGGAGCTGGCGGGCTGGGCCGCCTCCTGGCTGGGCCGGCCTGCTGCTGCTGGGCTGCGCAGGGGAGAGCCCCAGGTAAGCTTCTCCTCTTTATTTATTTTTGTTTTCTAATTTCTGACATTTGTTTTGATTTAATTAAAATATTAAATCATTTTATCACCTTATGCCAATTTTTGCAGGAGCTAGATATATTATTCCAGAGCTCCTTTATAAATGGCATAATTTTTGGACCATATTTCATATATATAGCAATATATTTCCAATGCAAATATTTATCGAATTAATCCAAATGGCCAAAATAAATATCCATGAGCTCCTAAAAATATTGTTTTGATTTTTATCCCTGTCCAATATTTGCAGAGAGCAACATGAGCATTTTCTTGGACCCTTTTGGAGAAATTTTTATTTGGGTCATTTTCAAAAATAATTCTGAGGGTTCCACCAATCCTCATTTCAAATTTAAATGAAATTTAAACATGATGCACAAATGACTAGCTAGTCTAGGTCATACCAGACTAGGGATGTGACAGAAATAAAGGCCATACTGGCAACAAATCCGGTCCTGGCCGCGCCCAACCTGGGCGAACCTATGTTATTATATATCGCAGCAACACATCAAGTCGTCAGCGTGGTACTCGTCGTCGAGCGAGAGACAGAAGGGCACAGATTCCCTCTTCAAAAACCAGTGTAGTACGTATCCACTGTTCTAACTCCATGCAACTCCCGGTACCCACATTATCAAAAGATAGAATATGCGATGTTCATGGCATCCCGGAAGCTGCGACACTACTTTCAAGAGTGTTCCATAATGGTGGCCTCCGAAGTACCTCTCAACGATATTATAAACAATCGCGACGCAACGGGCAGGATTGCAAAATGGGCTATTGAGCTCTTACCATTTGACATAACCTATAAACCATGGCGAGCTATAAAGTCGCAGGTTCTGGCCGACTTCGTCGCCGAATGGACCGAAGCCGAACTCCCTAAAGAGTACGGCGCATACTCCAATTGGATCATGCATTTCGACGGATCCAAAATGTTGGCTGGCTTGGGGACTGGCGTCGTCCTGACGTCCCAAACTGGAGACACAATCCAATACGTACTTCAAATAATGTACATGGACTCCAATAACGCAGCCGAATACGAGGCCCTTCTACATGGCATCCGGATGGCAATCTCCATGGGCATTCAACGCCTAGAGGTGCGCGGGGATTCAAACCTCGCAATATCCCAAGTAAATGGAGACTTTGATACCAAAGATCCAAAAATGGCAGCTTACCGCAACGCCGTCCTAAAAATGTCAGCTCGGTTCGAAGGACTCGAATTCCACCATGTAGCCCAGGATAATAACCAGGCAGCAGACGTGTTAGCACGCATCGGCGTGAAACGAGACGCCGTCCCTCCAAACAACTTCCTGGAACGGCTCTTCAAGCCATCCGTGTTATGGGAAGAGGAGTCCGGAAATAACAATCCGGAGCCAGCTGCATCACCAAACTCAGACCATTCTGACACAATCGGTGGCTCAGCCAACGAAATAACACCTTCAGCGCACGAAGTAATGGCAGTAATTGCCCCGTGGACAGCACCATTCCTAGCCTACTTAATTCGGCAGGAACTTCCCGAAGACCAAAATGAGGCCCGTTGCATAGTTCGGCGATCTAAAGCCTACAAGGTCCATGAGGGAGAACTTTATAAGAAAACCACAACCGGAGTCCTTCAAAGGTGTATCTCCGAAGAGGAGGGGCGGAATCTCCTGGCTGAAATTCACACCGGCCTCGGCGGGCACCACGCTGCAGCCCGGACACTCGTAGGCAAGTCCTTCCGTACAGGATTTTATTGGCCGACAGCCCGGGCAGATGCTCAGGACTTAGTCCAACGATGCGTCGGTTGCCAGCTCTTTGCTAATCAGAGCCACATGCCACCCACCACCCTCAAAACTATACCCATTACCTGGCCGTTCACGGTGTGGGGGCTTGACATGGTTGGACCCATTAAAGGGGGAACCCACAAGCACAAATACTTATTGGTCATGGTGGACAAATACACCAAATGGATTGAGGCCAAGCCGGTTAAAATGGCAGAATCCGGACCGGTGATAGACTTCCTATCCGGGGTAGTACACCGTTTTGGCGTCCCCCACAGCATCATCACTGATAACGGCACGAACTTCACTGCCGACGAGGTTAAACTCTAGTGCAAAAACATGGGCATCAAGCTCGATTACATTTCAGTCTATCACCCCCAAACTAACGGTCAAGTCGAGCGAGCAAATGGTCTAGTCATGAGCGGCATCAAACCCAGACTAGTGCGGTCCCTCAAGGAATCTAACACGCACTGGGTAGAGGAGCTCGACTCCGTACTCTGGGGGCTGCGGACCACGCCAAACCGAACTACTGGATTCACACCATTTTTCATGGTGTATGGTGCAGAGGCAGTTCTGCCTTGCGATATAATTCATGACTCACCTCGTGTGCGCATGTACGAAGAAAGAGAAGCTGAGTTGGATCGGCGAGACAGTTTGGACACCTTAGAGGAGGAGCGGGACGTGGGAAAAGCTCGTTCCGCATTCTATCAGCAGCAGGCTCGAAGATATCAAAGCAGAGAAGTACGGGCCAAAACTTACAATGTCGGCGAACTCGTTCTATGCCTACCATACAAGAAAAAGGACAAACTTAAGCCCAAGTGGGAAGGTCCCTTCATCATCGACCAAGTCCTGACCGGCGGAGAATACCGTCTACGTAAAGCATCTGACAACCAACTCGAGCCGAACCCATGGATCGCAGCCCGTCTCCAAAGATTCTACGCCTAAACACCGGACTCAGAGTTCGTCTCACTCCCCCGTCCACCTTTTTATATTTTTTACTGTCTCTTGTCCCCCTCCTTCTTCCCACCTTTCTTTCCAATACCTTTTATAGGCTGATTTGCGCTTTCTTCGCACACACTTGATGTGCTCCTAGCACTCATTATACCTGGGGCCTTCTTTACCAAAAGCTTATTAATACGGGCTTCACGCCCAATACATGTGTCATACTTCCGCATGTACCTTTTATTCACCATTATATGCATCGATATGACTTAAGTTTTGGCCAAGCTAGCTTGCCTGGCTCCTGTGCTTACCCCTACGTTCCCGATTGTTCGGCTAGGAGGTAAAGGGAGCACCTCTGCGATTGTTACTGCCGGGTCAGCCGGATGTGTACCTCAGACTGGGTGAAGCCGAAAGCTAGCGTTCTTGAGAGAATATTCGGTCGGTGACTTGAAAGATGATTTATTACTTACTTATTTATAAGCCCCCAGATGCTTTTTCTGCTATTTTCCCAGTCCGGCATTGCACCTTAGGGCATGCCTCCCAGGGAAAGGAACCCTTAATGGAACTAGTCTCCCTGGAAGATGTTTCTTACTAACCATGTAATATAACATAACTAGTTGGGCACTTGTCTGATAAAGCAATTATGACCCCGACGCCCTGTCTCCATGCATGCCCCAGTTCTTTTATAACCGTAGGGGTATTCGGACACACTCCGGACTGTTGGGTCCCGAGGTTGAAGCGAAACGGTCCGCAAAGACAAATGATCTACAATCCGGCTAGAAGGCATCTTACATGTCATTTCAAATTACATCGTCAAACCGACTGATTGTACTCCTCCTCAATCCCATCTAACAGGCTGTCTAATTTACAGTCCTGTTGGGAATATTTCGCGGCCAGTTCTACTTGGCCATACATCAAGCTCACAGGGATCTCCTTCCCATCAGGCCCCGCAGGTCCGACCTCGGCCATGTGGTTTGGGTCAGCCTTCGGGTAGCGCGTCTTCACCATGGCCCAGGCCTCCCTAGCGCCCTGATGGCAGGCCGATATCTTCCACAAACGAAGGCGTCGCCGTGCTCCCTGGAGCTTCTCAGCAAGCTCACCAAGGCCCTCGGGTAGGGAGACGGATGGCCATAAAGCCTGAACGACGCCACTCATCGCCTGCCGAACACGTTCGAACAATTGCACTAGCTCGGGAAGTTGGTCACCTGTTGACCCAGGCATTTCGTCCGCAGGGCGACCTGTGAGCACACCTAAAGACATATTTCTATCAAACGACTTCCTTGCCGAATTCTTCTTTCCAAAGGAATTTGCTCAAGCACTTACTATAAATGCCGCGATGAAGTCGCTGATTCTCCTTCAAGGAGCCAGACAGCTGGGCCCGAACACCTTTCAGCTCTTCTCCTAGCTGGGTGTGGGCATCTTGGAGCTTGTTTCTCTCCTGCTGCACCTTCATAAGCACCCTCTTGCCAGCCTTTAGCTGACGCAGTAGCTGTTGCTTGTCCAGATCTAGTCCGGCGCCCTCTGCAATATTATTGTCAGATTCACGCCGCACTTTGTTAATTAATTATCTTTTCAAAGTATGTCTTACTAGCGGGGGTCTTTGTGGCTCCCCCTGTGGCGGCTAGTGCGGCCTCAAGTTGGGCCTTGCACTCTTGGAGCTCCTGGGACAGATGGGTATTCTTCTCCATAAGATCCTGCATAAAAATTGATCCTTAAATCAGTTATTTTAACCATTTTAAGTCTCGGGGGCTACTGGCATATATAACTATTAAAATTACTTACACGTATGTCTTTCACATACTGCTCCGTGGCTCTGGTTAACCCATCTTGAGTGGCACGGAGGTGAGCGTTTCCCGCATCAAAGGCATTTAACGCCTCCGGGGAGAAACACGCGTCACGAAGAACTGTCCGGCGACGCCTGTGATTCATGGTGCTCTCCACCTCAGACCGGGTGGCGGACAGCCTGTCGGCATCCTCCGTCGGAGGAGCGTCCGACTCATGCCTTGTATTCGCCTCCCCTTCCGGGCCATGCGTTGGAGCATGGCTGGCGGAGGCTTGATTGGCAACCTCTCTGAACACTGTCCGGCGAGCGCTCTTTCTGGAAAAGTTATGAACATTAATATACCTTTGGGGAATCCTTCCCTTAAAAAATAGCGGTGCTCCGTATCGTTGCGGCGACGTTTCAGTTTGCGTCGCACTCCTCTTCCGCCTGCTGGGCCGGACTGACCCTTGTCGGCCGGTCGCCGCGGGCTCGACTTCCTGCCATAAAGGCGCTTCCTGTCGAACACCATTGGTGCACGGTGGTCAGAACTAAGCATTAAAGAAGTAACGGCGCCAGGACTTCGGTCGTACTCACCGGGGAAGTCAGACACAAACCGGGGTAGTCAGCCATAATGGCGACTAAAGCATTATCTATGCTGAGCTGGTGGTACACCCCGTCGATCAGTTCCACCGCTAAGTCTGGATCCTCTTCGGAGGCCGGATCAAGGGACCTTTCTGGGTCTTCGGGTTGTGGGGCTGGGCTTTTTATGCCCTCCACATCCCGAGCAGTTCCTGTGTCAAAATCATACAATAAGACAATTGCCTTTAAAGGCACGATTCAGATATGCATGCGACCGCTTACCCAGCTCTGAGGGTTGTTCATGGAAAATTCGTTCAGAGGATTCGTGCGGAGGAAGTCCTCCTTCTCCCCCTTGTACAAGCTGGACAGGATCTTCACCAGATCGTCGGCCGAGCCAGGTCACTTCCGGCCGTGACGGGTGGCGTCGTCGTCTCCGTTGAAGTCCCACATGGGGTGGCCCCTATATTGGAGCGGCTGCACCCCACGCATAATGCATGTGGCCATCAAGTAATGGACGCTACTATCATCTTCTCGTCGAGGGCTCCGTGGACGCCAACTTAGGCATTTCTTCAGGGGAGCGTTGCTGAACTTCGGAAGGCCGATCCGAATTGGATCCGGCAGCGGAGCGTCCTCCATATAAAACCACCCCGAAGGCCAATCTTCGGACGCCTTCTTCGGGGTCCCGGACAGGTATCCGGTCCCGGCGATGCGCCATATTTCGGCTCCGCCCACTTGATATATTGACCCCTCGTGAGAACGGGGTACGAGGCAGAATAGCCTCTTCCACAGCGCAAAATGGGGCTCAATGCCCAAGAAGAGCTCACACAGAGCTACGAAGCCCGCAATGTGCAAAATGGAGGCAGGTGTAAGGTGATGAAGCTGGTGTCCGTAGAACTCCAGGAGCCCCCGGAGAAATGGATGTATAGGAAATCTGAGTCCCCTTATTAAGTAGGAGACGAAGCACACCCGCTCTCATTTGGAGGGATTGGGGGCTCTCTCCGCCTGCTTCCCACCTTTGTAGGTGGCCAGTCCGGCTCGAACCGGAACCATGAAGGCCGGGGGAAGATATCCGTCTGCTTGGAGCGTCACTAACTCGCTGTGCGGGACTGAGCATCTCCTCCAATCTCCTGGCTTAGGGCTGGGAGCGTGAGAAGAGGAGCCACGTCGACTGTCCATGTTGGAATGGGTTTGGTGTCAGATGCGCCTCGATGAGTGCTTGCGGAAGGAGGATGATGTGATTTGGATGTGGATCCTCGTCTCTTTTATAGGCAGCTTATTTGCGCAGCTAGGGGTAAAACATAAAAATACCCTGGCTTTTCGCATTCGTGCGACGTGTGGAAGAAGACCATTATTGGACGTGGAAGCCAAGGAGCGCAGCATTTATGAAGCAACCGAACACTATCTGGCAAACACATGGAGCATGAAGAAGAACCCGCCTTGCAAATGCCGAAGACAACATACGCGCCGGATTCGTCGTTATTGAAGCCTGGTTCGGGGGCTACTGAGGGAGTCCCGGACTAGGGGGTGTCCGGATAGCCGAACTATCATCATCGGCCGGACTCCAAGACTATGAAGATACAAGATTGAAGACTTCGTCCCGTGTCCGGATGGGACTTTCCTTGGCGTGGAAGGCAAGCTTGGCGATACGGATATGTAGATCTCCTACCTTTGTAACCGACTTTGTGTAACCCTAGCCCTCTCCGGTGTCTATATAAACCGGATGGCCTTAGTCCATAGGACGAACAACAATCATACCATAGGCTAGCTTCTAGGGTTTAGCCTCCTTGATCTCGTGGTAGATCTACTCTTGTAACCCACATCATCAATATTAATCAAGCAGGACATAGGGTTTTACCTCCATCAAGAGGGCCCGAACCTAGGTAAAAACATCGTGTCCCCCGTCTCCTGTTACCATCCGCCTAGACGCATAGTTCGGGACCCCCTACCCGAGATCCGCCGGTTTTGACACCAACAGGGGGTAATTCAAGAAGTTTACCACAGAATCTTCTTCATAAGCATTGCCTTTATTCTACATTTTGTTAAGAGTAAATATAGATGTGATGATATACGAAAAAATGGAGAATATTTTAGATAAGATGAAGAGTGATGCTACATAACCAAGTAGCTATAAATGTAAGTGTAGCGATACAGGCAAAAGGTATAGCCAAGAGCAATGCACAGCTAAACTTCTTCAGTACCAACCTTATGGTAAGAGTAAATATAGATTTGATGTGTAGAAAATGGAGGGCAAAGGAAAATAAGCTGCAGAGTGATGGTACATTAACAACTACCTGTCATTATAAGTACACTGATAAACGACAACATGTACTTACAAGAACAATGCAGAGCTAAAAAAACATTGGCATTGGATATATTCTACACTATGTGACCATTCATATAGATCAAATAATTTGGAGCGAACAATTGATAAGCAAGCTATCATGCATACTGCTGTCACATAATGAACCAGGTATGTTTGCAAGTACAGTGATACAGGATAACAGGTACTAACAAGAGCAAAGCAGCGGGCAGCACACTTGCGATATTATGTCATTCTTTTCAAACCGGAATTCTTCTTCGAGCAGATTTCCTGCAAAAAAAGATCCATAAGTCACATGCAGAAAAGTATAAGTTCAAATTGTCATGTGATTTCATAGACAGTACCTCATCCTGGGAACGAGACCAGTGCATAACAATGTTTTTCCATTAAATGTCTTCTAAATTTAGCACAGGAGACTTCACCGGAAATTCGTTTATAGACTTGCCATCAAAGTGCGATTTCCTCAGGTAACACTGATACTGCTACAATGCTTCCTTGAAAAGCACAAGCAAGCTTTGCTCGTCATGACTATCCAGATTGACCCTTGCCTAGTTACAACAATGTAATGTAAATCATTGATGTGTTCAATCAGCAGAAAACAGGAAAATAATAACCATGAATAATAGCACTTACATGTAAGTTGGACAGGAAGATGTGAAAATGGTGTTTGTCTCCACAATAATCTTCCCATGATGGGAATATATGCACGTAGTCCCTAACAACATTCAAAGCATTTTCTTTTAAACTGGGAATAAATGGAATGGGGTTCCAATCTGCAGGAATTGGCCGTCTCTGCAGTTTGGATAGGTCTTCGACCGGTGGACTTGCTGTATTTTCTGCTGGAGTGGGATTTTTTGTGGTACAACTGGTGCTATGGCAAATGAAATCGGTATACCTTTTGCTGGAGTGCAGGTCCTATGTGGTGGGGCTAGTGGTGTGGCCAGTGAAGTATGGGTACAGTTTGCTGGAGTCAGTCCTACATTTTATGTCACTGGTTGTACATCCAATATAAGTGGAGAGCTGTCTGATTTCTCCGGCACCACCGTGTTTTTCAAGGAGTTTGCTAGTGCTCCTTCAGGTTCGGCAATCACCCTCTTCCTTTTTGATGTCTGATGCACACGAACAGCATTTGAGTGGAAAAACATGGTATGATGATAGATGGAATATGTATTGATAATGGATGGGCATGGCATCTCGACATATATGATGAGTAAACTAAGCAGATGGCGGTGCAACAAAGTAGAAGAAATGCAAGACAACATATGCAAGATACCCGCAATCAATAAAACATTGCCAAATTAGAACAGGCACCTTGATGGGTGAATAGGAGAGGCCATCTGCCTTTGACTCCTCGAGGTTAGAATATTCATTAGGATCATATTCTGAACAAGAGTCAACAGGTGGGGAGCGTATGAGTTTCATTGCATCCAGAATGGCACTCAATGCCTTGGTGCCAATTTTGTAAGTCATTGAAGTGTTTAGCTTCAAGAGTGGATAGCTACTAGTGCGACACAAAGCAACTACACATATCATAGTGTAGATATAACGGGAAAACCTTAAGCAGCAGAGTAAAATTAGCAAAGTAGAACTTGCTGGAATATATGTGCTAGTATTGCCGGTACGGCTAGAAAGGCTTCGGATACCAGCTCTCTTCAAGTGAAGGTGCGGTACTGTTACTATCAGTGTAACTCTCAAAGGCGACACAACTCCGCACATTTCCTTGCTATTCTTATAGGATTCAAGTGGGCAGGCCACTACAAATCCTATTCCTATGTTTACAAGATCCTACAAATCAAAGAGGCTCAAAGTGTCCATCACAACCGACCATATAGACCTCTACACTACAAATTTCCCTGCCCATCTTCAGTACAAGGAACATACTATACTACTAGCATACTCCATCCGTTCCAAAATATAAGTCTTGGTAGAAATTTCCACTATGGATCACATACAGATGTATCCAGATACATTTTAGAGTGTAGATTCACTCATTTTGCTCCATATGTAGTCCATGGTGGAATCTATATACAGACTTCTTTTAGGAACGGAGAGAGTACATTTTAAAGAAGAACGGAAGAGGAACATGGTAAAGAAGAGCAAGCAGATTTTGGATAATAAAATGTTGGTTGCGCAGTGCCCACACATGATGAACCAGAGCGCATTAAGAATGCAACTCCAGCTGTCTCTCGACCATTTCAGGCAGTTGGATGAAGATCCTACGTCTCCTAACCCTTCTTCTTCCTCATCTCTGATTCTTCCCATACAGAACACCGCACGGGCCGCCGGCCGGACCACTGGCCCGAACTGCTTGTGTTCCTCCGCCACCCCCACCCCCCACCCGCGCCCCAACCCCCACCCGCGTCGAGTTTTCTTCATTCGGCGAGGCCCAACAACCACTCGATCCCCTTGGATTGCACCGGCGAACTCCGGCGAGCTCAGAAAAATCAATTGACCCAATTTTGAAATATAGTCTACTGTGATTTAACTAGTGTGGAATATAGAAGGGGAAAACCATAAGCATTGGGAGTACAGTTTTGAGCGTGCCATGGCGGATCTCAAGGTGCAAACCGGACAAAGGAAACTTCGCAACCAAGACAAGAAATCGGAGCAAATCAGTGGCGATCTATTTTCTTGCTGCGATAAATAAGTTGAGCAGATACGGAAGAGTACCCCTCTGGTGCGGCGCCGTGTACGCATCTGCTGAGAATTTGACGGTGCTGCGGTAGCGATGGCTGTCGGCGGTGTCGAAGCAGATCTAGGAGGGTAGACGGTGGCGGCGGGGCGCGGTGGATGAGACGGTCGTAGGACCGGCGCCGACAAGGTGTACGACGATGGGGATGAAGCGAGAGGACGGCATGCAAGGGTCCTGGTCCGAAGGCATGGATGAGAGAGGTCGATCTCTTGTAATGGACGACGGCATCGGGGTATCAGCTCCAGCATGGTGGAGGAGGACAGCGGTGGATGGGTTGGCAGACTGCGGCGGACGGAGGAGGGTGGGGTGGAGAGGGTGTTTTGGCGCCCACAGAGTACGAATGGGGAAAAGGAAGGTAGAGAGGAAGGGGGAACCATGTATTCAGGGTGCGCTTGTCTCAAATGCGAGGAAATTTACAAACTTAGCCCCCGTTTCAAATTTCTACTACATCACAACAACATTAGTCCGTTGGGGATAGGACAGTAATCTTGCATACACCGAATATTTGCCGACGAGAGTTTGTTTTTGGCGCCCACTGTATATGAATATGAATTGGGGAAGGAGTCGATTTCGGCCGAGGGCACACTGTGTTTTGGCGCCCACCGTGCATGAATCCGGGTGAGAGGCGGTTACGTCACGTTTGGGTGATATTAAAAACCTACCCCTATCGAAACCTATAGAAATCCAGCAGATAGGCTTTGCGTGGCAGGGATAGGCAGTAGTGATTTCCTTGTCGCAGATTTTGGTTTCGGGAGGTTACTGCGACTTTCCCCGCTTCGTTCAAATTTTGCAGAGTGCACGTTTACCGTGCCAACTCAATTCGAATCCCGTTTGTATTCTACTATTTTTTTTTTCGGGCGGGATCCATTTTCAATTGGAATTACATTCTATATACATCATTTTTATATATATACTTTCAAAAGCATAACAAAGAATTCTGCTCCTTTATATGTATAATATGATTTAGAGATACAATGATCTCGAAATCTTAAGGTAATTCGAAAAAAATAACCAAATTATGTTCTACTAAAATGTATGGATCAGTAATATCAACATATTAAATAACATAGATGTGCATGAATTCATATGAGTATGCATGTTTGATAGATCAATTTTGGTTCGAGTATGGATTACATGTATCATCATCTCGAAATCAAATATTTGAATCCCTTTTTTGTTCACTCCTTTCACGCCTATCTCTCTCGCATGCATGCTCCTTCAGGTAGCTGTCACTCTCTTTTCTCCAGCTCACCCGCACGCTCACTTCATGTTTCTCCTATCCTCGCAAACATGGTCTCTCGACGTCTCCCTTGAGAAGTGTCTCACTCTCCCTATCATTATACATTACACGGTTTTCATTATCTCTCACGTCTCTACTGTTATCTGGTATCACTCGGTACCTAAGCTTTCTTTTTCACCGCCACACACACAGTCTCCACTCGTCTTTCACTTTATTTTTCTCTCTATGGGATTCTCTCACACACCCTATATGTCTCTACATATGCCTCATACCTCTAAAATTACTCTCTCTCTCTCTCTCTCTCCTGTAGACACAACATTTGTTGCAGCCTCCTTTTCGTCTCCATCCCAGACTGACATTATTCATTTGTTTACTGATCAGACAACCCCGACTACTGTATCCTCTCTCTCTCTCTCAGACACACACACACACAACTCCTGCTTCCACTCCCCTTCCCGACTACCGTCTCTCTCTCACACACACAAAACTCTCGCTTTCGCACCCCGACTCATATTTCTCTCATAAACATTTATCGACTAGCTAGCCTCTAGATAGGTTTATACACCCTCACACTCGTGCTTCCACCATCGCATACATGTCTCTCTCCCGCTCCTTGTATCTATGTAGCTTTTTCTTCCCTTCTTGAGACACGCCCTCTCGATCATGCACACACACACTATCGCCTCATTTTAAGGTGATACCTATCGCACACGCACTACTTGTGTCTTTGTCACACATGCACTCCGTCCTCCTCCACTCTCCCTCTCTCTCACACACACATGGGATTTTTGCAACAACTAGCAAGATGCCATCCTACAATGTAGGTCGTCCGATTTATATCTGACGGATAGGAAGGAAAATATGGCAATTTACCTCCACTCTTCACCACATTTGCAGATAAGGCCTTCCCTCATTCATCCTTTTCTCCCACAAGATCTTGATGTTCCGTGCAACACACGGGCATCTTGCTAGTAAGAGTAGAAATTAGACATATATCACTTCTCGAATCTTGAAACCAACAACATTCCTCCCTTATCTCATCAAAACTGCCAAAGGAATATATTTTGAGTGAAACATAACATATTTTTAGTGATCTACGTATTTCAAAACTAGACTTTTTTTCTATCAAATCGGTGAATATGTATTAATCTACTTTGATCGTGTGGCAACGCATTGGCACATTTCTAGTAGTTATTATAATTTTTTGGACACCAGATAAACAATGGAGTACATATATGTAGAGAAGATGCGCACACATGCAGTCGGCCTCTCGCTATCTCGCACACATGAGTGTTACGTAAAGGCGACGTTAACAAATAAACCCTAAAACCCTAGGTGCACGATTGCTGCATTCGCGGGTACCGGGTACGTGGTGGAGCATCTTTGTAGGAGTTGATGGTCGGGACCACAGGTGAATGACTTGGAGCGCGGTGGCTCGCCAGTTGCCACAGATCGAGTATCCACGTTTAAAATATCATTTTTTTAGCGGGGTTAAGAGTTCTGATTTTCAGTGGCACGTTATAAGTAGTAAGTAGTTTTTAGAACGATTGGTATGGAGCAAAAATGGAATTCATAATACTGTGTACCTCCTTGGCATATGGTTGTATGGGTTTATGTTGCGAGATGTGGAACCTGGTAGTTCTAGGGCAAATACTATGGTTTAGATTTAGATGCTGGTTTTCAGTAATCGGAAGGGGAAACCCTTCTTTGATTGAAAAAAACTACTACCTCCATTCTAGTTTACTAGTCCCCATCGTACTTTGGGTCAAAGTTTGTCCATGAATTTTACATGTAAAATGTGAATGGAAAACGATATTTTTTTATACCCAAACAAAAAAGGACTGGAGGGAGTGATTGCTCTAACACGGACGCGACCTCTCATAGCGCAGGCATTGAACCGGTGCGCCGGCCAAGACGGCCGCACTCGCTGCAGGCCCGGCTGAGCACGCTTCCTCGCCGCGTGCAACCAGCTTAAGACTTCCCCGCCTGCCTTCATTGAATCTGCGCGTGTGCCGGCAACACGTCCTTCCGTGAGCCAGCAGGCATTTTAGAACAGAAAGAATGACTAAAATATAATTAATTTACGCATGGTCTTGACCTGTTGTGCTTGCACTGGTAGCAGGAACTAGTAGATGTTTTGCTTTATTTATAACTCTCCTCACATTTTTTTTGGCTTCGAACTGAATCATGGTTGTGGACATTATGTACGAATGTGCAGATATCTGTGAACATGAGTTGATGTGGAAGTTGAACTTGGAATGTCGGGCTTGCGCGTGAACTATACCATGTCCAATGCTTCGTGTGTTATTGTTTTGAAAGTAATTGCTGTTATTACATGAGCCGAAAAAAAACATTTTGTGCTACATCAATAGATGCACAGACATCACAACAGGCATGCTGACTGGATAAACATTGGAACCTAGCTATTATGAAGGAAATTTTGTATTGATAACAGTTTTAGATAGCAGGTGATGCCTAGCCTGCTCTGCATCTGCTAGCTTATTTCTGGCTTCTTCCATCTCTTATTTGGCTTGGGTGAAGAGAGCATCTGATTGCTCTTTTCGCTTCTTCAGGAACTCAGCTACATTCTCAAGGGCTGTTGCAAGCTTTCTTTCAGCCTTTACTAATGCCACAAGGACACGAATAGCTGACGACTCCACCTGGCTTGTGTGTAATCCAGCATCATCTGGGAATTTGCACCTTGTGTCTAATCCAGCATCATTAGGGAACTGGCCACTTGTGTGTAATCCAGCCTCATTTTGGAAACATGATCTCGAGGTTGACCATACTTCCCTCCTCGCAGGAACTGCATCCTGACATGAAGTTACTTCTTTTTTAGATCAATTCTCAGAGAAACCTAGATCCATTTAGTAGAAGCCAGATAAACAGAACTCGAAGAAGTGAATTCAAAAGGAAAAGAAATATAAAAACAGACTACAAGGTGAGAACACCCACTTCCTACATCAAGCTAAAAACTAAAGCATTAGGACGATTAAGACTCTTCTTATTACACATCGAAGAACACCACGCTTAAGAGAAACAGAAACTACAACATATACACATCGAAGAACACGATGCTAAACGCCCCTTGAAAGGGTGTTACTTACCAAAGCTCGTTTTACAGGTTCAGTGCAGCTCCTCTTTAACTTGCCACGCCCCTTGAAGATGTCCCAAATATCCCGTGTTTGGTCTTCATTGCTCCTCTGCATGTACACACTCGTGGTTTTAAAATCTCAACATGGCAAGAAAAATACTACTAGTAATACTCGCGCATCTTGTGGGCAACATTAAAGCACTCGTCTGCCATGTTAGAGCATCTCCAACAGAATTGCAACGCGCGACGCTTTAAAAAAGTGTTTACAGTGCTGAGATCAAGAAGTAGATACTAGAGAGTAGGGGATAGTTCTCAGCATAGATAGATAAAGAAAAGATAATTCAACCACTCCTCATCGTCCGACTCCTCCTCGTAGATGTCCTCCTCCGACGTCTGACTGTAGGCGTGAAGATACCGATCATCGTCGGATTACCAGGGCTCCACTGCTCCGAGCCTCATGTTGAATCGAGCGTCCGCTTTTCGCCTACGCTTGTCCTCGCGATAGGCGGCTCGCTCCGCCCTCCTCTTATCCCTCTCCGCCCTCCTTTGCGCGTAGAACTCGCGCTCGTTGATGATGTCCTGCGAGAAGTGTTGGCGCCACAGCACCATGGCTTCCTCATCCATCTCGGCGATGCCAAGACGGTGCTCCCACCTACAGTTGTCACGATGATCCTCGTCGGTCCTAAGCCGCGGCAGAGGCGCGAGCTCCTGCGCCCGCTCCCGCGTCGGCACGTTGGGGAAGTTCAATGTTCTATGAGCCCACCGGAGGCGCCACGCCGCCGCGTCGTACGCGCGGGCGGCCTAGTTGGCGGTGTCGAAATTGCCGAGGTCGAGGAGCATCCCGCGGAACCGGATCTCGGCGGAGAAGCCGCCGGAGGGGCGCGCGGAGACACCGCGGTATGCCCAAGTTTCCCGGTGACGCGGTGGCATGGTGGCGCCGCGGCGGCGAGGCGAAAAAGAGTGGGGAGAGAGCGGTGGCGAGGCATAGAGCAGTGGCAAGGCACAGAGCGGTGGGAGGGCGTTGGATTTTATATAGCGCGCCAGATGCCGCGCGCCAAAACTAGCGCACGCCCGGCCGCTTTTTCCCGCGCGCACGCGCGATCCTTTCCCGACGTCTCTGCTATCTCTACTCTCTTCTCTACAGTTATATTTATTTTATATTTAATATTTAATATTTATCTCTACTTCCTTTACTGTCTACTTTTTTTTCTCTATACTTTTTTTTCTTGCAATATAGGCCGTCCGATTTATATCTGACACATAGGAAGGAAACAAATGGGAATTTTGCAAAAAGATACCCATACCCCTCTCCAGATTTGCAAATAAGGCCTTCCCTCGTTCATCCTTTTCTCCCACAAGATAAACTACTCATACAAATGCATCTTGATGCGTGCAACGCATGGGCATCTTGCTAGTTCTAAAAACCTTTCCATCATTTGCCACACTACTGGTTGCAGATGAAAAACCGACCCAAGCACAGCGCGATACAAGAGCGATGCACAATTACAAGCTGATATTCTGTTGGACAATGGAGCTTATAAAAAATTACTTTTACGGGAACAATAGCACCCAGGA
This sequence comes from Triticum aestivum, assembly GCF_018294505.1. Taxonomy (NCBI): domain Eukaryota; kingdom Viridiplantae; phylum Streptophyta; class Magnoliopsida; order Poales; family Poaceae; genus Triticum; species Triticum aestivum. Next base: position 297,346,036 of record NC_057801.1, read on the forward strand.
AAATTGAAGGGTAGGTATGAACAAAATTGGAACTGCACATGTACTGCTAAGTGATTCAATACACACATTACCAATCGAGGAGGAGAACGATGGTCGCAGCGGCCTCTGTGAGTCATGGTCGGCAACGGGAGTCAGTTCATTGTCCATGACGGTGGTACTTCTGCGCTTGGGATTAGCTTCCGGGAAGCAGATCTGAGATCGTGGAAGACGATGCCTAGGAAGACGCTCCATGTACGACGATGACGGTGGACCGACTCCAGTGTGGCGTACGAGGTTGTCGATGAGGCAGATGCACTGCGGTGGATGAGTGTGCCGATGTAAAGGGGAGGAGCACGAAGGCCGCGGTGCCGTGGAGAAGTCTATTTTGCGGTGGGGATAGAAAATGGGGAGTATTCAGGTGTACTACTCTGGGTGCCGGGGTGGGGTTGGCTGGGTAGGGTGAAGTTAAGAAAACAACCCCCTACCAAGCGTCATCCGTAGGCCTGTTCTGAAGGCCATGATGGTAACTTCCCACTGCTCGAATCAGGGTCGCGGGAGATTTTCCCGCCGACCTCAAAATTTTGTGACACTGGACTCCCCGTGTGGCGTGTTGAGTGATTCGGCTAAGCAACTAGCGAGTAGTAGTAGTAAACTCTGCATATTAGGTTTGACCGAAGTCAAACTTCCTAAAGTTTGACCATGTTTATATAAAAGTATACACATTTACCATAACAAATATGTATGATGTGACAGTACATTCAATAATGAATCTAATGGTATTTATTTGTTATTGTATATGTTAATATTTTTTGTTATAAGCTTTCTGAGAGTTTACAAAACTTGACTTTGACCAATGCTAATACGCGGACTTAAATAAAAACAGAGGGAGTACACATTTGTTTTCTTAGTTTGTAGTGAACTAATCATTTGTTGAAATTGTTAAATAAATATATTAGGCTATTGACTTCGAATGTAATGGTCTACACAATTCAATAGTTAAAATCATTGTCGAATCCCAAGATGTATACAAGGTCTATAGTACTTCACAACATGCTCAAACTCACATAATCCCTGTCAAATGAGAATCTAAATGCATTCCATAGTTATTACTTTGTAGGACGCAACAAAAACAACCAAAACTCCACATCAGCCATTATAGAAGCAACATTTTCACATGTCCCAATGTGTGAATAAAACGTGCAGAGAGAGCATTTGAAGATGGAGCAGATAGGGCGGGAAAGATTGTATGTATGTGGACAAGAGAGTAGGAGACAAACCTAACGAGACAGACAGAGAGAGAGAGAGAGAGAGAGAGAGAGAAAGAGAAAGAGAGAGGAAGAAGTTAGGTCTGTGAGAAAGATGGAGACATGTAATATACGTGAGATGCGTGTGCATCCGGATTCTGAATACGTGGAAGGAGTAGAGACAACATGTTTGATGAGAGAGGTGGAAAAACATGGACGAGAGGGGAAGGATCTCATGGGTTGAGGGATTGACAATTTTGTGCAGGGGAGAGAGGGATTGGTAATTTTGTGCAAAAGAGAGAGAGGGTGGGGGGGAGGAGTCAGTGAGCCGTTGTCACATCACCCTGCTTCCAAATGACCCCGCATTCTCTAGCGTGGTGTGGTCGTTGTCTTCGATCTGCTCGATGCCCTCTTTGAAGATTGAGGTGTTGTGCATTATGGGGTGCAAAGAAGCACAAGCAAGAGTGGTCGTCGTATAACCTTGGATGGGGATGAATTGTGTGCTTGGGGGAGTGTGTGTGTGTTGTGTTGCGTGTGTCTGTGAGTGTGTGTGTGTGCGTGCGCGTGTGTGTGTGTGTGTGTCAGATATTGAGCGAAAACAAACCTAAGGAGAGAAATGGGTATTCACGAACAGATTGTGCGGGCCTTTAGGTGGACAGGGGCCGAGTGAGGGTGTCAAAATGTGCGCGTTGGTGCATGTGTTGCATGCGCTCATGCGAGGGACGGACGAATCGAGAGAGATGGTTATTGTGTTACAGATGCTCCTCTCTCTCTCTCACACACACACACACAAGTAAACTAGAAGACCGTTCTCTCATGTATACACAACGTATCGGCATCTGGCTATGTATGACTCAAGCATGATCATTTGCACATTCACACCTCTCTATGTCTGTATCACACGCACACCATCTCCACATTGCCCTTCCGCCACAACACACATATGTACACATACACACGTTCTATCTCAGTCACACACACAAAATTAGTATTTAAAAAAACTAGGGCGCACCTAAAACATCCAAATCCAAATAAACACAAACTGGAGCTAAATTCAAATATATGGAAATTTTGCAGCGTCAAGAACTTTCCCAGGAAAAAAAGTTGAGTAATATTCGAGGATTGTTTTCACACACACAAAGAGGTTCGGTGGATGTCCTTCGAGCGTGACACGGTGACGCACCGTTCGATCGACCGCGCGGCCGCGGTTCACGCGCTTACACAGGATTCCATATCGTGGCTGTGGTACTAACTTTAAAAAAAAGCGCTACCTAAGTCTAAGGTTTACGTGTACTAGTACGGTTTTCTTTTAAGTTTGACCAGTCTTATATAAAACTAAAGTAAGCTCCCACACGTACACTCATCAATATACCACCGCCGCCATTGCGCATGCCGGCGCCCGCCTGCTCTGGCCAACAATTTCTCGTCCATCATTGCCTTGTCGCCGCCATCCCTGTGCCATGAAGCCGAAGGCTCACCCGCTCACGTCATCTGCAGTCCCTCCTTGCCATGTCGCCATGCTGCCAAGCACGCGAGCAGCTGGTGGAGCCGCGTCTATGCATGCAGCTTACGAAGAGGAGGATGAGCACGTGCTCCAGCACGTCGGCGAGGAGGAACTAGTGTGTCATTTTCGTCTCCGCCCGCGCGGAGGCGCGCATGGTGGTTGTCACGGCAGAAGCCGGTCGCGCGTGCGTCGAGCCCGCAAACCGGGTGTGGACGCGGAATCTACCATCGAGACCTTGAATGCCACGTGGATCCTGCAATCTGAAGGAGCAATTTGGGTCAGTCGACTCATGTGAGCCGTTTGATGAAACATGGATGGCTAGAAAGGGCTTCTTCCACCTCTTCTGCCGTCTTCTTCCTTCGCTCCGTCGAACTTCTTTCACAAATCAACTGACCCAAAGTATACTACTAGTACGAACGTATTAAGTACAGTAGGAACACGGAGATACGAGCAGTAGTACCAACTTCAAGAAGAACAGTAGTGAGACATAGTACTAGTACTACTCTACGTACTAAAGAGTTCAAATAACGAGAAAGAACATAAAGATAGTTCTGCTGGGGCCTCAGCACAACACACCCTTGAAAATAAACTAAGCAACTAGTCCGCTTGACACTACAGTAGAACCAGCATGAGCGATGGCACTGCCACCTACTCGGAGTCCGAGTCCACATCCTCGACTTCGTCCTCGTCCCTCTTCCTCTTCCTCTTCGCCGACGCTTCTTTTCTTGAACCGGACACTGGGCTCTGCTTCTTCATCCAACCCTTGTAGATATTTAAACAAAGGTAGGCATTCATTCCTGCATACAGGATGTGATCTTCATCTAATGTCTTCGACTCCCATGCATGATGAAACTCGTGATGAGGTTTCTTCAGTTTAGCATACGAGGGATCAATCATGGCTGCTTCCAGGGTCAGCATTGAAGGTTGAGAGGAGGACACCAGGCTTGCCTTTTGGAGATCGAAGGGCTAGCCTACAACGAGACCTATCCGACGCAGGACATCCCTGTCATTCTTAAAGCCTACAGTAACGAATTTCACTCTTTTGTCCTTGAGGAAGTTCTTAAAATCCTGGCACTCAACGTCGGCATGGCATATGTGTTAGACCAAGCAAACATTATGTACGCAAACCTGGATCACAGCGGGCTTCTTCCTCTCTTCGTCCTTTAGATCCTTCTCTCGTCCCAGGACTGTGGTGTACTCAACATCTAGCCCAGCGACCCACTCGCGTAGGAAGCGAGCAAGCCTTGCTTTCACCGTCGCGGATCCACCTGTGTAGATGATGATGAACTGATTGCCGGTGATGGCTCTAACCTGGTACTCAGCGGCGACCATGGAGATTTGGGAGGCCATGGATTTTGGAGGAGGGTTAGGAGAAGTTGAACTGTTGTACCCCACAAAAACTGGGAGCGAACTAATGTGAAAGGACGGGACGACTGGGAGCGAACTATTGTGTGGTAGAATACGGGTACAAGTAGGGCGTGCGAACGGCGTGGGGTTGCTGGCTTGCACGGTGGATAAACGGCTGCAAGCCCCCAAAGAGTTCTCGAGAACTATGCGGGACCCACTAGATGTCATGTCTACTAGACCCATATCGTAGGCCTGACGGTATAGCTTCTGCCCGTTCACACGCCATGCCGGCGCGTGGATGTAACTTCACTTAATTCTATCAACTGTCGCGCCTCCCACGACCTTCGCCTCCCTCACGCGGTCGCGCCCTTTGAGACATTGACCTATTATAAATGAGCAATTTTTTTGCCTAGTCCGCATGCATGACACTCCCTCTGGTCCTTTTTACTCCCGTCAACCGTTCGCAAAGTGTTTGACCAAATTTATAATTTTTTTAACACCACCTTATATTAATTAACCAGCCACACCAGTACACTCATTCAATACAATATTCACCACACAGGGTGGTACGTTATTTACAAGAATACCATCTAATCTATTGTCAAGGCTATACTTAGCGATCAATTGTGCCACCATATTGGCCAAACGGCTAATCTTTGAAAATTAAAGATTGTTGATCAACTTTGAGATGCTCAACGCTTTCATCTTCAGGTCATGCATAGCAGACCTGTCATAGTCCCCCGATGCAAGAGACGCTACCACAAAAGCGCAATCAATCTCTAAAATTACAGGATTATGAAGAGAAATACCTATGTAGAGACCGGCAATGCAAGCCGTAAGCTCCGCTTCCTCCACGCTTTGACAGGCATCAATGAAATCCCACGACCAAATTTATACTAAAAATATCAATATCTACAATAGTGATTATAATGAGTATAAGAACTACGTTTTATAATGAGTGTAAAAATATTGATTTGACATTGTGAATGTTGATAATCCCTCCGTCTAGGTGAGTAAGTCATCTTAGGCTGTGCACCGTGACCAAGGAGGAGGGGAAAAAGAGAGACATTAATGTTTATTTGCTAATTAAATAGTATTGCATGCAATGAACTAACCACTTCATGTCATGTTTGATAGTCTCAGGTCATTAAAAGCATGCACACCCTCATCTCTTATTGGTTGATATGTCAAGAAACAAGAAACGAGGTAGAAGTTAATGCATCTCTTATTTCGTAATATGACTTACACACCTAGCTATTAGAGTACCACTACCTCCCTTCTGGTTTAAAGGGCTCGACTCAAAAATTTCACCTACTCTTAGCAAGATAGTAGAGGCGGTGGAATAGCTTTTGAAGTCTGCAAAAGTACTCAACTAATGTTGTCGTTATTCATAAAAAATGTGTTTACCAATGCATGCATGAACACTAGTTACTCTAACCCCCCTATCTTCTTTAATTCTTTGCCACATTAGCATGTTTGCTATTCCCGTGTGCATGAAACCAGGTAAGATACCACAATTATGGCTAGCCTTAATCATCGCATGCAATAATTTAGTGCACCTTGAAATATGAACATGTGTGGGGCGTGTATGTTTTTAATGACTTGAGACTATACCTAACCCGGCATGCAAGATGACTTATTATGCACCGTTCCCGATACATGCAGGAAGCCCGTTCGTCTCCAAATATTTTCCTCAACATGTGTGGTAACAATATGCCTGCCAAACTCTCCTTCTCCCTCCGGCGGTCCCACCACTCCACCATGTGTGAAAAAATCTGCATGCATGACTCTCCTCCCCCACGCTCATCCAATCCGTTGTGACCAGCAATATTTCCACCCCTTTGCTCCCCCGTAATTTACTCAAACAAATATGCCCACGTAGCTTTTACTTAACTTCAGGTGCATTGGGTCACTGACATATGGGCCCAGCAGGGTACTGGCCCACATGTCAGTGATGCAACTTGACCTGCAGTTAAGTTAGTGCAGCTCAGTCCATATCTTACATAGGTGTGCCATTGCTCGCTAAAATGCTGCACCTCCCACTACATCGCTATCTCCTCCCCCTCACGTTCATGTTCATCACTATCTCCTCCCCCTCCCTCTCGCGTCGACCACCATGGCATCACCCCTCCCATGCCCTTTGAGCCCCTTGCTGCACTGCGCGGACGGTCATGCATTGCCGTTCCGTTCCTCGCCACCACTAGTCGAGGTAGACGCGTCGGTGTTCTGCTCCTCGCCGCTATGCGACACGTCGTCGTTCCGTTTCTCTCTGCCACTAGTCGAGGAGGATGCGTCGGTGTTCACTCCTCGCCGCGACACGACACGTCGCCATTCCGTTCCTCGCCGCCACTAGTCGAGGAGGACGCATCGGCGTTCTGCTCCTCGCCGCGACGCGTCGAGGTGGACACGTCGGCGTTCCCAATGTCGCCAACGCGCGCGTCGGAGGATGCGTCGGCTCCCCGCTACGAGGAGAACGCCGCGCCACCCGCCGAGGCCCCCATCCTTGAGGAGCTTTGGAAAGAAATGGATGTCGCCTTGTGGGAGGCTTTGCCTCTAGCAGAGCGCACCAAAATAGAGGCAGAGAAGAAGGCCGAGGAAGAGAAGCGCACCGCGCAACAAACTGTCTAGGAGATCTATGTCGCGTCCGAGAGAGTTAGGCAATTGGCTCTTTGGCAGAAGGCTCGTGCGAGGGCCCAAAGGGTGGCGGAGGACGCGTGCCGACGCCCTGAGTGAAGTCGAGCCCAAGCGCCTCATCTACGCTTGGCGGTACGTGGACCTGGTGCACGCTTCCAGCCAGCAGGAGTACCTATTGGCGCCGGATCACCACACCGGTGAGATCGCGCTCGCCCGCCGGCAAGCCGCCAATCAGCAGCTCGCGAGTTGTGAGGCTGAGGAAAAGGCGTTGTGTCGGTGCGCTGGGAAACGGCCGCGTGCCAGGGCACTTGTGGTGCGCCGCAAGCGCTCCTGCGAGCGCCGTGGCTTTTAGGAGGAGTATAATTTTTGTTTCGTAAGGCGATATCATTAGTTTTGGGACGCAAATGAGAAATTCCGAACGTTCAGGAATTTTTAGCGTCCTTAATTAAGTATGTAAAAGGGAAAGTTTGGAAACGTTATGTATTATTACGCATTTTGCAAGTACGTGCATATAGCACAAACTTTACTATATACTATCGGACTACACGTCTCTCTCGATATATGCTTGCAGACTGTGCTACTCCCTCCGTCCAGGTCAATAAGTCATCTTTGGTGGTGCACAGTGACCAAGAAGGAGAGAAGACTTGTACACCTAGACGGAGGGAGTACTACTATTACTTATGTACGTGCAAATGCACGTTTTAACATTATGATGCGGTTTTTGTAAAAGTAGAAAAACAGCACTAGTCAAGCTTGTGAAACGATTCAATGCAAAACAAATGCAAAAATGCTCGTTTGATTGTTTACTTTTAGCTTCCTTCTCTGTGGTTATTTCTCTGTCGTACTTTGTACGGAGTATCTCACTGGTTGGAAAGGCATGAAAATTCCCAAACCGCTTCCTACACCCTGTATCAAATTTTTTGCCTAACAAGTTGTGCCGTGCAATTGGAATTCCAACTTGAGTACTACTACTAGTAGGACTACCAAGGGCCAGTTCTTTTAGGCTTCTAGATTAGTAATCCCATAACTACAACCTTCGTCCTGGTTTATTGGTCCCCATTATAATCTGTCTCAAATTTTGATCATAAATTTAACTAGTGAAATGTTAGTGCATGTCACATGCACTACTCCATCCGTCTAGGTGAGTAAGTCATCTTAGGCGGTGCACCGTGACCAAGGAGGAGGAGAAAACGAGAAACGTTAATGTTTATTTGATAATTACTAGTATTGCATGCAATGAACTAACCACTGCATGTCGTGTTTGATATCTCAAGTCATTAAAAGCATGCGCACTCTTTATCTCTTATTGGTTGATATGTCAAGAAACAAGAAACGAGGTAGAAGTTAATGCACCGCGCCTAAGTGTTTTGGGATTATTTGGTTTTCGTAAGATGACTTACACACCTAGATGCACCACGCCTAAATGTTTTGAGTAACATTTTATCAGTTAAATCATTGGTCAAAATTTAGCACAAATTACAATGGTGAGGAATAAACCAGGACGGAGTAGTAGTTAAACCGCCTTATTGTTACTCTCCATTGTGACTAGTCTCGTGGGAAAAGCTGGGGAAGCCGCCAAAAGAACTGGCTCAAGGACTAGTAGCTAGGGATCGAGTGTGGGAGATGAACCGGAGAAAGTAAATGCATAGAGATGAAATGAAAAAAAGACGGAGGGATGTGATGGTTGCTTGTCCGTTTATTTTACCAGGCCACTTATTACTGGGAGTGGTTAGGTTTTGTGATATGACGGCTTTACTGCCGCGCCACGAGCGGGGTGAGAGGTGAGACTCCTGTGGAGCGCCGCCCTCTACCCTTGTACTACATCAGTCGTGGTTGACTAGTCCCCCATTGAATTTGACTGAAGATTTAACTAACAAAATGTTAGTGCATGTCAACAAAAACTATATCCTTGGATTCATATTTGAACATAGTTTTGAATGATATAATTTTAGGTGACATGCATCAGTATTTATCGTACTATATATAATGTTAGTTCAATTTTTGGTCATACTAATCTATAGTTGTAAGGTGCCCGTGCGTTGCACCGAGGAGTGAAATGCATTGATCGGGGAGTTGTTTATTTTGACAAAGGATGTGGGGGTCATCTCATGTGTAACGGGTATCGATAGGTTTCTTCGGATATTATCTCATCTCTAGAGCTCACAAACATCCGGGTGAATTAGATAAAAAGGTATCTTTGGCAAACAAAAGCGTTCAACTGTTCAACTTGCATCCAAAACTTGTGAAGAAATAACACTTATTGTGCTTTGGAAGAAATGATCTTTAAGAATTAGTTTTTGAGTATCGATTGTTATACATGTTGGCTACAGATGACATGGCACTTTCTTATAGTCAACAGTTGGCTATACTATTAAGTAATATTAACCATGCCCTTATACACCTAGACGGAGGGATTAAATCAGGATGACTTGCAAGGGGGCAGAGGAGATGTAAGAAATGGTTCATCGTAAGTCTTTCACAAGTACTGTAATAAAAATTCATACATGGAAGATTCTAGACTAAACCATAAATGGATACACTTTTATTCATGCGCGATACTCCAATAGAGCAAGATTCTGCATGGAAGTCTCCACATGCTTAGACAGCGGATTACATTGAGCGAAGACTAATAATCAACATTTAACTTGATAATGCGTATTTTTTGAGAAGAACGGGGAGGCTCCTCCCCGGTTCCATTATCAAATGAAACCCAAAGTGTCTTACATCAGCTCACTGAGAGGAGCAGTTCAAAGGAAGGACTGCGGCGAAAGCCACTCAAGTTTAACGACAACCTTAGAGAATCAAAAGCGGCAAAGACACGGGCCATAAGCGCCCACACACACACTACAAGTTTTCTAAGTGCACTTGATAATGCGTATGTCCATGTGAACCTCCTTGGAGTCCCCGTGCACCGCGTCGGCGGGTAAAGGATGCCATGAGTTTTCCAAGTCCACATTGGCAGGATAGTCCCAGCTCCCCAAAGTCCAAGTCAGTCCGATGAGGCCGGTGTTGCCGCCCAGGCGACCCAGAGGGGTAGTAACATTGACCACACACCCATACATCTGCCTCGTGTCAGTGTTAGCATCAGCGGCGACGCCCCTGACACACATTACAGAGATGGGGCGGCGGAGGATGCGGGCCTCGCCGATGCCGACGATCAAGAGGAAGACACTGTCGTCCTCCTCCGAGACTAGCAGGCGGCGGTGATCCTCCAGTGACTCCGGCATGGTGAACCGGTAGCACGTGTCATACTTGATGTTCTCCGCCAAGGGACAACAGTGACTGCTGTACGCATCCGTGAGGTGATGCACCATGTCCGCCGGCGAGCCACAAAATGGCATCGGGCACTCATAGCAGTGGACGAAGGGCTCCTTGGAGGCATCGACCAGGCCGTCCATGAAACGGGAGTGGCTATAGGGGACGTTGCGCCAGTTGAATATATGAGCAAGTTACTACGAGATTTCATCCGAATAAGCACAAAATAAATCATGATGGCTATAACAGAGATGAAACTAATCACGTGGAATAGCATAGTAGTAGGATACAGAGTAGAAACATGAATTCTACCATGATTTTGAACAGGAAGGACAGAAACACATACAGTGCAATGGATCAGCACCGTTGGCATTGAGGTTGTCGCCCATGTCGTTGAGGGAGAGGTTGCCGAGGTCAAGGAAGAAGTCGTCGTCGGTGAAGTCGTGGCTGCCAGCAGTCGCGAGAGTGCGCTCCCAAGATTTCAACAGCGCCCGCTGAATGGAGCGCAGGAGGGAGTTGATGTAGGGACGTTGGGGCCGCCGAATGGAGCGTAGGAGTAGCACACGAAGCAGTAGATGGTGTCCTTACTAGTACTCCCTAGTATCTATCTATCTATATCTATATATATATATACTCTTATAGAAAACCGAGTTGGTGATGATGGTATGCCTGCCATCTTATAATATAGACCGTCCGATCTATATCTGACGGATAGAAAGCCAACTATGACAATTTTACAAAAGATACCCGCACCTCTCTCCACATTTACAGATAAGGCCTTGCCTCGTTCATCCTTATCTCCCACAACCTCGTGCTCCTCCCTATGTCTCTATCTCTACTACTCTTCTTTTTTTATAACAAATCGAATAGTGTTGCACCGTCCGTTGCACACCCGGCTGAACATGCCTCCTCGCCTCCATCATCACCAATTGAGTCTTTTATAGGAGTAGGAGTAGAGAAAAAACCGAGTTGGTGATGATGGTGTGTCATGCAATGCACGGGCATCTTGCTATTTTTTTGCATATAAGTCCAAACAGCACGTAGACACGGTCTTTGAGCATGGTTCATAGTCGTTCCACGATCGGGCATTGAAGTTTGTAACTATTTTAGATTAGAATATACTACTCCTCCGGTGCTAGTAGTAGAGCAGAGTCCTACTCTACTACTCTACTGTAGCAAGCTAGGGCATAGTACTGTAGCAGGTACTGTAGGGAGTACCAGTACTGTGATCACTCAAGCAAGTTGTCTGGCATCGATATGACCGTACGCTGCTGGTATGTGTCTCGTAAATCCAGTGGCATGTTGTAGTCATCATCACCTGTCCACTTCCCGCAGCACATATTCGCTTCTCCATCTTTGTCCGCACATAATCTCGTCCAAGCTTCCCTCCCCACTAAGGCGCCTCCCCCCTCGTTCGAAACCCAAGCACTAACAATGGAAGAACCAAGCAGCGTCCGCCGAAAGAGTGGCTGGAATTCTCTCCCCATAGAGGTAATCAAGCTCATTGTTTCGCGTGTGGACAATCTCAGTACCATGCCGCACGCCACGTGCTCGTCGGGGCTGTACCGTTTACTCAAAACCCTCAGGCTGGAGCTTTTTAAGCCAGCTCCTTGCTTGCCGATATCGCCTGATCTTCAGAAATGGCGTGTCACACAGCATAACGATCGTAGGGTGGCGAGCATCAACCCCCTTCACTGCAATTCGATCCCCGTCAGCCTCAGCTACATTAACGGTATGTATTGGGTCGGCATGAACACGTCTTGGATGGTGATTGATCCCCCTTCCTTTGATTAACACTTCACTGCTTTGGTACGGCGGCCCAGAATACTCGGAATCTTACAGTAGCCAACATGATACCAAGTTTGATTTGCTCAAGGTTGTAATCTGCCAAGTGCCCACAAGATCTGCGAATTATAAAGATTTCAGGCTAATTGCATTCTTCAACCGCGGTCTCGCCTATCTGACAGGTCACTGCGGTAAGTGGATAAATCTGCACGTCCATCGCAGGATCATACATCCTCCATGGTTCTCTGATGCCTTTGAACACAAGGGCTTCGTTTACGCTATGGACTCCTTCTATGGCTGGACGTATTGCTGGCCTACTCCAGTCATCGCTACAAGCGGCTGTTACAGCAGTATGTTACTTTCCTATGATATAATGATGGCTTGCTTATATTACTGTCAACATTTACTCAAAAAATATTCATGCTCATAACATGTTGTTCTTAAGATTGACTAAATCAAGAGCCCTTTTTTATTTGACTCCAACTTGATATGATGTTGTATGCCGCCTGGTGTCCCTACCCTTCCTAATCCCAGAACCTTTCAAAGAAAAGCGGCATGGCAGTTGCAGGTGGTTCCTGTCTCGATCAGACGACAGCGAAGGATTGATGATCGTTCGCATGTACCGGACGTGTTGTTTCATGGAATACTATCACATTCACTGCAAGGTCTTTGAGCAGGATCCCAGCTTCTCTGAGCCTTCAGGAATTTTTGACTGGAGGCTGGTAAGTAGCCTTGGTACACGCACTCTGTTTGTCGGACTGAATTATCCGATTAACCAGGAGATAACCGACGGCAAGGATCATGATGGCAGTGTAGTTTCGTTCATCAGGCAAAACTGTGTGTACACAACGTACCATGCGTCTCTGCATGCACCATACCCTGATATATACCGCCACGCTCTGCAGCCCAAAGTAGGTGAGAGGGTCACAAGTATCAGATTTCGAACTGCTGGCTCGAGTTTCCCCCGTCAGGCACCCATCTGGTTCAAGCCATCAGCCAATCTCCACAGCTTAATAAAAAGTAACGTCTAACTGAGCCAGTTAGTTAGATGCGTAGACTTGGTGCAGTAGGATCTTTATTTAGTTTGATGCATACACTTGTTTTTTTTGGTAGCCCTTTTGTAATGATTGCTGATGTTTGGTTTGGAAGAGATAGATGCGTCTTCACTCTTGTGGCCTTCTTATTGCTTCTGTTGCACCCCCAGCCCTGGTTGTTGTTGCTGCTATTTTGAATGTACAATCAGTAGTATATTTCATCTGTTGGTTGAATAAATGTGTTGTTATAACGACAAACACAATGTTTTGGAAGTCGTTGCGCGGTTCGATCCTTTAGTGCCCCATACCGTACGTAGCTCATACTATTTTTCGTACGAAACACATTTTCCACTTGTAGGCCTAATAGAGAAGCCCATAATTAACTGGAAGGGAGGCTCTCACATGAATCCCACCCAGGTACATGCTCATGGTCCCCTAAACATAAATAAGTAAATAAATAAATAAATAAATAAAGCTAAATGCTCATGCACCAGTTCTTTGGGAAAATAGGTAGCCCGATATTTCTTTTTGAAGAATACCCAAGCTAGGCCTATTTGTTTTCTCCAAATTACTGGGCTGCAAATCTTTCAAGACGAGGAGGGATGCATTCCGTCCTGGCCAAAGAGTATGGTCAATGTCTGTTAAAAGTAATATCAAAAGGGGTTGAAAATTCCAAAAAAATTATAGCAAATGGGATATTAGTTTTTTTTTGGTTTTTGTTCTTCCCTGATATCTTATACGTATTTCATTGGATTTAACATGACATAGTACTAATTTATTTTTAAATTTGTTTTAGTATGCATATTAATTTTTGTATTAAGAATATTTCGTTCCCCAGCAAAAATTTGTGAATTTTCAAAATTTCCCACATATTTAGTTAATTTTTTGACCCTGGTACTGACCAGAAAATGGCCGGCATTTCTAAAATTGGAAAACGGGCTGCAATAAATTCCATATGAATTAGAAAATGAGTAAAAACTATCAAAATAATAGCAAATGGGCTGTAGACGCCACATATTTCGAGGCTGACTTATTTACGCAAGGCTTTGTCAGTGAGCACACGATTCTAGCAGCAGTGACTGTTGGATGTCCTTCCAACGGCCGACGTGCTTCTTCAATCTCTGATCTTCCTGCTCTAGCCGCCTAAACTAGCGCAGGCGGGACTACCTGCTCCCTCCTCTTGTGGCCCGCTGTGATGCCGCGCAGGCTTCCCCGGCCCACCCTACACCCTCCGCTAGCCTGGCCGCACGCAATCAACTGCCTCCTTATTACGCGAAAAAAATGATTCCTCCCACTGACATCTGGTGCGCACCGGTTGGGAGGCTGACCTGTGGGCCTACTACGTTGACGCATACACAGGGCTTGTCAACTTAGTCAACAAACGATTCTAGCAGCAGTAACCATTGGATTTGAATCGAACGGTCCTGCTGTTTCTTCAATCACTGCTCTTCTTGCACCAGCCGCCCAAACCAGCGCCGGGGAGACCGCCTGCTCCAACCTTAAGTGGTCGGCTATGCTGCTGTTGAGGCCTCATCGCCCCCTACTACTCCCACCGCTGCCTAGGCCCTGCGGCGACGACAGCCTCACACCGCATCCGAACCAGTGAACCCTTGTACTCCTCTCCACGTGGGCATCCACTGCCGCGTCTTCCCCGGCTCCGTGTCGTCCCCTTCCTAGGCCTCGCCGTCGTGCATCGCCTTGGTGCTCTTGGTGCGGCGTGGTCAATGTGGTCAACTACATTCCATCGGTTGTACGTGGAGAGGCTAAAAGCTGGGTCCACAGCCACAACCCAGTTTTTTTGTGCTTTGCCAAGTAAGTCGCTTTGTCAGGCCTGTTGGGCTGCAAATATTTCAAGACGAGGAGAGCTTTCATTCGGCTGGCCGAGAAAATGGCCCATCAGTAATGAGAAATGGGCTGTACATTTTTAAAACACATCAAACCGACAATTAGTTTCAAATATCTTTTTTTATTTCGAGATTTTACATTACATTAATTTTTATGCGTGGTGAATTTGTTGGATTTTATATTGATATACATTTATTTTTAAAATCAGTTTGAATGTGAGTTGAAATTTTGGGATTAAAAACAGTTCAGACCGCACCGAAATATGCAAAATTTCGTCTAATTTTTTAACCGTGGCCACAATATGGGCTGTAATGCTAACAAAAAGAATATGGGCTCCAAAAAAACCTTAAGAATTAGCAAATGGGCTGTAAATTATTAAAAATAATGGCAGATGGGTTGTATGCTGTTTTCCACAAATTTGAGGCTTTCCTAAAAAAAGGTTGACGCACAAGCAGTGACTGTTGGATGGCCATCCAACGACCGTCATGCTTCTTCAATCTCTGCTCTTCCTGCTCCAGCCGCTCAAACAAGCGCGGGCGGGACTGCCTGCTCCCTCCTCCCCACGGTCGGCTCTGACAGCTCGGACCTACCAGCTATATCTTTGCACGCAAGGAAGTGCCTCCTTATTACGCACAAAAAAATGAATACTCCCCCTGTTAGCTGGGACCCATTATAGTGGTAGGCTGACTTGTGGGCCTACTAAGTTGACGGGGACGGAGGAATTTGTCAACTTAGTCAATATGCACGATTCTAGCTCTAGTGACCGTACGATGTCCATCCAATGGCCGTAGTGCTTCTTCAACCTCTGGTCTTCTTGCTCCAGCTGCCCAAACCAGAGCCGGTCGTGCCTCATGCTCCTACCTCTTGTGGGCGGCTGCGATGCGGCGGAAGCCTCACCGCCCCCTACAACTCCCACCGCTGGCCAGGCCATCCCTCTATTCACCCACACACCATGTTATTCTGCGGCGATGGCAGCCTCACACCGCAGCGAACTAGTGAACCCTCGTACACCTCTACGCGTGGGCATCCACTATCGCGTCTTCCCCGGCTCCGTGTCGTCCCCTTCCTAGGCCTCACAGTCGTCCACCGCCCTGGTGCTCTCGGCGCGGCATGGTCAACATGGACAAGGAACGGCTTCCATCGGACGTGGACTGTACGTGGAGAGGCTGACAGCTGGGTCCACGGCCACAACAAGGAAGTGCCTCCTTATTACGCGCAAAATAATTATTCCTCCACCTGACAGCAGGGACCCACCGGATGGGCCACCATATTTCGCGAAAAAAATGTTTCCCCCCTGACTGCTGGGACCCACCAGCCACACCTTCGCACACAAGGAAGTGCGTCCGGGCAAAAAAAAACTATTCGCCCCCCTGACTGTTGGGACCCACCAGCTACATCTTCGCACACAAGGAAGTGCGTCCATGCAAAAAAATGATTCGCCCCCCTGACTGCTGGGACCCACCAGCTACATCTTCACACGCAAGGAAGTGCATCCGGGCAAAAAAATGATTCGCCCCCCTGACTGCTGGGACCCACCAGCTACATCTTCGCAGGCAAGGAAGTGCCTGACAGTCGGAATCCACCTAGTCGAAGCGTATGTAGCGTTGTCATTCTGGTCGCGAACGTGTACATACATACTGGTCGATGTAGAGGCGCGCATGTGTCGTAGTAGAGGAGCGCATCGCTCGGCCCACGACCTCCCACCGTAACCGGCAACTGCCCGAAAATTTCATGCCCCTCGCTTCTACCACAGTTTTTTCCGTCATGGACGGCCCAAAGAATGTCATGCAGCTGCGCCTTCGGCCCGCCTAGGACGAAAAGCCCATTTTCTTAAGGTTTTGTCACAATTATCGTCATAGAAGTGTCATATGTATGACAGAAAAAAAATTCGTTTGGCCAAAAATGTCACGGATGTGTCTTTTTTTTGTAGTGATGTCTAGTTTCTATTGCTTCTGATTATGTTGAATTGCATCTGTGCTGCAACTTATACCTGGAACAGTCACTTACCCATAAGACATATTTAACTTGGGACTGTGATGTAGGTTGCATCTTGCATTGTCTTCTAGCTTATACTGCTTCTAATTTCTTGAAATGTCACTAACGACGAGACACTTTTTACCTGATAGAGTGATATTGGTTGCATGTTCATATGGTTCCTAGCTTTCATTTCTTCTAATTTTCTTGAAATGCCTTCTGCTTACTGTTTTTTCGTACATATTCCATCCTCCTATCTTACGTGTAAATATGAAACGCTGTCTTTTTTGTATATATTCCATCAAAGTAATGTTCGTCTGTATCATGCATCAACCAGTTATGCAGAGCTAATTTTATTCATCTTCTTGTGGGTTTGACTTCATAAGGCAATATCAGAAAACAAGAAGGAAAATAGTAGGTTAGGGGATGTTGGTGGTCCTCCGCACCGACGCAAACAGAGACTCTCTAGATTTTCCACTACTACTTCTAATGAAGTTGAAGTCCCAAGTCTACATCATGAGTTCATCTCCCGTACTCCACCATCGCATGTGCTTGCTCTAAGTTGACAGTGTGATAATTGGTTTCATGTTGCATATGTTGTCTAGCCTGTATTTCTTCTATTTTGATTAAATTGCACCTGTTGAGTTTATGCGCTATACATGTGCATATAACATGGCTTTCTATGTCTATAATACACTGCATCTATCTATCATACCATGTTCTTACATCAAAATACGGCTGTTGTGTATCCCGCATCAGTCACTCATGATTAGATGCTTTTAAGATGGCAGTTTGATAGTGGTTGCATCTTGCATTGATTTCTATGTTGTACTGCTTCTAATTTTTCGAATTGCCACTTATGACAAGACACTTTTAACTTGGCAGAGTAATATTGGTTGCATCTTTCATATGGTGTCTAGCTTGCATTACTTCTATTTTCTTCAAAATCCTTCTGCTTAGTTTACACATCGTTGCTGTGAATATGTCATGTCATCCTGTTTTTCGTACATATGCCATCCTCATACGGTTGTCTTACATCAAAGTATTGCTTCTCTGTATCATGCATCAATGAGTTCTGAAGAGCGACTTTATTCTTTTGTGTTGTGGGTACGGCTTGACATGGCAAAGTTAAAAAAGAGCAGCAAAAATAATATAGTAGGGAGTGTTGTTACTCGTTGGCTGGAACGGAAAAGGATCTGCCGTCGAGATTCTGCTGGTACTTATGGTGAAGTGGAAGGTCAAAGTCCACCGGCTAAATCTACAAACACAGTATCACCTGCTCCACCAGCTGCAGCATCCGCTTCAATAGGACCAGCATCTCAATGAGTTACTCGTTCGTTTGCTCCGGAACTGGCCAGTTCCCAAGCTTCCTTCACACATAACACTACTTCTGAAGCACTGCTAACACAACATGACTTGGCAAGATCATATGAACCTCATGAGCATCAACACCAAGATGGTACCTGACCGAGTCAAGTTGTACTCTCACAGTTTGATGTACACTAACACTTTCCATATTCGTTCTTGAACAAGCACCACGGCGCAAGCAGAAATAGACATCAGGGATAATGCTTGGCAGAATAACAAAATCTAAAGGAGGAAGAATGGAGATCCATTTTGAGGCAGGTTTAAAAAGGCCACGTGATGCTACAGAGTCAGCCAAGTTAGTATCAAAGGTAGCCATTACTGTTAGGTGTCATGCACGTATCGTCCCAACGTGGATCAAGTACAGGAATGAGAAAGACAATACCCAATTTAACACCTCCTTGACCATTTATCCGTAAGTAATGGTATTCATTGCAATTAGTAATATTGTCTTGCTCTGTCCCATACTTTCTAGCTTCCTCCTAATAAGACTCACATTCTTTTTTTCAACAGATGAGGTTCAAGTTGGATCCGAAAGATGATGCAACTAAACAAGCATGCACTCATTTATTTCAGTTTGCTCTGCGATGGTATCGGTACCACCTTAGAAAATCTCACTTTGAAGGCAAGGCTAACAATAAAATCGCTCAAACATCTCCAGGGGAATATGTTACAGATGAATACTGGACAGCCCTCGTTAAACACTGGTCTGATCCAAAGTATCAGGTGGGCTATATGTATTTGATCAGACCACATATTGAACTTGTATTTATTATGTGCCTTACAAGTGTATCTTCTTCTAGGCTAACTATTTGAAGAATAAGACCGACCGTTCTAAAGTGAAATTCCAATAGACAACAGGATCTCTTAGCTATATTGCACAATGAGAGGCTCTTGTAAATAGCTGCTACTTCCTTCTTTTTTCTGTGACATATTATTGTATCTATATTGACTTGTTCCAAATACAGAGGAAATCCCGTGAGAACCAAAAAGAACGTGAACCGAATGCAGTGCAAATATTCAAGGATTACCACACCAGCAAGATGAAGGGCATGAGCACACCAGTTCAAGCCGCTGTTGTAAGTCCTTACTCCTCCTGCCTTTGAACTGACTGGTACTATGATGTGTCCATTTAACTACTTGGTTTGCAGCCAATGTCAGTTACTCGGTTCACTTTTATACACAGTTGTCTTAACATATCATTTTACCTTACATGGTTTAAAAGAGATGAAGGATATTCTTTTGGTCTTGATCTGTAATCAACTTGTTATGTTCACGTGCGCACACAATGATAAAATAGCCTGTTTGTTTTATATCTGTTTGCCCATGATATGAATGATGTCATACTATGTTCATCCTACTTTAAACCATGTCTCTTTATGCTTAGATGTCAACAAATGTGAGGACATAGACAATACAGTAGGCATGCTACATGGACTTATGTTCGAAAGTGATTTTATTATGTAGTTGGCACTACAATACATGCTAATGTATTATAGTAGTTCACCAAAAAATGTTATGTATAAACGTGTAACCTAATTTGTTTGTTTTTGTCTCATTAGTAACTTATCTGGTACACTAATCTACAAGTTCAAACTTTCAGGAAGTTGTGGAACAAATGATTGAACATCCACAACCACCTGAAGGTGACGAGACTACCACATGCACAATGTAACCTCTTGTTGTAGGGCATCACTACCTCTCCACTAACAGTGCAAAAAGCACCTTCCTGCGTAATTCTGGGTTGGTTGTCAAGTTAACCTCGTCCAAATCACCTACTGAACAAAATCTTCCTGCTAGACAGAGTGATATATCTATGTGCCAGACACAATTCCAATCCCTAATGGACGTCATTTTGGAAAAAAGAATAGTGGTTGACAAATGTCGTCAAGATATGAATGGTTCGAAACAAGACAATCAGACATTTGCTTCGTTGTTAAAGAGCAATGGTGGAAAAAGGTAAAGATCGTGCTACTCCATCAGATTCTACAGCCTGAAATCTGAGAAGTTAGGTCAAATGATCTGTGCTTCTATACATCTGTTGGTGCTTTTATCTGCAAGGATTGTAAACTTTATGCCAATAGGCCTTTTGTTGTATGGTTGGAATTTATTTTGTTGTGATACAACATTTATGTTGCTGCCAAAGGTTGAAGTAATTACAATGCTATTTTTGTATAGTGTAGGTTTATCTTAGTACTGTATTCGATCAAAAGCTTCGTAGGAGCCCAACATGCCAACATTCGTCGGGCCCATTCCAATTGGGATAAAAACGATTATGGGCCGAAATTTGCATGTAGCCCACTAAAAATATCTGGGCCTAAATCAGCATAAGCTTTCATTTTTCTGGTAGGCCTGTGCCCATAGTGGGCCTTTAACAGGCCTAAACATAATTTGGGCCCTAAGTAACAATAGGCCGTTTACAGGTGTAAATATCTCAAGCCCATAAAAAACATGGGCCTTTAATAGGCCAAAAGTGAGATTGGGTGTTGATTGTGCCAAATAACCCATTGGTCTTAGTAGGCCGAAATGGTGGCCCATTTACGATGCTAATCTTTCACAGGCGAAAATTTGGACGGGTCGTAAATGTGCCGACCTACTACACGGGCCTTTAGCAGGCCAGAAGTTCAGTCGGGCTAGATTATCTTCATTTTTATATGGGCCGTTAATGGGCCCGATGTGATGCTGGGCCACATATGGCCCATCGATTTCATCCGACGTTAACAGGCTAAAAATCACAACAGGCTGAAAGTGGCCCAAATCCATAGTGGGCCTCTAACAGGCCGAATGTCAGACATGGCCGAATATGACCCAAATACTTCACGGTCCTTTATGGGCTGAAAGTTTCAATGGCCTGTAAATGGGCCCAAATGAAACAGGACCTTTAATAGGCTGGAAATACACCGGGCCTTAATTCGGCCCAAATACTTAGCGGCTGTTAACGGGCCAGAAGTGACCATGGGCCATGATGATGAAAAGTTTAGGACGGGCCGTTGACAGGCCGATTTGACACTAGCCGTATGGGCCTTAACTGATAATGTTGGGCCTTTAGCTGGGCCGGCCCATTATGGTTTGCAAAATCTTGTGGGCCTTTAGCTGGGCCAGCCCATTATGGTTTGCAAAATCTTGTGGCCCTTTAGGAGGGCTGGCCCATCATGGTCCGCTAAATCTTGTGGGCCTTTAGTTGGGCCGGCCTATTGTCACAACCTGTTTTTTTGTAACATGGCATTTGCATTAATAAAGCATGAAAATTTGGACGAACAAAAACTTTTGCATTATTTGGCTTTTTATTTGGAGTTGGTTCTTCTCTCTGTGATTTTCAAATGCTCTTTAAAAGTCAACACAACTCCACCTCCTATACTTCATCTCCTTGCCCGGAAACTTATGCCCAATTATCATGCCATGTATATAGTGCAATATAGTATTTTCTTACAAAAAAAATTTGGCCAAATAGTATTTTCAAAAAAAAAGTTTTCCAAAAACCCCTGAATTAAGGTTTGCACTACAAGTACTTGATTTGGGGGATGAAAAATATTTCAAAGAGTATATTTGAAACCTATTAGATATAGGATTTCCATAAACCATAAAATATAATTTTAAAGGTAATTTTCCTATTTTATTTAAAGGCTTTTTCTTTAGGCCAGAAATAGTCTTTAATATGTTAAAATTATATTAAAGCTTCAAAAATGTTTGAGGAAAATTAGGGAAACTCAGTGGACATATATTTTCAATATATAAGAGTTTCAACCCATGGACATGTTCAAAATATTGGACAAAACCTCCCAAAACCATTCCTGCCCATTTCAAGGATTTGGAATATTTCTACAGGAAAAAATTTCATAAAAATCCAAGGAAAATCCAGCAAGTCACAAATGCATATTGTGATCACCTTGCAAAGCCTCATCTCAATTAAGGTCATTTTCGTTCACCAAAATGCCCGAAAACTCCCTCTGGCCAGAATCAAATTTGAACAACTTTGTACTACCAACTTTCTTTCCTTGATCCCAACTTTTGTGAACATGATCACATGACCAAATGAGGCCACCACACCAAGTGGTGCATCAAGGAGATGTAATTTTCCCAACTAGATTTGCACAAGTTCATTCCTGCCAATTTCTAGGGTTTACAAAAGTTGCATTGGCAACTTTGCCCAAATGAGCTCAAAATGGGTGGAAGGCCCTAATTATATGTGCCATTTCACCATGTGGAGTCACATGACAAATGGAAATCATCTACTTGCCCAAACCAGCACCAAACACCTTCTGCCACTTCACGAAAATCCCATTTTTGGCCTCTCCCACTAATCTTCATGAGCTCTGCTTTTTACCACTACCCCTCCTAGTTCCCCCTATCGCCTGGATGCTTTTCTGCCCGAGGAAGCAATGATGAAGGGAGGGGGAACCCCATTTTTCTTCTCTGGACAACAGATTCCTCCCTCTCTCTCAGCCTCCTTCTCTCCCCTTAGCTTTCCAGAGCATCCAAGGCTCTCTCCAGCTTTTGCCAATGCCCCCTCCAGCTGCCAGAGACAAGTGGACGCGCGGGGACACGGGAAAGCCGTGGATGCCGGCCAAAGTCGCGCTCTGGAGCGCCTGGCTGGGCACCCGACCATTGACGCCTTGTCCCCCGACCACCATGAGCCTCCCCCGCGCGCCATTCGATGCCCTTAGACGTCCGCTCCACACCAGCAGGCTGCCCACTTTCTCCCGCGCCCTCCTCTCTCTCCTGCAGCTCGCGCCAGAGCGCCGCCCCGCTCGGCCAATGCTCGTGCCTCTGCTGTGGCCCGCCCGCAGCTTCTTCGTCTCCTCCTCTCTCTCCCTGGCACCCTAAACCACTGCCACGAACACCCCCGAGCCCCCATTCCCTGTCTAACGGCCAGCCGAGCCGATCCCGCGGGCCGCCGTTGGCCACGCCTACGGTGGACCTCAGCCAGCCTATAAAAGGCAACCCCGAGCCCCTCTCTCACTCCCTGTCGCTCCCCACACTCCTAATCAACCTCCCGCACCACCCATTTGTCTCCAGAGCCGCCCGAGCTCGAGATCGAGCTTGAGCTCCGCCGCCTCGGCTCGTCGGCGTTCGCGCGGTACAGGCCTCCTCCGCCCCCGTTTTATCTCGATCTGGAACCACGCGGCCTCGCTAACCCTTTCCCCTCTCTCCCCCACTCTTTTTGCAGCCGGGAACCGCCAGAACTATCGACTCCCGAAGCACCCCCGCCGCGTGACCTCGTCGCCAGCGAACCAGGCTGCTCCAGCGACCATCTCCACCACCACCCGAACGGCGACATCCCCCTGAGTCTAACGGTACCACCCACGCATCCTCCCGTGCCCTATATCGTCGCTGGCAAGCTCGCCGTCGCCTCTGGAGGGAGGTAGACGATGATGGACGTGGGCCCTATCCGTCAGCCTCACGCCCTCACGGGTGGGACCCACTCATCAGGTTTAAAAACGCACACGCGCGCGCACCGGCTCGCCCGTCGGCTGACGGTGTACTTCGCCTTTACGCCTTCGACGTGGCGGCCTCGCGCGGTCTGATTTCCCCCCTAGGCCTACTGCACTGTGGCCTTTCTGGCCCAGTGGCACAGTGCCACTTTTCTTTTTCTTTTTCTGTCACTTTTCCAAAAATTCCTCAGGATAAAATATGTATCCAAATGCAATAAATCCAACTCCTAAAATCTTAGGATAATCCCACCTATTTATTGATGTAACTTTCACACACATCCATTACACTTTTCTGCACTGTTCAAATTTAAATTCAAATTGAACAATAAAATCCCTATTTAAAAATCCAGTATTCTGTCACCCTAACTCCAAATCCAAAACTAAGAATTTTCCCCTTCTTAGTTTTCCTCCTAGTATTTTACAAAAATAAGTTGACATTTTTCTGAGCACTTTGACTTTTCTATTTTTATTATTGTCTTATTTTTCCGTTGTTTTCTTGTGACGATTAGATCCCGTGTTTGAAGAAGTAGTTGGAGAAGAAGAAGGAGAAGGGCCTGAAAACTTTGAAGACCCAGCCAATCAAGGCAAGCAGCACTTTCACCATGACACCCCTCTTGTTTATCGGTACCCTTTTTTTACCGATTGCACGATGATGAAATATGACGGTGGTAAACTTGTTGTGAACCACCACATGATGCATACCCTACCTATGGCTTTACCTTGTTCATGATTGCATTGACAAGAGACTAGTTGATGCAAAATGATGCATGTGTACCATGAACTCTTAGTGGTTACATTCTTTCGAAAACCCCATCGGGTGCCCCTAATGCCCTTGGGAGATGTGGAACTATGGACACCACTTGCGGAACAAGTGATGTACCAAAGAGAGATTTTGGTGTGTGTATAAAATGATGGATTAGATTTATGTGTGATTACCGTCCAAACCAAACATGTGCAACCACTCTACCCCTTTATGGGACAGGGCATTATTGATTACCTTGGTTGATACTAGCATGGGGCCCGCATTACTAGTGACGGGAGAGTCGTTGTTGCGCTCTCTCGGGACGGGATCGTGCTAGGTGGGGCGGAGCATGACTGTTTTTACAGGCACCGGACACACCGTTGGTACCCCGTGCTTGTGGTATGTGATGAATACGGTAGCGAGGCTCCACAATTTTAAGATATGAAACATTGGGCACGGGGGTTACTACCAATTGATTGGACTCTATGTTAGTGTCGTCTAGGGAAAGGTAGTGATCAGGTGCTTACCCCGGGTACTTGAGGTACCGCGGGATCGTGGATGACACGAAAGCTTCCCGGATCTTGTGGGTAAAGTGCGCAATCTCTATAGAGTGTCAAACTATTCGAATAGCCGTGTCCATGGTCATGGACAGTTGGGAGGTGCTACTTAAACTATGTCTAGAAATTTTACAACCTCGGTGCACGTGTGTGTAGAAGTGAACTATTTGTGTCAAGGTGGTGACTTGACATGTTGAATTGCATGGAATTGAATCAAACTCTATTTATGTTGATATCTGTAACATGTTCTCAAGGTTACCCAAGTTCATTGATGCATATCCCACAAGTTGATAGATCATCCCAACTAGCTTGAAGCTAGGTTGCTTACTTGTTGTACAGTTGCATTGCTACTTTGAACCAAATCATGGGTTGCTTGCGAGTACATTCAAAGTAATCATTGCCTTGCCCCTGGTTATTTAATTGACCAGGCATGGAAGAGCAGGAGTTCGAGGAAGAGTTGTTTGGTGACGAACACGCGAACTAGGACGCATCCCAGTCAGAATGCCTGTAGGGTTAAGGCAGATGGCATGGGTCCTACTTATCAACGAAGATTTCCGCTGCTTGTGTTTCATTTGATGTTCAGCCCTTAAGGCTTTATCAATGTAAGACTTGACCATAATGGTCACAATTTGTGTAAGACGGTATGTATGGATGTAAGACTCTTTTTATTCAGCTTCTGTGTGTTCAGTGAGCATTGATCCCTGGGATCATTGTACACGTGCATTCGGTGACCTCGACTTATGACTCGGGGCGCCCCACAGAGCTGGCATCAGAGCCATCCTGACTGTAGGAAGCCTTAGTTAGCATGGACGTTAGTTTGAGTGAGACTATCTACGAAATTACCTATATACCTATGTTTTCTGAAAATATCCCAAACATAGTACGCATTTCCTCTGTTGACCCTTCCCCTTCCACCTTTGTAGATGGCTGTTGTACCCGAGGACTTCCTGACCACCGGATTTCCTGTGCTTCTCTAGGACAAACTTAGGAAGTGCCAGTTCACTCGAGGCCCCACCTTCTCCTAACACGAGCACTGAATCAACAGCACTAAGAAGGAGTATCATGTGGAGGTAGTTGTGAGGGCGAATGACTCCCCAATGAGTTGGTTCTTTGAGGGACCCCAGATGTCGACCCTGCTTCTCGCCATTGAGACTGCTGCTCTCAAGGCGTTGACTCGCCTTCGAGATCTTCTGCCAGAGATGGCAAGTGAGCCAGCCACTCGTTACCTGCCTTATCGTAAGGAGGGTGATGATGAGAGTACCGCACCAGCTCCACCCATGGACAATGGACTTTCCCTCCGTTTCCAGACCTACTTCAGCTTGTGTGCTGACAGCCTAGCACAACACTTGGCCTCGGAGTTGGTGGAGCTTCGGAAGGAACTCCACGGGACTAAGGAACTCCTCCGCCTGGCTCAGACAAAGGCGGACAGGATCAAGAAGGATGGTGCACCCCCTAGACAGCCCGTTGTAGCCTATCGAGGCGGGCGACCCCCACAGGTCACGCATGCCAAGGGGTCATCTCAGCCATGCCGTATGACGGCGAAGGACTATCGCCACCTCTTCACGGTGCCCCCGGCGAAGCAGCGCCGTGTTCAGCTCCTCCACTCCCCCACTCCCTCATGTGATGAAGAGACTGAGACAGATGAAGATGAGGAGGAAGACCCAGAGGAGCCGGAATACCCGACCGAGCATTCCACCAATTAGACACCGTTCAGGACTAGGATAGGCAGTCCGTAACCCTTAAGGTAGGATAGGTCATGTACCCCTTATGCGAAGTCGAGTCCATGTAATGGTTCAAATGAAACCATGTTGTGTTGTGTTTGCTTTCGACTTGTTTTGATGGAAGTTGTACATTCCCTTTCGGGAAATTGTAAACAACTACATCACCCATTTGGTTTTAATGCATGAGTTTGGCCCTTCCGGCCTTGGCTTAACTTAAAATTGTGTCACACCCACCCCTTACTAGGCATCCCATCTATATTGCCACCCCTCATTTTTCCCAATCATGAGACCTTGACCGCTCCAACAGGATGCCTGTTGTAACACGTACTGGTACCTCTACCCAGCAGCAAGAAGCCGAAGTAGGAGCCAGTCAGGTCCAAACCCAAGGACAAGCTCCACCACCGCCACCACCTCCAAACATGGACATGGCTCAGCTTCTCCAAGCCTTCCGGGAGGAACACCAAGCCAACACTGCAGCCCTCCAGATGATTGCTCAAGTTGTAAACCGCCAGCCGGCGGGGAATGGCAATGGACGTTCCACGTTGGCAGAGTTCAAGAAACATGCACCACCCACCTTCATCGAGACTGGCGAACCCCTGGATGCAGACGACTGGGTCCGCACCATTGAGGACCTATTGGAACTAGTCGGCTGCACTGAAGACCGTGAAATGGTGGCATATTCTGCCCACTGTCTCGGGGGAACTGCCAAGGCTTAGTGGGATGGATTCATGGTTATGCATGCGGGGCAAAACATCACTTGGAATGACTTCAAGGAAGAATTCCGCAAGGCCCACATTCCTTCTACAATTATGGCAATTAAGAAGCATGAGTTTCGGGCCCTAAAGCAGGGGAGTAGCACTATCAAGGAATACATGCAGAAGTTCAGTGTTCTGTCAAGGTATGCTCCTGAAGATGTCAGGACTGATGCTGCCAAAAGAGAGTGCTTCATGGAAGGCCTCAATCAGACCCTGCAGTACTCGCTTGTTGTGTGTGACTGCCTGACCTTTCCTGATCTGGTTAACAAGGCACTCATGCTTGAGGACAAGCGACGTGCTCTGGACGATACTCGTAAGCGCAAGATGATCAACAAGGGTAGCTCCACCAGCCAGAAACCTCGCCCGTGGCAGCCAGCCCCGGTCAACCCAACCTATCAGTAGCCAAGAGCCCCTGCACCTCGCACCAACTATCAGCCTCAGCAGTGTGCAAACCCCAAGCCCGCTTTCAACAACCCCAATAACAGTGGAGGCAACAAGATCAACAACCCAAACCAAGTCACTTGCTTTGGATGTGGTCAATCACGACACTACTCTAATTATTACCCCAACAAGAAGCCCGATGCCCCGCACCCCAATGCACAGAACCCAGGACAACGCCGCGGAATACCACCACGAAACCAAGATCCCCGCAACCCTCCCAACAATGGCAGGGGGCGTGTGAATCATGTCACCGCAAAAGAAGCCCAGGTGGACCCGGACGTCGTGCTGGCTACGTTCCTTGTCAACTCAGCACCCGCAACTGTTTTGTTTGATTCTGGAGCCACGCATTCATTTGTCACCCAAGAGTTTGCATTAAAAAGTGACATGACCCCTACACCCCTGAATAACCCCATGGTGGTACAGACCCCTGGAGTAGAGATGAGAGCCAATATAGGCTGTAAGGGAGTCGGTATAGTCATTAACGGGGTAGATTTCTCAGCAGACCTTATTGTCTTAAGATCGCAAGGCTTGGATGTGATCTTAGGAATGGATTGGCTCATCAAGCACCAAGGCTTGTTAGATTGTGCCAATCGGGCAGTCACTGTGACCAATGACCAAGGAATTGAAGTCAAGTTTGCTGCAAACTCCTCTCCTGCCCAAGTCACCAAAGTCAACTGTCTGACTGAAGTTGGGTTGGAGTAGGTACCAGTAGTGTGCGAATACCCCGATGTATTTCCTGATGAACTACCGGAAATGCCTCCTAACCGAGACATCGAGTTCATCATCGAGCTCATGCCCGGAGCAGGACCCATCTATAAGAAGCCTTATAGAATGGGATCGGAAGAGTTAGCAGAGCTGAAGAAGCAACTACAAGAGCAGTTGAGGAATGGATTTATCCGCTGTAGTGCCTCCCCGTGGGGATCACCTGTTCTGTTTGTGGCAAAGAAGGACGGTACCATCCACTTGTACATTTACTATTGCTCCCTCAATGAAGATACAACCAAGAACAAGTACCCACTTCCCAAGATTGAAGATCTATTTGATCAACTCAATGGGGCCAAGGTGTTCTCCAAGATCAACCTTAGACCTGGGTACTACCAGCTGAAAATCAGACCCCAAGATATTACGAAGACGGCATTTGTAACCAGATATGGCCTGTATGAGTGTACGGTCATGTCCTTTTGATTGAGGAATGCCCCAGTTACTTCATGTATCTCATGAATAAGGTCTTCATGGAATATTTGGACAAGTTTTTTGTCGTCTTCATTGATGACATTCTTGTCTTCTCGAAGACGGAAGAAGAGCACAAGCAACACTTGAGGATGGTCCTAGACAAGCTTCGAGAGCACCAACTGTACACCAAGTTTAGCAAGTGCGAATTTTGGCTGCATGAGATTGGATTCTTGGGTCATGTACTGAATGCCGAAGGGTTGTGAATGGATCCCACCAAGATCCAGGCCGTGACTGAATGGCAAACCCCAAGCAATGTGAAAGAAGTCAGAAGCTTCCTCGGACTCGCGGGATATTACCGCAAGTTCGTTGAAGGATTCTCAAGCATTGCCCGACCCATGACCCAGCTCCTGAAGAAGGACAAGAAGTTTGAGTGGACACCAAAGTGTGAAGAGAGCTTCCAGGAGCTGAAGAAGAGATTAACCACCGCCCCAGTTCTGGCCACACCTGATATTCACAAGGAATTTGTGATATATTGTGATGCATCAAGAACCGGACTCGGTGGTGTCCTGATGCAAGAAGGCAGAGTCGTAGCATATCTATCCCGACAGCTACGTCCTCACGAAGAGAACTATGCTACTCATGATCTTGAGTTGGCAGCTGTAGTTCACGCCTTAAAGACCTGGCGACATTACCTTCTAGGGAAGCGATGTGAGATATACACTGACCACAAGAGTTTTAAGTATATCTTCACTCAAAAGGAATTGAACATGAGGCAAACAAGGTGGCTAGAGTTGATCCAGGACTATGACCACAATGTCCAATACCACCATGGAAAGGCTAATGTGGTAGCACATGCCTTAAGCAGAAAGGCTTGTACCTTGAATGCTATGCTTAAGGAAAGGCTACCCGCCTTATATGAAGAACTTGAAGGCTTCGGATTGGAACTGGTTGCACCAGGATTCTTAGCCAACCTTGAAGTCAAGCCTACCCTAGTGGATGATGTTAAGGAAGCTCAGAAGGGACACGAGAGTATTGAGGGTATCAAGAGGAAGATCAAGGTGGGCAAAGCCCCAAGTTTCTCAGAGGATCAGCAAGGAGTTGTGTGGTTTGGGAATCGCATTTGCGTGCCCAACAAGATTGAGATCAAGAATCTGATCTTGCGAGAAGCTCATGACACCCCGTATTCCATCCATCCTGGAGGAACCAAGATGTATCAAGACCTGAAGGAAAGGTTCTGGTGGCACGGGATGAAAAGGGAGATTGCCACCTATGTTGCAAAGTGTGATGTGTGCCAAAGGGTCAAGGCTGAACATCAGCGACCTACTGGATTGCTCCAACTACTCAAGGTTCCCGAGTGGAAATGGGATAAAGTCGGAATGGATTTAATCACTGGGTTACCCAGGTCAAATAAGGGACATGACTCCATCTGGGTTATAGTCGACCATTTGACCAAAGTGGCCATTTCATTCCTGTCAAGACTACCTATGATGGCAACCAGCTGGCGACTCTATACATCGACAGAATCGTAAGTATTCATGGTGTTCCTAAGCAGATTGTGTTAGATTGAGGAACCCAGTTTACCTTGAGATTTTGGAAGAAGTCCCAAGAGGCCTTGGGAATCAAGTTGTCTTTCTTCACTGCTTTCCAACACAGACCGGAGGCCAGACAGAACGAGTGAATTAGATTCTCGAAGACATGCTCCAAGCCTGTGTCCTAGCATATGGGGCTAAGTGGGAAGATTGTCTTCCGTTCGCCGAGTTCTCCTATAACAATAGCTATCAATCGAGTCTCTAGATGGCACCATTTAAAGTGTTATATGGACGCAAGTGTCGCACACCCCTCAATTAGTCAGAGACCGGAGAAGGGCTAGTCTTTGGACCAGATATTCTCCGCGAAGCAGAAGAGCAAGTGCAGCTAGTCAGAGAGCGCCTGAAGACCGCCAAGTCAAGACAGAAGAGCTATGCTGACACTCGTCACTAACAGGTGAAATTCCTAGTCGGAGACCATGTGTACCTACGGGTAACCCCCCTTAAGGGAACCAAGTGTTTCCATGTTAAGGGGAAGCTCTCACCTAGATTTATTGGCCCCTTTAAGATTACCGCACGACGAGGAGAAGTGGCTTATCAGTTGGAACTACCACCTGAACTATCCGATGTGCACAACGTATTCCACGTGTCACAACTCCGGAAGTGTCTCCAAGTTCCTAACAAGCCTGATCTCTATAAAGATGTCTATCACCAAGCCATTGACCTTCAGCCTGATTTGACCTACCGTGAGAGGCCCATCCGAATTTTGGATGAAGCAGAACGACGTATGCGAATCCACACCATCAAATACTTCAAGGTCCAGTAGAGCAACCACACTGAAGCAGAAGCCACCTGGGAACATGAAGACTACCTTAGATTCGAGTTTCCCGATCTCTTTTAGAGCCTAGTTTAGGAATCTCGGGGACGAGATTCTTGTAAGGGGGGTAGGTCTGTCACACCCTGTCTTTTTGTAACATGGCATTTGCATTAATACAGCATGAAAATTTGGACCAACAAAAACTTTTGCATTATTTTGCTTTTTATTTGGAGTTGGTTCTTCTCTCTGTGATTTTCAAATGCTCTTTAAAAGTTAACACAACTCCACCTCATATACTTCATCTCCTTGCCCCAAAACTTCTGCCCAATTATCATGCCATGTGTATAGTGCAATATAGTATTTTCTTACAAAAATAATTTGGCCAAATAGTATTTTCTAAAAAGAATAGTTTTCCCTGAATTAAGGTTTGCAATACAAGTACTTGATTTGGGGGATGAAAAATATTTCAAAGAGTATATTTGAAACCTATTAGATATAGGATTTCCATAAACCACAAAAATATAATTTTAAAGGTAATTTTCCTATTTTATTTAAAGGCTTTTTCTTTAGGCCAGAAATAGTATTTAATAGGTTAAAATTATTTTAAAGCTTCAAAAATGTTGAAAATATATAAGAGTTTCAACCCATGGTCATGTTGAAAATATTGGACAAAACCTCCCAAAACCATTCCTGCCATTTCAAGGATTTGAAATATTTCTACAGGAAATATTTTCATAAAAATCCAAGGAAAATCCAGCAAGTCACAAATGCATATTGTGATCACCTTGCAAAGCCTCATCTCAATTAAGGTCATTTTGGTTCACCAAAATGCCCCAAAACCCCCTGTGACCAGAATCAAATTTGAACAACTT
This sequence comes from Triticum aestivum, assembly GCF_018294505.1. NCBI lineage: Eukaryota > Viridiplantae > Streptophyta > Magnoliopsida > Poales > Poaceae > Triticum > Triticum aestivum. The sequence continues at coordinate 297,378,038 of NC_057801.1, forward strand.
TGTACTACCAACTTTCTCTCCTTGATCCCAACTTTTGTGAGGCCACCACACCAAGTGGTGCATCAAGGAGAAGTGATTTGCTCAACTAGATTTGCACAAGTTCATTCCTGCCAATTTCTAGGGTTTACGAAAGTTGCATTGGCAACTTTGCCCAAATGAGCTCAAAATGGGTGGAAGGCCCTAATTATATGTGCCATTTCACCCTGACAAATGGAAATCATCTACTTGCCCAAACCAGCATCAAACACCTTCTACCACTTTACCAAAATCCCATTTTTGGGGTCTCCCACTAATCTCCATGAGCTCTTCTTTTTACCACAACCCCTCCTCGTTCTCCCCTATCACCTCGATGCTTTTCTACCCAAGGAAGAAATGATGAAGGGAGGGGGAACCCCATTTTTCTTCTCTAGACAACAGATTCCTCGCTCTCTCTCAGCCTCCTTCTCTCCCCTCAACTTTCCAGAGCATCCAAGCTCTCTCCAGCTTTTGCCCATGCCCCCTCCAGCTGCCAGACACAAGTGGACACGCGGGGACGCGGGAATACCCCGGATGCCGGCAAAAGTCGTGCTTTGGAGCGCCTGGCTGGCCACCCGACCGTTGACGCCGCGTCCCCCGACCACCTCGAGCCTCCCCCGTGCGCCAGTCGATGCCCCTCGATGTCCGCTCCACGCCAGCAGGCTGCCCACTTGCTCCCGCGCCCTCCTCTCTCTCCTGCAGCTCGCGCTAGAGCACCGCCCCGCTCGGCCAATGCTCGCGCCTCTCCTGTAGCCCGCCCGTAGCTCGTCCCTCACCTCCTCTCTCTCTCTCCCTGGTACCCTAAACCACTCCCACGAACACCCCCGAGCCCCCATTCCCTCTCTAACAGCCACCCGAGCCGATCCCGTAGGCACCCATAGGCCGCGCCTACGGTGGACCTCGGCCAGCCTATAAAAGGCAACCTTGAGACCCTCTCTCACTCCCTGTCGCTCTCCCACACTCCTAATCAACCTCCCGCACCACCCATTCGTCTCCAGAGCCGCCCGAGCTCGAGATCAAGCTCGAGCTCCGCCGCCTCGGCTCGTCGGTGTTCGCGTGGTACAGGCCTCCTCCGCCCCCGTTTTCTCTCGATCTAGAACCGTGCGGCCTCGCACACCATTTCCCCTCTCTTCCCCACACTTTTTGCAGCCGGGAATGGCCAGAACCATCGACGCCCGAAGCACCTCCGCCGCGCGACCTCGTCGTCGGCGAACCAGGCTGCTCCGGCAACCATCTCCACCACCACCCGAACGACGGCATCCCCCTGAGTCCAACGGTACCACCCACGCATCCTCCCATGCCCTATATCGCCGCCGGCGAGCTTGCCGTCGCCTCTGGATGGAGGTAGACGACAACGGCCGTGGGCCCTGTCCGTCAGCCTCATGCCCTGACGGGTGGGACCCACCTGTCAGGTTTAAAAACGCACACGCGCGTGCACCGGTTCGCCCGTCGGCTGAAGGCGTACTTCACCTTTACGCCTTCGACGTGGCGGCCTCGCACGGGCCGATATCCCCCTGGGCCTGCTGCACTGTGGCCTTTTTGGCCCAGTGGCACAGTGCCACTTTTCTTTTTCTTTTTCTGTCACTTTTCCAAAAATTCCTCAGGATAAAACATTTATCCAAATGCAATAAATCCAACTCCTAAAATCTTAGAATAATCCCACCTATTTATTGATGTAACTTGCACACACATACATTACACTTTTCTGCACTGTTCAAATTTAAATTCAAATTGAACAATAAAATCCCTGTTTAAAAATCCAATACTCTGTCCCCCTAACTCCAAATCCAAAACTAAGAATTTTCCCCTTCTTAGTTTTCCTCCTAGTATTTTACAAAAATAAGTTGACATTTTTCTGAGCACTTTGACTTTTCTATTTTTATTATTGTCTTATTTTTCCGTTGTTTTCTTGCGACAATTAGATCCCGTGTTTGACGAAGTAGTTGGAGAAGAAGAAGGAGAAGGGCCTGAAAACTTTGAAGACCCAGCCAATCAAGGCAAGCAGCCCTTTGACCATGACACCCCTCTTGTTCATCGGTACCCTTTTTTTAACCAATTGCATGAGATGAAATATGACGGTGGTGAACTTGTTGTGAACCACCACATGATGCATACCCTACCTATGACTTTACCTTGTTCATGATTGCATTGACAAGAGACTAGTTGATGCAAAATGATGCATGTGTACCATGAACTTACATTCTTTCGAAAACCCCATCGGGTGCCCCTAATGCCCTTGGGAGATGTTGAACTATGGACACCACTTGCAGAACAAGTGATGTACCAAAGAGAGCTTTTGGTGTGTGTATAAAATGATGGATTAGATTTATGTGTGGTTACCGTCCCAACCAAACATGTGCAACCACTCTACCCCTTTATGGGACGGGGCATTATTGATTACCTAGGCTGATACTAGCATGGGGCCCGCATTACTAGTGATGGGAGAGTCGTTGTTGCACTCTCTAAGGACGGGGTCATGCTAGGTGGGGCGGCCATGACTGTTTTTACAGGGCACCGGACACACCGTTGGTACCCCGTGCTTGTGGTATGTGATGAATACGGTAGCGAGGCTCCAAAATTTTAAGATATGAAACGTTGGGCACGGGAGTTACTACCAATCGAGTGGACTCTATGTTAGTGTCATCTAGGGAAAGGTAGTGATCGAGTGCTTACCCCGGTTACTTGAGGTACCGCGGGATCGTGGATGACACGAAAGCTTCCCGGATCTTGTGGGTAAAGTGTGCAACCTCTACAGAGTGTCAAACTATTCGAATAGCCGTGTCCACGGTCATGGACATTTGGGAGGTGCTATTTAAACTATGTCCAGAAATTTTACAACCTCGGTGCACGTGTGTGTAGAAGTGAACTATTTGTGTCAAGGTGGTGACTTGACATGTTGAATGGCATGGCATTAAATCAAACTCTGTTTATGGTGATATCTGTAACCTGTTCTCAAGGTTACCCAAGTTCATTGATGCATACCACACAAGTTGATAGGACAGCCCAACTAGCTTGAGGCTAGGTTGCTTACTTGTTTGTATAGTTGCATTGCTACTTTGAACCAAATCGTGGGTTGCTTGCGAGTACACTCAAAGTACTCATTGGCTTGCCACTGGTTATTTAATTTACCAGGCATGGAAGAGTAGGAGTTCGAGGAAGAGTTCTTTGGTGACGAACATGCGAGCCTGTAAGGTTAACGCGGATGGCATGGGTTCTACTTATCAACAAAGATTTTCGCTGCTTGTGTTTTATTTGATGTTCAGCCCTTAAGGCTTTATCAATGTAAGACTTGACCATAATGGTCACAATTTGTGTAAGACGGTATGTATGGATGTAAGACTCTTGTTATTCAGATTCTGTGTGCTTAGTGAGCATTGATCTCTGGGATCACTGTACACGTGCATTCGGTGACCTCGACTTATGAGTCGGGGCACCCCACACCCATTTAAACTTTATGGGCCACTTTTGGGTCCGCCCACCTTGACCGTTGGATGAGTGATACCTGTGCCAACGCGGAGCTGACGAGTGGTTCCGTCGGCCAATGAGAATTTTACACGTGGAAAATCGGCATTGGTCGTGGCTGTTAGCGGGTTATCGGATCCAAAACCGAACCCGATAGCTTAACGGTGCTTAACGACATCCCGTTATGGTGGATGCCACGTGTCGATCACCCTTGACAAAGGAACTTCTATGACGCGTGATTTATCTTCATGGAAGTGGACACTTGCGTGATGATAATTTTGGTAATGTCATAGAACACTTCTATGACAGCACAGGTATGACTATCTTGGTTTTGTCATAAAACCGTCATCGATGTACATGCATGACAAAAAATGCGACCTACTGTGACAAACATGTATCATCACGGAAGTGTGTTTTTTTTGTAGTGTATGTATGATACTATTCGGGATGTATTAGTGATAACTTATAGGGTTTTTGTTTTTGTAGAAATCAAGTAGCCCTCCATCATTCCCGCCGTCGTCCCCGTCACCGACCCCCTCCGACCTCAAGGTGAGACCAGCCAAATATCCATTTCAATATGAGTCCTATAAGATATGATGTAGATAAAAATATGTATATCTTGTGTTGCTCAAATAGGATATGTGGTTCCCCAAGTGGCCGGTCATGTTTGCAGGTTACACCTCCGAGTGGCCTTTGTTTTGCCGAAGTGTTGATTAATTTTTGTTCCGGCAAATTTCAGGCGCTCGATATGTCCTGTTTTAGCAAAGGTCATGCCGGAATTTTCTGTGAATTTTGGCATGACTTGTGATAGAATATGTAGGAAATATCGAGTGGCCTGGATTTTCTAGAAAGATAATTAAACGATATTTTGGGTTAACTTTAAGTCTGTTGAGTCTAAGAATCCCTACTGTTGTCATGGGGGTCGTTTCTCCTTCTTCTCCGGGTGCTAGACCTTTGTTATGCACTAGGGGACGGAGGAGGAACGACCATCATCGACGGTCGCAAATCTCATAGAGGAATCAGCGAGGAAGAGTCTCCACCATATATGAGAGAACGAAGAATCGCGCCTGTTGTCGTTGGGGTAGCTTCTCCTTCGTTCCCGTGTGCTAAACAATTTGGTGTAATGCACTCGGGAACGAAAGGAGGATCTACCATCATCGACGGTCGAATATATACACCACGTGAGCTGAGAGTTTTCAAGAAAAGACTCGACAGACCGATAGTCAACCCGTGATGAATAATAATGATCTAATATAGTTTTTGTAGTACATATATTTAAGTTTACAAGTTTAATCTTTGAATTATGAACATAGGAAATGTCGTCGGATGAGGAAGGTCCCGGGTAGTGCTCCTGGTGCGGCGACAACCATGGTTTCTACGACAGGCCTCACCTGGATGAAGGTCGGTGCTTCAGCTTTAAGTTCAAGGAGGCCTTCGATTGTGATACTATAAGCTATGATGCAAAGTGTTTTTCGTAAATGCGAGACGGTGCCCGAGGGGGCCACGAGGTAGGGGGCGCGCCCTATGGGGGCAGGCACGCCCCTGAGCCTCATGGGCACACCGTAAATTGGTTGACGCTCTTCTTTTGCCGCAAGAAAGCTAATTTTCGAAGAAAAATCTGGGCGATGGTTTCAACCCAATCGGAGTTACGGATCTCTGGATATATAAGAAACGATGAAAGGGTAGAATCTGAGAACGCAGAAACAGAGAGAGAGACAGAGAGACAGATCCAATCTCGGAGGGGCTCTCGCCCCTCCCAAACCATGGAGGCCATGGACCAGAGGGGAAACCCTTCTCCCATCTAGGGAGAAGGTCAAGGAAGAAGAAGAAGAAGAAGGGGGGCTCTCTCACCCTTGCTTCCGGTGGCGCCGGAACGCCGCCGGGGCCATCATCATTACCGTGATCTTCACCAACAACTTCACCGCCCTCATCACCCACTCTTCCCCCCTCTATGCAGTGGTGTAAGCCCTCTTTTACCCGCTGTAATCTCTACTTAAACATGGTGCTCAACTCTATATATTATTTCCCAATGATGTATGGCTATCCTATGATGTTTGAGTAGATTCGTTTGTCCTATGGGTTAATTGATGATCGTGATTGGTTTGGGTTGCATGTTTTATTATTGGTGCTGTCGTATGGTGCTCTTCATGTCGCGCAAGCGTGAGGGATTCCCGTTGTAGGGTGTTGCAATACGTTCATGATTCAGTTACAATGGGTTGCTTGAGTGATAGAAGCATAAACCCGAGTAAGGGGTTTGTTGTGTATGGGATAAAGAGGACTTGATGCTTTAATGCTATGATTGGGTTTTACCTTAATGATCTTTAGTAGTTGCGGATGCTTGCTAGAGTTCCAGTCATAAGTGCATACGATCCAAGAAGAGAAAGTATGTTAGCTTATGCCTCTCCCTCAAATAAAATTGCAATAGTGATTACCGGTCTAGTTATCAATTGCCTCGGGACAAATAACTTTCTTGTGACAAAAAGCTCTCTACTAAAACTAACTTAGTTGTGTCTTCATCTAAAAAGCCCTACTTTTTATTTACCTGCTCTTTATTATCTAGCAAACCTATCCTATCATACCTACAAAGTACTTCTAGTATCATACTTGTACTAGGTAAATCGAACGTCAAGCGTGCGTAGAGTTGTATCGGTGGTCGATAGAACTTGAGGGGATATTTGTTCTACTTTAGCTCCTCGTTGGGTTCGACACTCTGACTTATCGAAAGAGGCTACAATTGATTCCCTACACTTGTGGGTTATCAAGACCTTTTTCTGGCGCCATTGCCGGGGAGTTATAGCGTGGGGTGAATATTCTCGTGTATGCTTGTTTGCTTTGTCACTAAGTAGTTTTTATTAGCTGTTCTAACTTGTTCTCTATCTTTGGTTATGGATATGGAATACGGAATACCAAGAAAAATAGGTGTACTTGCTACTCATTGAGATGGGAACCTCCTAAAACCCTCGATGCTGGTTATGTGAAAAATATTATGTACCACTTTAATAATCCTAAGAAAACCCCATTCAACTATGTAATGGTAGACATGTTGGATCAACGTGAATACTTTAGGGATTATCGCTTGACTCAAAAAGGGAAATTATTATGGAATCAAATTCATATCTTGCATTGGTATGCTCGGGAACTATGCTTGAGACATGATTATATTTGTTGCTCTAGGATGAAGGCTGCACACCTTACCTTTTCATGCAAATTTAATGATAATAAAACCTTGGCTTCTTATGCTAATGGTATATATGATTACTATGATGTGGAACAAATAGAAGAATTCATTCCTTTTATGGGTGCTTATGAAATTGAATCTTTGTTTGAAACGTGTGAAAATCTTGATCATGCTATTTATAGACCTGAGAATTTTGGTATACTTAAATATTGCTATGAGAATTATAAATTCAATTCCGATATTGATGCATTTATTGAGAAAGTCTCCACTGTCCAAGAAGAGACTAATATTTTGCAGGAGTCTATGGAAGAAGAAATTAATGAAACTGTGACCTCATTGGATGAAAAAGATGATGAGGAGAGCAAAGAACAAAAGGAGGAAGAGCAGATTAGCTACCCGTGCCCACCTTCTAATGAGAGTAACTCTTCAACTCATACATTGTTTAATTCCCCTTCGTGCTTACCGAAGGATGATTGCTATTATCCCTTTAATTCGTTTGAAATATCCCTTTTTGATGATGCTTGCTATGCTTGTGGCCAAGATGCCAATATGAATGATGCTAATGGAGATGAACTTGCTATAGTTCCTTATGTTAAATATGAAATTTTGCTATTGCACCCACGCATGATAGTCCTATTATCTTTTTGAATTCTCCAAACTACACTATATCGGAGAAGTTTGTTCTTATTAAGGATTATATTGATGGCACTACTGGAATGAGCTACTTTGCCATCTGCCAGCTCTTTGTCGTCAGCTAGCGGACGACAAAGAAGCTCTTTGCCATCAGCTACCCGAAAGCAGACGGCAAGGAACTGGCTGATGGCAAAGAAAGCCTTTGCCATCAGCCTGTTCTTTGCCGTCCGCTAGCTGACGGCAAACAATCTTTGTCGTCCGCTAGCAGACGGCAAAGAGGGAGGGGGCCCCGTTGAGGAGCTGTTTAAAAAATACTTAACGTCCCCCCTCTTTGCCGTCTGCTAGCAGACGGCAAAGAGCAAAAAAGCGGACGGCAAAGAGGGCGGACGGCAAACATTCAACAAAAATAACGGCACGCTCCACCCCGCCCTCTCTCTGTTTCTCTCCTGCTCCCACACGCGCGCCGCCGCCCCCAGCACCCGCCGTCGCCCGGTCGCCCCACCGCCCCACCGCCCCACTGGCCCCCCGCCCCGTCGCCCCACCGGCCCCCCGCCCCGCCGCCCCACCGGCCCCCCGCCCTGGCCCGCCCGCCGCCGCGCGCCAGCCCCCCCGCGCCCCACCGCCCTGGGCCTGGCGCCGCCGCCCCAGGCCGCCCCGCCCCCCTCGTCCATCGGCCCTCGGCTCATCGCCACTGCCGCCCTGCCGTCTCAGCGCCGCCGCGCCCCTGCCCCATGGCGCCCCCCCCCCTGCGCCCCGCTACCCTGGGCCCGGTGCCGCCGCCCCAGGCCGCCCCGCCCCCCTCCTCCACCGGCCACCTCCTCCACCAACCCAGGTGAGCTCTACCTCCTCTGTTTTTCCTTTTTTTCTGTTTTTTTAGTTTTAGGTTTATGTTTAGTTTTAGTTTTAGTTTTAGTTTTAGGTTTAGGTTTAGTTTTAGTTTAGTTTTAGGTTTAGATTTAGTTTTTTCCTTTTTTTTCTTTTTTTAAGTTTTAGGTTTATGTTTAGTTTAGATTTAGATTTAGTTTTAGTTTTAGTTTTAGATTTAGGTTTAGATTTAGGTTTAGTTTTAGGTTTAGTTCAGTTTTAGGAAAGAAAAAGAAGAAGAAGAAAAAAACAGGAGAGGAGGAGAAGAAGAAGAGGAAAAAGGAAAGGAAGAAAAAGAAGAGGAGGACGAGAAGAAAAAATAAGAAGAGGAAGAAGAAGAAGAAAAAAGAGGAGAAGAGGAAAAAGGAAAGGAAGAAGAAGAAGAGGAGGAGGAGAAGAAAAAAGAAGAACAGGAAGAAGAAGAAGAAGAAAGAGGAGAGGAGGAGAAGAAGAAGATGAAAAAGGACAGGAGGAAGAAGAAGAAGAAGAAGAAGGAAAAAAAAGGAAGAAAAGGAACAAGAGGAAGAAGAAGAAAAGGAAAAACGAGGAAAAAAACCCGACCCGACACGGCACCCCGACCCCGACCCGGCACCCTGACACGACACCCCGACCCCGAGACCCCGACCCCGACACCGACACGACACCCCGACCCCGACCCTGCACCCCGACCCGACACCCCGACCCCGAGACCCCGACCCCGACACCCAGACCCCGACACCGACACCCCGACCCCGAGCCTGACCCGACACCCCGACCCCGACACCGACATGGCACCCCGACCCCGACCCGGCACGACGACCCCGACACCGACACCCTGACCCTGACACCGACACGACACCCCGACCCCGACCCGGCACCCCGACCCGACACCCCGACCCCGAGACCCCAACCCTGACACCCCGACCCCGACCCCGACCCCGACACCGACAGCCCGACCCCGAGCCTGACCCGACACCCCGACCCCGACACCGACATGGCACCCCGACCCCGACCCGGCACCCCGACCCCGACACCGACACCCCGACCCCGACACCGACACGACACCCCGACCCCGACCCGGCACCCCGACCCGGCACCCCGACCTCGAGACCCCGACCCCGATCCCGACCCCGACACCGACAACGACACCCCGACCCCGAGCCTGACCCGACACCCCGACCCCGAGCCTGACCCGACACCCCGACCCCGACACCGACACGGCACCCCGACCCCGACCCGACACCCCGACCCCGAGACCCCGACCCCAACCCCGACATGGCACCCGACACCGACAGGACACCCCGACCCCCGACACCTCCCGAAAAGGTGTTCTTTGGCCTTCCAGAGGCCGACGGGGTCATATATTTGTGAATTATTAGTTAGGTCATATATTTTTCGATTTTGTTATGAAAAACATCATATATATAATTGTGTTGATCGGGTAGTTTTAAATGTGTAGTTGTTTATGTTGTACTTGATGATGATACACTTAAGTGATATACATATTATTATTCATGTCGGTACTTTTTTTCATGTTGTACTAATTTCGTTTATTCTTTGTCATGGCAGCTGTTGAAAGATGGTGGGCGCTGGTCGGGAGCGCGCCGAGGCCCCTTCTTCGTCGGCGCATAGTGTGAGGTCTTCCATTCCACACGCACCTCTTCGCCAAGCGTTGCTGGACAGTATGGCGACACCGCCGAGCCCTTCTTCGTTGACTGGGGTGCCCAGCAGGGGACGAGGTAAGAAGAAGGGCCGAGGTGGAGCACGTGGTCGCGGGAGAGGAGGTAGGGTGACTCTTACGGCGCCTTCCTCGCTGCCGCCCCTAGATGTTTCACCCGAGCACGTGACTGCTAGGGTGGACTCGTCTAAGGAGGAGGCTACACGGACGCCGGTCCACGAGCCTCCGATCCACGGGTCTTCGGCCCACGAGCCTCGGGTCGACGGGCCTTCGGCCCACGAGGCCCCGGAGGAGCACACGTCTGGATGGGGTACTTGGTCGGGTCAGCCTGAGGATGGCGGGGAGCCGAGTGGCCATGCTGATGATGGCGGGGAGCCGAGTGGCCATGCTGATGATGGCAGGGAGCCGACTGATTTTGAGGAGGAGGGGGAGGAGGGGGGCAACGTCTACCAGCGTGATGCTACACGGCTCCCGTCCGTACCGGCGACCCGCGAGCAGAGGTGGTTGATTTTCCCTGATGGGGAGAGGTAAGTGCATTTAATCTTTTTGTACCTTCTGCATTCATGTTTCTTGAAATAACTAATGCGTTGGCCTTGTCATGCTGCAGGGGTTGGGACCACCATGAAAGTGTCCGCCGGCCCAACTCCGTCCTTGGAGTTCTGATTCAGCAAAACTTTCCGGGGTTTGTCACGTTGCCTGGTGAGGGTCGGCTTCCAGAAGTTGGATTGAGTTGGGAGCACTACTTGGCTGCCCCGGCCCCGCCGGGTGAGATTACCGACGGTGTCTTGTGCAAGACGAGGGCAGACATGGTGATCAGAAAGTTCTAGGTAATTTCTCCTTTACACAATTAAAAATCTTCAACTAGCTAGTTATTCATTGTACTAATCAATATTGTCTCATTCGATTGCAGACATTCTACAGGTGTGAGGAGGGATACGAGGAGGAGGCGGCAGATGTTATCTAGAAGGAGTGCAAGCGCCTACTTCAGAACTTACGGCATGAGGCTCGGGTGCAGTCTGTTCGAGACTACTACGCCGACCGTGGTATCAAGAAGTCCAAGGAAAATTGCCGCGTTTAGTTCTTGAGTAAGGAGCAGTACATGAAGGTAATTCTTAAGGCCGTGTACTTAATTCCTTCATTTAGTAATTCATAGCCGTAGCGCTGAAGTTTCTATTTGCTAACTTAGGCCCCTCAGAGATGGTGCGCGGATCGAATGGATTGTTGGGAGGTGTTGGTCGATGGGTGGTGCTCAAAAGAATGGCGGGCCACCCACAACGAGGCCAAGGACAAACGTGCCCAAATGGAAGGTGTGCCACACCACCAAGGCAGCTCCAACTTATTTCAGTACGGGCGGAACTGGGTATGTGGTTTGCTTCATGATTCATGCAATTCATTCATCATGCTAGCTTTAGCCCTTTAATTACTAATTTACTTTGTTTCTCTCTTTCAGGCACGCTACAATAAGGTGGATAAGGTGCCAGAGGTGTACGACCTGTATGCCATGGCCCACACTGGCTCTTACAAGAAAGTCAAGGCATTCTCTGCGTCTGACCTCGATGATCCAAAGAACTTCACCAACATCTCCGCCCACGACAAGCTCGTGCAATATAGAGATCAGGGGAAGGCGAGGAAAGGGGAGGACTTTAACCCGAGCCAGGGTCCCATTGATACAGAGTTGCTGATGATATCTGGTGGCGGGAGGTCCTATGGCTCCATAGCCATGGGAGATGGACTTATCCGTTGTCCTAGCACTCTCCTGGAGATCAAGGCACGCCAGTCGAACTCCATGTCGGTGTACTAGAGTAGGGGTACCCTAGTATCCCGAACTTGTGCACGGGCAGTTGCAGCACCCGGCGGCAAGGCTTGCCGGACGATCGCCAAGGTCCTCCGTGGTTCCCTTGGAGCCATTCAAGAACAAAGTATTCAAGCCAAGGAGACAAGGCCCCGGCAAGAGGAGCTTGCCGGGAAGGCCAACCAAGGCATCCCAAGGAACTTGCCGCGACGCGCCATGCGTCCTCGCAAGGCAACAAGGCCCCGGCAAGAGGAGCTTGCCGGGAAGACCAACCAAGGCATCTCGAGGCCTGGTGAGCGACAAGCTTCCGGACCCGACAAGACAATGGCCGCGGCAAGGCACTTGCCGCGGCAGGCGGCCACTCTGTACCCATGCTCCAGCACATCCACCAACGTGTCGCTCTGGGGGCCTTTCCAGGCGCGCGTGGCGGGAGGCTGTGCAGCCAGCGGGGCGCGGTGGCATGCAAAGCTGACAAGACTGCCATCGTGGCGAGCGGTGGCGTCCCTGACGGTACCTTTCTGCACTGTTTGGGCGACACAGACGGGCATTTAATGCCCTTGTCCCCTGCCATCAGGGTTAGGTAGGATACACTGTACAGATAGTTGTACCAACCACCTCTCTTTTTACGCTTTTACCCTTCTCTGTGTTGCCACCTGTCGGTGACCCCTTGAGCATATAAAAGGAGGCCCATGCGCAACATAGAGGGGGTTCGTCTCATTCGGAAGCCAGAAAAACACTTAGCTCTCTCGAGCAAGAACACAAGACAATCAAACAAGCAGCAGTAGGAGTATTATCTCTCCGGAGAGCTCCGAAGCTGGGTAAACTGCTCGTGTTCTTCGCCTTGATCCCCTCTTCGTGCGATCTCAGCCCCCCGCCGACCTCAAAGGGGCCACGGTCCACCGGCCCCATAGGTGTTCGTGGATAAGTTTCCCCGACATCTTTGGCGCGCCAGGTAGGGGGCGTCGAGATTGTGTGAACCTGATCCGGCGTCCACACGAGCTAGATCTCCATTCTCTTCATCGTCATGCCACCGAAGAAGAAGACTTCGGCGGCAGCCACTCCGTCCACGTCACTTCCACCACCACTGGAGCAAACAGGTGGTGGGGAGGACGCTGGTGGAAGAACGGACGTCAACGAGGAAGCTCACGATGCTGCCAGGTCCAAGGACAAGGCTGCACTGACCTCGGCGACCGTACATGTACCGCGCCCATCTCAGGAGGCGCAAGACCGACAACGTTATGGTACTCGCAGTACCATACGTTTGTCGGGCCAAGATCGAGCTGATGGATCTCGGGGTGCTCAAGACCAGCATGCACGCCAATATGCTGGCACGAGCGAGGCACGGTCGCCTGGACGGGATACTGCTCCTTCTAACATAGTTAGAAGTCCGAGCATATCCCGCTCCTCGCACCGTTCACCACTGCCACCCACAACTCCAGCAGAAGCTTTAGCGCGAGCTCAACTGCTCCTGGATTACCCTCCAGCGGAAGACAAGATTGACCAATGGAGGGCCACCATTCAGAGTCTCATCGGCTTTGCCAACGGCGACACTATGCGGCAGCCAAGTGCATCGCGGCCGCGGCAGGACTGCCAGGAACGACCCGGTGGCGACGAAATTGGTGGGGGTGCAACCACCATGCACTCTCCATCCCGAAGGCCAAGATCACCGACCCGTCGGATCCACCTCGACAGCGACTCCACCGCATCGTCAGATCCACGAGCTCGTCGCGATCAGCGCCAAGTTCTTCACGAACGACAGCAAGAAGACGCTCGTACTCGCATCGTGCGCCGGAGAGAAGCGCGACGTCAATCCGACAAGTGCGCTAGGCCCTCTGTTGACGTGCATGCGCCAGGGGAACCAGGCGACTTGCCGTACGTGGTAGGTTTCCCTGCGTTCACTCGTGAGCTGCGGCAAGTCCAGTGGCCCAGTACGAAGAATTTCAAGCCAGACGTACCGGAGAAGTACGACGGCAAGACGCATCCGTTGGAGTTCCTCAGCATCTACACCATTGCGGTGCAAGCTGCTGGGGGGCGGGACGACAAGATCCTTGCCAACTACTTCCCGCTGGTGCTCAAGCCCAACGTCAGATCCTGGCTCATGCACTTGCCGGACACTCCATATCCTCCTGGGCTGATCTGTGCCATCAGTTTGTCAGTGCCTTTACAGGTGGCCACAAGCCTCATGGCCAAGAAAGTGACCTTCATCTACTCGCCCAGAAGGAAGGAGAGCCCCTGTGCAAGTACATTCAGAGATTCAGCAATGTACAACACAACATCCCAGACATCCACCCTGCCGCGGTGATCAGCGCGTTCCACCAGAGCGTACGAAACCGCAGGATGTGGGAGGAGATAGCGATGTGCAAAATCAGAGACGTGAGTGAGCTATATGCCCTGGCCGACAAGTGTGCACGTGCTGAGGAAGGGAGGAGACTCCCCGGAGAGAATATAGGAGCAGGAGGATCTGACAGTGAGGATGCTGCCTCGGCAAAGAAAAACCGGCGGCGGAATAACAGAAAGAAGAAAGGCAAAGAGGTGCTGGCCGTTGAACAGTCCGGCAAAAAGCCCAAAGCTGGTAGCTCCGGCAAGGAGGTTGCCGCAGATGTGGCGGTCGCCGACAAGCAGGACGGCACCAACAAGCAATACTGCAAGATCCACCGCACCAAGGGGCATGACCTCCAGAGCTGCAAGAAGGTCGAGCAGCTTGTTGAGCAGCAAAAGGCTGAATACGAGCGGCGCGACAAGGAGAAAGCCCAGGAAGGTGCTGGAGGAGCTAGCAAGAAACGTCCCAGCCGAGGAGGGCGCCGTGGCATGGCCAAGCAGCGGCAAGGAGACAGACCTCCCCGCGGCCGCGACAAGGATGAGGATGACGATGACGATGAAGATATGGATGAAGATGAGACCGATGAGCAGGAGTTCCAGAAAGCCATAGAGGTCCTGTGCGTTGACGGCGGTGCTTCTCTGCATACTTCGCACCGCCAGCTCAAGCAGTGGGTGCGGGAAGTTAATGCAGCAGAACCACCCGTCGAGTCACGCAAGCCTCTGAAATGGTCCAGCACGCCTATCATCTTTGATATTGAGGACCACCCTGATCGCATAACTGCGGTCAGGTGCTTGCCGTTGTTGGTTTCACCAACTATCCGCAACCTCAAGGTCACTAAGATGTTAGTTGACGGTGGGGCCGGCTTGAACCTAATCTCCTCCGCGGTGCTCCAGAAACTCCAGATCCCTGACAGCGAGCTCGAAGAAACCGACACATTTCAAGGAATCAACCCGGGAAGGAACAAGCCGAAGGGAAAGATCACGTTGCCGGTAACATTTGGCAGTGAGTTGAACTTCAGGACTGAGAGGGTCACTTTTGACGTTGCTGACTTCCCTTTGCCTTACGATGGGATACTCGGCCGTCCAGCACTCGCCAAATTCATGGCAGCCTCTCACTATGCCTACAACATGCTGAAGATGCTAGGCCCGATAAGTGTCATCTCTGTCCCTGGCGACAAGAAGGATGCTCTTATCTGCACCGACAAGATCTACCGGGAAGCAGCAGCCACAACAGATCGCAAATCACTTGCCGCTGAAGCTCCCGAGGGGAAGAAGAAGACCAAGTCCGGCAAGAGTTCTGATGCCCACTCCGACAAGCGCACCTCTTCGGAGTGTTGCACTACCGTCGAGGACGCACCATCGAGCTCCACCGGCAAGTGTAAGAAGACAATGGCGGCTCCACCTGATACCAAGAAGGTCTCCGCCAAGGAGGACGACACTGGTGGTACCTTCACCATCAGTGCCACTCTCGACCCCAAATAGGAAAGCGTGCTCGTTGCTTTCCTGTGGGCGAACGTCGACGTGTTTGCGTGGCAACCGTCCGACATCCACGATGTTCCCAGGAAAGTAATTGAGCACCACCTTGCCGTCTGTCCTCATGCGCGGCCCGTCAAGCAGAAAGTCAGGAAACAGGCAGTGGAGCGCCAAGAATTCATCGCAGAAGAAATCAAGAAGTTGGAAGCAGCAGGCCTTGTCAGAGGGTTGCTCCATCCTACGTGGTTGGCCAATCCTGTAGTCGTGCGCAAGGCAAACGGGAAATGGAGGCTTTGTATCGACTTAAACGATGTTAATAAAGCTTGTCCCAAAGACCCATTTCCTTTGCCGCGCATCGACCAGATTGTTGACTCCACGGACGAATGTGATTTGCTTTCATTTCTTGATGCATACTCAGGATACCATCAGATCTTCATGGCAGAAGAGGATGAGGAGAAGACCGCATTCATCACCCCGTGTGGCATGTACTGTTTCGTACGGATACCTTTCGGTTTGAAGAATGCTGGTTCAACATTTGCAAGGGTAGTCCACCACACTTTTGAGCTGCAGATGCACAGAAATGTGGAAGCCTACATGGATGACATAGTGGTCAAGAGCAAGGACAGGGCAACCCTGATTCAAGATTTGGACGAAACATTTGCAAATCTGCGCAAGATCAACCTCAAGCTTAACCCCGAGAAGTGCGTGTTTGGAGTACCCTCCGGCAAGCTTCTCGGGTTCTTTGTGTCTCAACGGGGAATTGAAGCCAATCCCGACAAGATCAAGGCCATTGAGCAGATCGAAGCACCAAAGCGCGTCAAGGATGTATGAAGGCTTGCCGGTTGCATGGCTGCTCTCAGCAGGTTTATCTCTAGGTCTGCTGAGCGCGCCCTGCCGTTTTTCAAAATATTGAAAAAGGCAGGTCCAATGAATGGACTCCGGAGGCGGAGGCTGCGCTGCAGGACTTGAGGAGGTACCTGTCCTCCACTCCAACACTTGTCGCACCTAAGCCACAAGAGAAGTTGTTGCTGTATATAGCGGCAACCAGTCAAGTGGTTAGTGCTGCATTAGTGGTGGAGAGGGAGACAGATGATGAGCCAGCAACCACGGCAGATGCATCCAGCGACAACCAGGGGGCTTCGCCGACAAGCTCTGGTCCCGACAAGGATGGATCTGCGCAAGAGCATGATAAGATGCAGAAGAGAATGGTGCAGCGCCCAGTTTACTTTGTCAGTTCCCTTCTGCAGGGGGCTAGGTCAAGGTACTCTGGTGTGCAGAAATTGCTTTTCGGCCTTCTCATGGCCTCGAGAAAGCTGCGCCATTACTTCCAAGCACATGAGATCACAGTCGTCACTCGTTTTCCGCTGAAGAGGATACTACAAAATCCAGAAGCGATAGGCAGGATTGTTGAGTGGGCTCTGGAACTGTCAAGCTTTGGCCTCAAATTTGAGAGCACTTCAACTATCCAAAGCAGAGCATTGGCAGAGTTCATAGCAGAGTGGACGCCAACACAAGATGAAGAAATTCCAGAGATGAGCATCCCTGTCAAGGAGGCAAGCAAAGAGTGACTGATGTACCTTGATGGTGCCTTCTCGCTGCAAGGCGCCGGTGCGGGCGTGCTACTTGTTGCACCCACCGGAGAGCACCTCAAGTACGTAGTCCAGATGCACTTTCCCAGGGAGCAAGCAACGAACAATACTGCAGAGTATGAAGGATTGCTTGCCGGTCTCAGGATCGCAGCACACCTTGGGATCAAGAAACTCATTGTCAGGGGTGACTCACAGCTTGTCGTCCGCCAAGTGAACAAGAATTATCAGAGTCCGTTGATGGAAGCATATGTGGATGAAGTGAGAAAGATAGAAGAGCACTTTGACGGCCTGCAGATGGAACATGTTCCAAGAGCTCAGAACGACATTGCCGATGGCCTATCAAAGTGCGCCGCACTAAAGTTACCTGTGGAACCAGGGATCTTTGTGCTCAAGCTGACTCAACCGTCCGTAACGCCATCAACTGGACAGAGATAAGGCCTTGTGAATGGCCTGTCCAACTCCTGAGATAAGGCCTCGTGAATGGCCTATCCAACTCGCCATCAAGGTTAGTTATACGTACTCAGCTATCTTTCTCCATTACATTGTGTGCGCTTCCATCAATGATTACAAATGGTCATGTGAGTGGTGTTGCAGGCTGCTATACAGAGTGAGAGAGATAGAACGGAGAAACTTCTGGCGGAGGATGCGGAGAGGCAGCGGGAGTTGGAGGAGAGGACGACAAAGATGTTGGAGGAGGAGAGGGCATGGAATGACATGCAGGCAAGGGCCATGTATGAGCTCCTTGTGGTAAGTTTCTTCTGCAGATTACTTGCTAGTCTTAACATTTGAGTCTCATTACTAACTAGTATGACTCTGTTGTGAAAACCAAATGTGCAGTCTGTGTGCGAGAAGTCCGGTCAGACCGCTCCGCCGATGCCAGTGATTGCTCCTGGGAGCACGGTGAGTTTAATTTGAATGGACATTACTTGCTAGTCTTAACATTTGAGTGTCATAATGCTAACGAGACATTGGAAATGATCTTTTGTGCAGCTTAACTCCAGAAACGCATCGCACGATCCTTCTCCAGCTACCGGCACGAGCCAACCCGCTCCTCCACCTCCCTGATCACGGTAAGTTTCTCTAGACTTAGACTTAGCTTTATTTCCTCCAATATGCTTACCATAATGACCTAGAGTTAGCTTATTTTCCTTCAAAATGACTTAATAAGCTTACTTATGTCAAAAATTGCATAATTAACTTAGTTAGCTCATAAACGATCCATTTTACCTAAGTTAGCTCTAATATGACTCATTTTACCTTAGTTGGCTTACAAGTGATCCAATTTATCTAAGTTAGCTCTAAAATGTCCCATTTTAGTAGATTAGCTCGTAAATGATCCATTTTACCTACGTTAGCTTCAAAATGACCCATTTCACCTAAGTTAGCTCCAAAATGACTCATTTCACCTAGGTTTGCTCCAAAATGACCCATTTCACGTAGGTTAGCTCGAAAATGACCCATTTCACCTAGATTTGCTCCTGAACGATCAATTTCACCTAAGTTAGCTAAAAATGATCCATTTCACCTAAATTAGCTCTTAAATGATCCATTTCACCTAAGTTAGGTCATAAACGACCCATTTCAACTAAGTTAGCTCATAAAAACTCATAAATGATGCATTTCACCTAAGTTAGCTCAAAAATGATCCATTTCACCTAAGTTAGCTCATAAACGATCCATTTGACCTAAGTTAGCTCATAAACGACCCATTTCAACTAAGTTAGCTCATAAATGATCCATTTCAACTAAGTTAGCTCATAAACAACCCATTTCAACTTTTGTTAGCTCATATATGATCCATTTCACCTAAGTTAGCTCATAAATGACATATACTTCTTGTTCTAGTCTTCTTCTTGTTCTAGTCACCTATTTCTAACTTTCTTATTTACCATTTTGCAGATTTCATTCACTTCATGGAAGCTAGCTTGCTATGATGGAGTGCTTGCTTTTCCTTTGATGAAACTTTGCATTGTATCTAGCTTGCTATGATAGAACTTGCTATCTTGATGAAACTTTGCATTGTAATATGTATATGGATGGAACTTGCTTATGTATGAACAATGTGTATCGATGGAACTTGCTTATGTATGAACAATGTGTATGGATGGAACTGATGTGATATGTGATATGAAACTTATGTGGTGGATATGTGATATGGAAATATATCTATATATGTCATATATATTTGCTGTCAAAATTGTTGGATTAAAAGAAATAGAAAAAAAGAGACAATATGCAGGCTCTTTGCCGTCTGCCACCGACGGCAAAGGGCTCTTTGCCATTAGCAGCGGACGGCAAAGAGGCCACGTGGCAGGCAACTGTGCTTCCTGGGAGGCTGACCAATTTGGTCAGTTTGCCATCAGCAGCAGACGGCAAAGGCTTTTCCGTCCGCAGCGGACGGCAAAGGCCTGCCGTTAACCACCTAACGGAGTAACAGCGCATTTATTGCCATCCGTCTTCTTTGCCGTCCGCTGCTGATGGCAAAGACCCCTTTGCCGTCAGCTGCCCGAAGCAGACGGCAATGCAGCTCTTTACCGTCCCCTACTTTGCCGTCACCTTTTGCCGTCCGCGGCTGAGGGCAAAGGTCTTTGCCGTCCGCCATCCATGCCTTTGCCGTCCGCCGTGGCTGATGGCAAAGTAGCAGATTTCTGTAGTGTGGGTTGCCTTTTATCGTTGCACATGATAATTTTGATGAATGTAATATGCATGTGCTTGCTGCTCCTACTTGCAATTATTATGAGAGAGGAACTATATCTCCACCTCTCTATGTTTCCAATATGATAAAATTGCAAGAAACTGTTTATACTATGCATTGGCCTTTACTTGGTGTGCATGAATTGTTCTTTTATGACATGCCAATGCATAGGAAGAGAGTTAGACTTCGTTGTTGCATGATATAGGTTACTTTGTGCTCACTACTAAATCACAAATTGTTGTCAATTAAAATTGGCTTTGATATACCTTGGGATTCGGGTGGATCCATTACTTGAGCACTATATGCCTAGCTTAATGGCTTTAAAGAAAGAGCTGCCATGGAGACAATCTAGAAGTTTCAGAGAGTCATTTATTTCTGGTGGGTGCATTTATAAAGTTTTAAAACAAAAATAAATAAAAAGGGGAACCCAAAACTTTTCAAAAAGGAAAGTGAAAGTGGGAGAGACAAGCATCGTTGAAGTGGGGGAGCTCCTTGAACTTTGTTCATGCTCATGGAAACTTTGTGAATCTTAATTACAAAACCTTTCGTCAAAAATAATTATCCCCTTTTACAATTCCATTGTGTTATAAAAATAATGTGCTAAGGTTTACCTTTAGGATGTTTACAATGCTTCCTGGTTTGTATGGTGCAGGACCAAAACTCTGGCTGTAGTGCGCGATTTTACATTTTTTACTAGAATGTCAAACGGTTCTGAAACTTTTTGCACTGTCTAGATGTACAAATTTTTTATTGTGTCGAATTTTGGTAGAATTTTTGCTTTATTACAAGTATGGTGAATGTTCATATTGCTACAGACTGTTCTGTTTTTGACAGATTCTGTTTTTGATGCATAGTTTACTTGTTTTGATGAAACTATCAATTTCTATCAGTGGATTAAGCCATGGAAAAGTTATATTACAGTAGCTATAATGCAAAAACAAAACATGAATTGGTTTTAAACAGTACTTAGAGTAGTGATTTGCTTTATTATATTAACAGATCTAACAAGTTTTCTGTTGAAGTTTTGTGTGGATGAACTGTTTGATATGAGGAAAAGGAGGAAAGGCAAGAGCTCAAGCTTGGGGATGCCAAGGCACCCCAAGTAAATATTCAAAGAGACTCAAGCGTCTAATCTTGGGGATGCCCCGAAAGGCATCCCCTCTTTCTTCAACAAGTATTTGTATGTTTTTGGATTCGTTTCGTTCATGCGATATGTGCAAATCATAGAGCGTCTTTTGCATTCAGTTTTCACTTTTGTTTTATGCACCATGCTGGTATGAGATAGTCCGTGGTTGATTTATATAATGCTTTCACTTATATCTTTTGAGTATGGCTTTATAGAATGCTTCATGTGCTTCACTTATATCTTTTGAAGTTTGGATTGCCTGTTTCTCTTCACATAGAAAACCGCCATTTGTAGAATGCTCTTTTGCTTCACTTATATTTGTTAGAGCATGGGCATATATTTTGTAGAAAGAATTGAACTCTCTTGCTTCACTTATATCTATTTAGAGAGATGACAGGATTTGGTCATTCACATGGTTAGTCATAAAATCATACATAAAACTTGTGGATCACTGAATATGATATGTTTGATTCCTTGCAATAGTTTTGCGATATAGAGATGATAATATGTGGGAGGTTCTAGTAGATGGTAGTGTCTAGTATGGATATTGGTGTTAAGGTTTGTGATTCCCGAAGCATGCACTTATGGTCTACTAACTATGTAACCAAATTGGCACGCATTGTATTTTGATTGTTTATCTTTGCGTGAAGGT
This sequence comes from Triticum aestivum, assembly GCF_018294505.1. Taxonomy (NCBI): domain Eukaryota; kingdom Viridiplantae; phylum Streptophyta; class Magnoliopsida; order Poales; family Poaceae; genus Triticum; species Triticum aestivum. The sequence continues at coordinate 297,399,493 of NC_057801.1, forward strand.
CGGGGCGCGCGATGGTTAACTCCTAACAACCTCCCCCCTAGGGGCATGCATAGTAGTAGTTTGCTTCGAGGGAAAGTAAACTTTTGCAATAAGTATATGAGTTCTTTATGACTAATGTGAGTCCATGTATTATATGCACTCTCACCCTTCCATCATTGCTAGCCTCTTCGGTACCATGCATTGCCCTTTCTCACCTCGAGAGTTGGTGCAAACTTCGCCGGTGCATCCAAACCCCGTGATACGATACACTCTATCACACATAAGCCTCCTTATATATTCCTCAAAACAGCCACCATACCTACCTATTGTGGCATTTCCATAGCCATTTTGAGATATATTGCCATGCAACTTCCATCATCATCATATACATGACTTGAGCTTTCATTTTCATATTGCTTTGCATGATCGTAAGATAGCTAGCATGATGTTTTCATGGCTTGTCCATTTTTTGATGTCATTGCTATGCTAGATCATTGCACATCCCGATACACCGCTGCAAGCATTCATATAGAGTCATATCTTTGTTCTAGATATTGAGTTGTAATATTGAGTTGTAAGTAAATAAAGTGTGATGATTATCATTATAGAGCATTGCCCCATAAAAAAAGAGGCCAAAGAAACCTAAATAAAAAAAGGGGGCCAAAGAAGCCCGGCAAAAAAAGAAAAAAGAAAAAAATAAAAAAGAAAAGGGGCAATGTTATTATCCTTTTACCACACTTGTGCTTCAGAGTAGCACCATGTTCTTCATATAGAGAGTCTCCTATATTGTCACTTTCATATACAGTTGGGAATTTTCATTATAGAACTTGGCATGTATATTCCAATGATGGGCTTCCTCAAATGCCCTAGGTCTTCATGAGCAAGCAAATTGGATGCACATCCACTTAGTTTCAGTTTGAGATTTCATACACTTATAGCTCTAGCGCATCCATTGCATGGCAATCCCTACTCCTCGCATTGACATTAATTGATGGGCATCTCCATAGCCCATTGATTAGCCGCGTCGATGTGAGACTTTCTCCCTTTTTGTATTCTCCACACAACCTCCAACATCATACTCTATTCCATCTATAGTGCTATATCCATGGCTTGCGCTCATGTATTGCGTGAGGGTTGAAAAAGCTGATGCGTGTTAAAAAGTATAAACCAATTGCTTGGCTAACACCGGGATAGGCATGAGGGGTACCTTGTGTTAAGAAAAGGGAGCATACAATACTATATGATTTTGTAGGGATAACATTCTGAAGCATTGATATTTTTAAAGACATGATTTTTTATCGGGATGCCCAAAGTATTATTGTTATTATGTCAAATGATAGACTATTGCCTTGAATCACTCGTGTCTTAATATTCCCGCCATGATTAGATTACATGATAAAGATTATGCTAGGTAGCGTTCCACATAAAAAATTATCTTTTTTATCATTTACCTACTCAAGGGCGAGTAGGAATTAAGCTTGGGATGCTGATACGTCTTCGTCGTATCTATAATTTTTGATTGTTCCATGCCAATATTACTCAACTTTCATATACTTTTGGCAACTTTTTATACTATTTTTGGGACTAACATATTGATCCAGTGCCCAGTGCCAGTTCCTGTTTGTTGCATGTTTTATGTTTTGCGAAAACCCCATATCAAACAGAGTGCAAATGGGATAAAAACGGACAGACAATATTTTTGGAATATTTGTGATTTTTGGGAAGAAGAATCAATGCGAGATGGTGCCTGGGGGGGCCACGAGGCAGGGAGCAGGCCCCTGACCCTCGTGGGCACTCTGTAAGGCAGTTGACGCTCTTCTTTTGCCACAAGAAAGCTAATTTTCGGAGACAAATCTGGGCGAAGGTTTCAACCCATTCGGAGTTACGGATCTCCAGATATATAAGAAACGATGAAAGGGCAGAATCTGAGAACGTAGAGAGAGAGAGAGACCGAGAGAAAGATCCAATCTCGGAGGGGATCTCGCCCCTCCCAAGCCATGGAGGCCATGGACCAGAGAGGAAACCCTTCTCCCATCTAGGGAGAAGGTCAAGGAACAAGAAGAAGAAGCGGGGCTCTCTCCCCCTTGCTTCCGGTGGCACCGGAACGCCGCCGGGGCCATCATCATCACCGCGATCTTCACCAACAACTTCACCGCCATCATCACTAACTCTTCCCTCCTCTATGCAGCGGTGTAACCCATCTTTTACCCGCTGTAATCTCTACTTAAACATGGTGCTCAACGCTATATATTATTTCCCAATGATGTATGGCTATCCTATGATGTTTGAGTAGATCCCTTTTGTCCTATGGGTTAATTGATGATCGTGATTGGTTTGAGTTGCATGTTTTATTATTGGTGTTGTCCTATCGTTACTAGGGAAAACCTTATACACAGCATCTTAGCAGTAGCGCTGGACAAAACAGGGCGCTACTGCTACTTAGTAGTAGCGATTTTAAATAAACCGCGCTACTGCTACTACTTTAGCAGTAGCACGTTCTACCAAAGAACGTTGCTGCTATACTTGGACTGGGTGCAGTTGGCGAGACACACTTAGCCGTAGCGTGTAAGCCTCTCCAGCGCTACTACTATGTCTCTTAGTAGTAGCACTTTTCTGTGAAACGCGCTACTACTTGCTTACCTTATCCTAGAGTGCACGGTGCAGTTCCCTCTCACTCACTCTCTCCCTCTCACTCGCTCTCGCCGGCCACGCCGACCCCGTCGTCCGCCGCCGCCGTGCTGCTCCTCGCCGAGGTACTACCTCCTCCCCCTCCTCCTCCGGCCGCCCTCCTCCCACCGCCCATCCCTCCTCCTTCTCCGGCCGCCCCCTCCCTCCTCCTCCTCCGGCCGCCCCCTCCCCCTCCACCCCCCGCCCCCTCCCTCCTCCTCCTCCGGCCGCCACCTCCCCCTCCACCCCCGCCCCCTCCCTCCCCCTCCTCCTCCGTCCGCCCCCTCCCGCTCCTCCCCCCGCCCCCTCCCTCCTTCGATCCCACCGGCCTCCTCCCCCTCCTTCTCTCTCCTTCTTCCTCCTCCCTCCATCTTTTTTCTGTTTTTTACTATTGTATAATGTATTTTTTTACTATTTTTTGTAAGTGTTTAAAATAGTTAGTAAGTAAATTAATAAAGTAGTTGAACTAGTTTGATTTTAGTAAGAACTAGTTGAATTAATAAAACTAATGTATTTTTAGTAAGAAAATTAATATAACTAGTTGAACTAGTGTATTTTTAGAAAGAACTAGTTTATTTCTATTTATAGTAAGTTATTTTTAGTAAGAACTAGTTGAATTAATAGAACTAGTTGAACATGTCACATTTGTTGTTATTTTTTTAGTTTAAGCAATAAGTGATGTTATATGTATGATACTATTCGGGATGTATTAGTGATAACTTATAGGGTTTTTGTTTTTGGAGAAATCAAGGAGCCCCTCCATCATCCCCGCCGTCATCCCCGTCACCGACCACCTCTGACCTCGAGGTGAGACCAGCCAAATCTCCATGTCAATATTAGTCCTATAAGATATGATGTAGATAAAAACATGTATATCTTGTATTGCTCAAATAGGCATGTGTAGATAAAACATGTATATCCGAGTGGCCTATGTTTTTCCGGAGTGTTGATTAATTTTCTTCCGGCAAATTTCAGGTGCTCGATATGTCCTGTTTAGGAAAGGTCATGCTGGAATTTTCTGTGAATTTTGGCACGACTTGTGCTAGAATATGTAGGAAATATCGAGTGGCCTAGATTTTCTATAAAGATAATTTAACGATATTTTGAGTTGACTTTAAGACTGTCGAGGCCGAAGAATCCCGACTGTTGTCGCGGGGGTCATTTCTCCTTCTTCTCCGTGTGCTAGACCTTTGTTATGCACTAGGGGAAGGAGGAGTAATGACCATCACCGACGGTCTCCGGGTGTTAGACCTTTGTTATGCACTAGGGGAACCAGTGAGGGAGAGTATCCACCATATATGAGAGGACGAAGAATCCCGACTGCTGTCGTGGGGGTAGCTTCTCCTTCGTCCCCATGTGCTAGAAAATTTGGTGTGATGCACTTGGGAACGAAAGGAGGGGCTACCATCACCGACTGTCGAATATATACACCACGTGAGCTAAGAGTTTTCAAGAAAAGACTCGACAGACCCATAGTCAACCCGTGATGAATAATAATGATATAATTAGTTTTTGTAGTACATATATTAAATTGTACAAGTTTAATGTTTGAATTATGAACATAGGAAATGTCGTCGGACGAAGAATGTCCCGGGGAGTGCTCCTGGTGCAGCGACAACCGGGGTTTCTGTGATAGGCCTCACCTGGACGACGATTGGCGCATCAACATTAAGCTCGAGGAGGCCTTCGATTGTGAAATGGTACGCTACAATGCTAAGTGTTTTTTCGTAATTAAGCTCGACTTCTACTACTTCAACGTGTAATTTTCGTATTTTACAATTCGACTAGCTTATCCCATGCCATGCAAGACGCTATGTCTTGGAGAGAATGGGTTTTGAAGATCATGAGAGGAATGAAACAAAGAAAATTAACCTAAGGACCCATCATGGTATGGATTTTGATGTAAATCTGTACAATTCTGAGAGCGTATCCCATTTTCGTTGCCCAGGTTGGGAAGCACTAGGCAAGATGTATGATTTTCAAGAGGGTATGTTTGTCACCATGGATCTTTGTGATCCTGATATCGACCAAGATAATTTGGACATTTGGGTTCTTGTTGATACGCTTCTAGTTCTACCTCTATGTGAGTTCCTCAAACATAGTTATTAAGTAATTTATATTGTTTATTTCAAAATAGTTGACAGCTTATTTCCATTGATAGCTTATTTTCATGCTTCAAAGAGTGTGCGGAAGATGGTAGACAGAAGCAACTACACAGATGGCTCTGAGTTAACTTATCAAGAGAAAAATCATATCATTTGGTCGCATATTGTACTGACATTGAGAATTACAATGCCTTTTATCGAACCCCTCCAAATTATGGTGAATACGTGCCACTAGTGCACGTGTTGAACAATGATAACTTCCATGGAGATTTTGTGGTAAGATTTTTTACTCTTACGACATCCATGCATCTTTTGCATATTTCTAAAATTGAACTACATTGCTAACCACGAAGTTATTACTATGTTTTTCAACAGAAAATCCCGATGGGCTGTGTGCCTCAATGATGTATCAGAATGGTCGCCTGAATGTTTTGAACATACAGCCAGGTCGTCCTACAAATCACACCTGTGCATACCGGGTTTCTAAAAACGGTGAACACATGATAATCAAAATGGTCGCCTGAATGTAAGAAATGTATGGACATTCGTATGGAGGTTCTAGGAAGCAACATTGCACGAAATGCAAGGATTGGAGACAGGATAATCTCCATTCTCCATAATGGAGAGTCCGGGGCTATCTTGTTTTCTGCTATTTTACCCAAGAAAATATAGTAGGTCCTAAGAGAATGTATTAGGTTATGAGGTACAATATGTTTATGAGAGTTGATGATGATGAGTAGTTGTGATTATGTCTAACGACCAACTTGTATGTGATGTCTCATTGATGAAAACGATTATCATGAGGAGGTGTTATATGACAATGATGTATTATGATGATAAGTTCTTAATGATATGATGATGATGATGATGATGATGATATTTGTTAGAACATTGGGTGAAAGAACAGTGGATTAGTTTCAAGTTGATGTCCATCCACTTGAAACTAGTCCACGGTTCTTTCTCCCATTGATGTAATAACTCATTATGATGTAAAATCATTCTCTAAATTGCTGTGGTATGAAAACTTGTATAAAGGTGTATGAATACAACATGAAATAAAAAAGAAATACGGAATAATAGTAGTAGCGCATGCTAGTAGAAGCGCTACTACTAATTACCAGTAGCGCTCATTTTAGAAAGCGCTGCTACTAAGTCAATGTAGTATTAGTGCGGTTTAGCCCATGCTACTGCTAACCTTTAGCTGTAGCGCCTTACTAGTAGCGTTGTACCCCACACTACTAATAGGCTTCAAACACGCGCTACTGCCAGAGTTTTCCCTAGTAGTGTATGGTGCTCTTCGTGTCACGCAAGCGTGACAGATTCCCGTTGTAGGGTGTTGCAATATGTTCATGATTCGCTTATAGTGGGTTGCTTGAGTGACAGAAGCATAAACACGAGTCAGGGAGTTGTTGCGTATGGGATAAAGAGGACTTGATGCTTTAATGCTATGGTTGGGTTTTACCTTAATGATATTTAGTAGTTGTGGATGCTTGCTAGAGTTCCAATCATAAGTGCATATGATCCAAGAAGAGAAAGTATGTTAGCTTATGCCTCTCCCTCAAATAAAATTTCAATAGTGATTACCGGTCTAGTTATCGATTGCCTAGGGACAAATAACTTTCTCGTGACAAAAAGCTCTCTACTAAAACTAACTTAGTTGTGTCTTCATCTAAACAGCCCTACTTTTTATTTATGTGCTCTTTATTATCTTGCAAACCTATCCTATCATGCCTACAAAGTATTTCTAGTTTCATACTTGTTCTAGGTAAAGCGAACGTCAAGCGTGCGTAGAGTTGTATCGGTGGTCGATAGAACTTGAGGGGATATTTGTTCTACCTTTAGCTCCTTGTTGGGTTTGACATTCTTACTTCTCGAAAGAGGCTACAACTGATCCCCTACACTTGTGGGTTATCAATAATCTCCATTCTCCATAATGGAGAGTTAGGGGATATCTTGTTTTATGCTATTTTATGCTATTTTACCTAAGATAATATATGTTTATGAGAGTTGATGATGAGGAGTAGTTGTGATTATGACTAGTGACCAACTTGTATGTGATGTCTCATTGATGAAAACGATGATCATGAGGAGGTGTTATATGACAATGATGTACTATGATGATAAGTTGTTAATGATATGGTGATGATGATATTTTTTATATCATTGGGTGAAAGAACCACAGAGTAGCTTCAAGTGGATGTCCATCCACTTGAAACTAGTCCACAGTTCTTTCTCCTAGTGATGTAAATAACTCATTATGATGTAAAAACAATCTCTAAATCACTACAGTATGAAAACTTGTATAAAGGTGTATGAATACAACATGAAATGAATAAGAAAAACGGAATGATAGTAGTAGCGCGTGCTCGGAGAAGCGCTAATACTAATTACCAGTAGCTCTCATTGTAGAAAGTGCTGCTACTAAGTCGATATAGCAGTAGCGTGGTCCAACCCACGCTACTGCTAACCTTTAGCTGTAGCGCCTTACTACTAGCGTGGTTCCCCGTGCTACGGATAAGCATTAAACATGCGCTACTGCTAGGGTTTTCCCTAGTGTGATGGCTACAAATGTGAAATTAAATCATTATTATCTAAAGTCTCGGCTCATCTTGACAAATTAAGCCGGCCCTTGGGGGCTACACATGCAAAGTTGAAGTATTATTATTGGAAGTTCTGGTTTATCTTGAAAGTATAAATCGGCCCTTGGGGGCTACTGGAATTAATCTATAATGCTATTGAAGTTTACAAGCAGATTCTATTCTATCATGTCCAATAAACTTGGTGGCTAATGGAAGTATATTTATATGAAGGGAGTTATGGGTTTACCTCAAATCGCTCCTTCATCAAATTTACTAAGCCAGCTTCATAGTCACGACTTGTGTAAAGACGGTTCAAATACCCAGAGTGAATTTCTTGGGCACTGAAATTGGCATAGATGTCCAGATTGGTTGACCACTTGCCCGTGTCAGCTATGGAAACTCCTTGGCACTATGCTTCTATAAGATAGTGGGGTTGTCTGGCTCAGCATAGCCATGCCAAGTGATGGTAACATTAGCATCTTTTTCTTCAGCCGGCTTGATAGGGCTTGCTGGCTTGATGGGGCTTGGCGGGTTGGTGATGGTTGCATCAACTTCATCCTGGTCCATGTCAACATTGTGGTCGACCAGTGGCGGTTCATCGATGGTGACTTTAGGGGCTTCATGGGAGCTCTCTACTGACTGTTCCTCCGGCTCGGAAGGGTTCTGAGGAGTTTTTGTCACCTTCATCTTTTTGCTGGGCTTGGCCATTGCCCAGTAAAGTAAATCAGAAGATAAGGTTAGTACAACAATTTAGTATATAATTGAAAGCAAAGCCTTGATAGTCTTACCCTGGCACCGGTATGAAGGCCGAGACATGAGTCCCTGTTGAGTCGCCAGAGGAAGAGTGAGACGTTCCCTGATAATTTGAATCGGAAGGATTAAGAGGTTATTGGTAAAGACCGTGTCGGATTTCAGGTTCCACAAAACCTTGATAGGTTCGAACTCTGGGGTGCGTGCGGAGATCTCAACCTACCCATCCTGCCTACTCGATATCCTCTAAGCCTAGCGCATCGAGCTCAAAGGGACAGAGAGACACAACAGTTTTTCCTGGTTCGTGCCACCTTGCGGTCTAATACCCTCCTCCAGCGTTTTGGTGGATTCCCTCAAGGGTCTGTGGATGAACTAGTACAGTGGATGAACTAGCCTAAGGAGGTGAGGTCTTCTTGAGCTTGGGAGACCTGGTGAGGTGGTCGGATGAGAATGGATCCGATCCCTGTTCTACCCTTTCCCTCTCAGTTTTCGACCCCCTTTCGGTCCTATTTATAGTGGCTTTGGTCCTCTTCCCAAATGTTGGTGGGAAGGGATCCCACAACGGCTGGATTTGAAGGGGGACAGGAAGTAGATCCTATCCTAACTAAAGTGGTCTTCCCCTGCGAAAAGCCTCTCGCCATGACACTGCGGTGGGCTCGGCGATGACCTCCATCCTACCGTTCTGGCGGTCTTGGTCTTTTTGCATGAGAATGGAAATCTTTGGCGGATTCCTCGTGATGTCGCATCTGTTGCTTGGCTCCATTGCACCAAAGAGGAAACTGGTACTCTGCGCCTGATGGCGCCTGCCTGGTGCCTGTCCGGCCTTGGTCGTCATGGCTCACGTCAGCAGAGCCTCGTCTTGTGCACCCTGCATAGAAGTCTCCGCCCCTCGGGAGCCAGTCTGAGGAGGCCGATCCCCTTGGAGGTCTTGGCATCGTCTGCCTCATGAGGCTTTGGCCCTCGTGAGGGTCTTGAGTTGTTGATGCTGAAGCTGGGCCGTACTAGGCCGTCGATGGAGCCATTCAGTGGGCTGTAGGCAGGCAAGTTTGGGTACACCCATATCCAGAACACCGACAGTAGCCCCGGGCCCAAGGCGTGCTCGGACTTGGCTTCTAGGCGAAGCCAAAGGGCAGGTGCGGAGCGCCCCAGACCCTAACCACCTGCGGCCTTGAACGACGCTTGGCGATTGATGGGACATGGGCATCCCCACTTCCCCATGCTGCCTCAGCAACCATCCGACTTGACGAGTCGATGCTACATGCAGAATATCATCATTACGCAAGGTCGCGGAGGCCGGTGGTTGGCCTCCCTTGTACTATAAATGAGGGAAGCGGCGGAGCCCCCCTCGCTCATCTCATCCTCCGTCTTCTCGCATCTCGTTTCTTCTCCTTCTCCATATTGTTGCTGCTTCCATGGCACCGGCAAGGAGGTTTTCTGCGGCCGAAAAGGGAAAGGCTCCCAAGGAGGGCCAAGTTCTCCACCTCCCAAGAGGGGCCGCGGCCATCCCCGCAAGCACCCCGCGACCCAGGCATGGCCCCCAGGCAGCACGGGTGCGCATCTCCAAGGGTCGGCACCTCCCTTAGCGCTAGTGGTGGTATCTTCTCGCGGCGGGTCCAGCGGCTCTGTGGCAGCTCCCACGATGAGGGGAGGCGTGCCGTGGTTCCGCTCCCTCCTCGCCCACGCTTCTCCTCGCTGGACGTGCTCCCAGAGTTTGTAGTGTGGTTGGAGATTCCCGTCGGCACTTTGCTCTGGCTCCCACACTTTTTATCCACCGAGCTGCCATCCTCGGGGCTCAACGGCCTCTGGCTACAGGCTAACAGCTGCTGCAGCAGGGCTTGGGTGGGGACTGAGGTGGCCGCCACGGGCAGCATGGTCCAGACCCGTGGCTAGTAGACATTCGCCCACACACAAGGCCTGAGCGGGAGGTGCACCCTCCATTTCAAGTATGATGGCCTGGCGACCCTCTTCGTGAGGGTGTTCAGGGAGGACGTCCGCCGTGTGGGGTGCTGCCCAGAAGATGGCAGCAATGATGAGGGCGACGAGGGTGAACTTGGCCTTGGTGACATCCGATCCTCCTCCCGCAGCGGTAGCTCTTCCTCGGATGAGAGCTCGAGCAGTGGCGGCTATGACCAGCCTCCACGCCATCGAGCACAGATCAAGGGAGGTGGTGGGTCGTCCCGCCGCCATGCCCCGGTGAAGCTTGGGGCCACCGAACTTGGACTCGAGACCTGCCACGGCCTCGGGCCGCTTGCGGGTGAACTGGTGGGGTAGTGGGGGCACCTTGAGGTGCTGCTTGAGGATGCGGCCCTGGCGTTGGATCCGCACACCCTTGGGCCATTTCTGTTTAACCTTTCCTTTCCTCTGCAATTTGAAAAAAGTAGGGTGCCCCGCTGGGGTGTGTAACGAACTATGGCAGTTATGCCCCTTTTATGCAATGCTTATTATCTTAATGCTATGCCATGATGTCTGTACTCTGGGTAGGCAAGGGTAGGATAACTTAGCTTGACGTATTTGCGGTGGCTTCCCAGCTCACGAGGGCGAGGCCCTTGTCGTCTGGCGAGAGGTGTTATAGATCCATTGTAGAGCTGTTTAGAGAAAAAGGAAGCCTGTCTACCACCTCGTTCCTCTTTGCGTGAGCCGCCTGTTGTAGGTTAGTTGTGGCTTAATGCACCGCGTCGCGCTGCCCCAGGGGCACAAACATGAGGGGTTGCTGGTGCCCGTGAGCGCTATCGTGGGCTCCTCGCGAGGATAAAGCTGAAGCACCGGGGCAATGGGGTTCAGTGCGGTGTGCTCGTGCGAGGGCAGGCCCATGCACACAAACCTGCCTAGCCCCCACGCGCGAGGCGCGCGAGGAAGAGCGACAGGAAACTGCTACACCTTCCTGGCCAAGGCTAAGAACGAACGAAATGGGAGGAGAAAAATCCAACTTGGCGAACCAAAGCACGTAAGCACCAACTCCATTAAAGACTACTAAAAGATTACAAGCAACTTTAGAAAGCCAATGATCAGCCGCGTCCAACACCTAGTCTAGTCTTCTCACCAGCGTGGAGCTAAGTGATGCCACTAAGACATGGGAGGGAGCCCTCATGAGGCCCCAGGCCTGCTCTCAGGAGACTTCGGGGCGTGTACAGCCCCACTCATTATTACGTGAGAGTGTCACGAGCAAAGACCTTCACAGGCCGGAGCCTTGCTTCATGGGTAGAACTTCTGAAGGTGCTGGATGTTATAGGCGTTCTGGATGGGGACCCCGTGCGGTGTCTCCAGGCGCGCGGCGCTAGGCCTGGAGACACGGGCAATCCTAAACGGGCCCTCTCACATGGGAGAGAGCTTGTGCAGTCCCTCCCTGGAGAGCACCCACCTTAGGATGAGGTCGCCCACCTCCAACGTCCTGGAGCGGACACTGCCGCAGTGGTACCGCCGCAGCTCCTGCTGGTACCTTGCCGCTCGGAGCAAGGCTTGACGGCAGCATTCCTCCCCTAGCATGAAATCCATCGCCTGCGTGGTGTCCTGACATGCCTCGTCAAACGCCAGGCACCGCGTGGAGCGATGCTTGACCTCGTGTGGCAGAACCACTTCAGCTCCATAGACGAGGAAGAATGGCATCTCTCCCGTTGGCTTGGTTGCGGTGGTGCGGATGGACCACAACACTAAATGGAGTTCATCGAGCCAACCCCTACGGCAGGCCTTGACCTTCTTCTTGAAGGTCCTTGCCTTGAGGCCCCTCAGGACCTCAGCGTTGGCGTGCTCATCCTGGTTTGTGCTCCTGGGGTGTGCCACTGAGGCGTAGCATATCTGCGTTCCAAGGTTAGCATAGTATGTTTTGAAAAGATTGCTAGTGAACTGCGAGCCGTTATTAGTGATGATGCGGTTAGGGACCCCAAACCGGCTCACGAGGCCCTTGATGAACTTGACGGCTGATTCAGCTGGGATGGTGTGGACGGCTTCTACCACCGTCCACTTGGTGAACTTGTCGATGGCGACGTAAAAGTAGCAGTAGCCCCCTGGCGCTCGGGGAAACGGCCCCAAGATGTCCAGCCCCCAGACTGTGAACGACCATTTGAGCGGAATAGTTTGGAGGCCTTGCGCATGCTGGTGGATTTGCTTCGTGTGGAACTGGCATGCTTCACAGGACCGCACCAGCTCAGTGGCATCGTTGAGTGCAGTGGGCCAATAGAGGCCACTGCGAAACGCCTTGCCCACAAGGGTGCGTGATGAGGAGTGGTGCCTGCAATCCCCCACCATGTATGTCCTCTAACAGCTCAAGCCCCTGCTCCCTGGAGATGCATCATAGAGCAACGTCATAGGCCCTCTTGCAGTATAACTCACCGTCGAGATGCAGTATGCGGTGGCCTGACGTTCACGCGCTCGGCATCCTCCTCCTTCTCCAGAAGGGCCCCCTCGAGTAGGTATGTCTTGAACTCCTCGATTCAGCACCCCTCCTGAGGCTCAAGCACGAGGAGGAGGCGGGCCCCTGAGGGAGGGCCGCATGCTAAGGAGCCGGTCGCTGGTGCTTGGTGTATGTCCTCCTGAGGTGGTGCTGGTGCTGTGGTGGGGAGAGCCGCCGACGGCTGCTACGTCTTGAGCTTGCGTTGGTTTTCCTTGAAGAGGAAAGGGTGATGCATCAATAGTAGCGTAAGTATTTCCCTTAGTTTTTGAGAACCAAGGTATCAATCCAGTAGGAGGCTCCTCAAAAGACCCACACACCTACACAAACAAACAAAGAACTCGCGACCAACGCAATAAAGGGGTTGTCAATCCCTTCACGGCCACTTGGGAAAGTGAGATCTGATAGAGATAGTATGATAAGATAAATATATTTTTGGTATTTTAAAATATAGATTGGAAAATTAAACATGCAAATAAAAGTAGATTGAAAGCTTATATGATAAAAGATAGACCCGGGGGCCATAGGTTTCACTAGTGGCTTCTCTCAATATAGCATAAGTATTACGGTGGGTGAACAAATTACTGTCGAGCAATTGATAGAAAAGTGAATAATTATGAGATTATCTAGGCATGATCATGTATATAGGCATCACGTCCGCGACAAGTAGACCGACTCCTGCCTGCATCTACTACTATTAATCCACACATCGACCAGTATCCAGCATGCATCTAGAGTATTAAGTTCATAAGAACAGAGTAACACATTAAGAAAGATGACATGATGTAGAGTGATAAACTCATGTAATATGATATAAACCCCATCTTTTTATCCTCGATGGCAACAATACAATACGTGCCTTGCTAACCCTATTGTCACTGGGTAAGGACACCGCAAGAATGAACCCAAAGCTAAGCACTTCTCCCATTGCAAGAAAGATCAATCTAGTAGGCCAAACCAAACTGATAATTCGAAGAGACTTGCAAAGATAACTCAATCATACATAAAAGAATTCAGAGAAGATTCAAATATTTCTCATAGGTAAACTTGATCATAAATCCACTATTCATCTGATCTCGACAAACACACCGCAAAAAGAGTTACATCGAATAGATCTCCAAGAAGATCGAGGATAACATGGTATTGAGATCCAAAAAGAGAGAAGAAGCCATCTAGCTAATAACTATGGAGCCAAAGGTCAGTGGTAAACTACTCACAACTCATCGGAGGGGCTATGGTTTTGATGTAGAAGCCCTCCATGGTCGATTCCCGCTCCGGCGGAGCGCCGACGAAGGCTCCAAGATGGGATCTCGCAGATATAGAAGGTTACGGGGTGGAAATTGTTTTTCGTTGGCTCCCTTGATGTTTTTGGGGTACGTGGGTACATATAGGAGGAAGAAGTAGGTCGGTGGCCGCCCGAGATGCCCACGAGATAGGGGGCGCGCCCTGTAGGGGTGGGCGCGCCCTCCACCCTCGTGGCCGCCTCAGGTACTTCTTGGCTTGCACTCCAAGTCCTCTGGATCATGTTCATTCGAAAAATCACGCTCCCTAAGGTTTTATTCCGTTTGGACTCCATTTGATATTCCTTTTCTTCGAAATACTGAAATAGGCAAAAAAATGGCAATACTGGCTGGGCCTCCGGTTAGTATGTTAGTCCCAAAAATGATACAAATGTGTAAAATAAAGCCCACAAACATCCAAAACGGGTAATATAATAGCATGGAACAATAAAAAATTATAGATACGTTGGAGATGTATCAAGGATCCCCAAGCTTAATTCCTGCTCGTCCTCGAGTAGGTAAATGATAAAAACAGAATTTTTGATGTGGAATGCTACCTAGCATAATTCTCAATGTAATTTTCTTTATTATGGCATGAATGTTCAGATACAAATGACTCAAAATAAAAGTTCATATTGACATAGAAAATAGTAATACTTCAAGCATACTAATCAAAGTAATCGTGTCTTCTCAAAATAACATGGCAAAAGAAAGTTCATCCCTACAAAGATCATCTAGTTAGGCTATGCTTCATTTTTGTCACACAAAAATGCTCCCAAATTCTACACCCCCGATGACAAGCCAAGCAATTGTTTCATGCCTAAATAATCTTAAACTTTTTTAACTTTCACGCAATACATGAGCGTGAGCCATGGATATAGCACTATGGGTGGAATAGAATATGATGATGGGGATTGTGTGTAGAAGACAAAAAAAGAGAAAGTCTCATATTGACGATGATAATCAACGAGCTATGGAGATGCCCATCAATTGATGTCAACATGAGGAGTAGTGATTGCCATGCAACTGATGCACTAGAGATATAAATGAATGAAATATCAACAAAAGAAAACTAAGTGGGTGTGCGTCCAACTTGCTTGCTCACGAAGAGCTAGGGCATTTTGAGGAAGCCCATTGTAGGAATATACAAGCCAAGTTCTATAATGAAAAGTTCCGACTAGTATATGAAAGTGACAACATATGAGACTCTCTGCATGAAGAACATGGTGCTACTTTGAAGCACAAGTGTGGAAAAGAGATAGTAACATTGCCCCCTTTTTATTTATTTACTTTTTCTCTCTTTTTTCCGTTTTTTCTTTTTCTGGGACTTTTTTTTGGCCTTTTTTGGCCTTTCTTTTTTTTCTTTTTGGGGACAATGCTCCAATAATGATGATCATCACACTTTTATGGATTTACAGCTCATGAATTACAACTCAAAACTAGAACAAGATATGACTCTATATGAATGCCTCCGGTGGTGTACCGGGATGGGCAATGAATCAAGAGTGACATGTATGAAAATTATGCAAAGTGGCCTTGCCACAAATACGATGTCAAATACATGATCATGCAGTGTCAATATGACAAAAGTAATGTGTGTCATGATGATAAACGGAACGGTGGAAAGTTGCATGGCAATATATCTCAGAATGGCTATGGAAATGCCATAATAGGTAGGTATTGTGGCTGTTTTGAGGAAGATATAAGGAGGTTTATGTGTGATAGAGAGTATCATATCACGGGGTTTGGATGCACCAGCGAAGTTTGCACCAACTCTCAAGGTGAGAAAGGGCAATGCACGGTACCGAAGAGGCTAGCAATGATGGAAAGGTAAAAGTGCGTATAATCCATGGACTCAACATTAATCAAAAGAACTCATATACTTATTGCAAAAATTTAGAAGTCATCAAAAACCAAGCACTACGCGCATGCTCCTAGGGGGATAGATTGGTAGGAAAAGACCATCGCTCATCACCGACCGCCACTCATAAGGATGCACAATCCAAGGACACTTCATGTTTCAAATTTGTTACACAACTTTTAACCATACGTGCATGCTACGGGACTTGCTAACTTCAACACAAGCATTCTTTAAATTCATAATCACCCAACTAGCATGACTTTAATATCACTACCTCCATATCTCAAAACAATTAGCAAGTATCAAATTGATCATAGCATCCAATTCACTTCCTATGATAGTTTTTATTATACCCGACTGGGATGCCTACCATTCTAGGACCAATTTTATAACCATAGAAAATACAATGCTGTTCTAAGAGACTCCCAAAATAATATACGTGAATCATGAGAGACTAGCAATTTCTACAAAATTAAGCCACCGCTGTGCTCTAAAAGGTATAAGTGAAGCACTAGAACAAAAACTATCTAGCTCAAAAGATATAAGTGAAGCACATAGAGTATTCTAATAAATTCCAAATCAAGTGGGCTTCTTACAAAAGGTGTGTACAGCAAGGATGATTGTGGAAAACTAAAAATAAAATACAAGTATCATACACGACGCTACAAGCAAAACACATATCATGTGGCGAATAAAAATATAGCTCCAAGTAAAGTTACCGATAAACGAAGACGAAAGAGGGGATGCCTTCCGGGGGCATCCCCAAGCTTAGGCTTTTGGCTATTCTTGAATATCTTGGGGTGCCATGGGCATCCCCAAGCTTAGGCTCTTGCCACTCCTTATTCCATAGTCCATCAAATCTTTACCCAAAACTTGAAAACTTCACAACACAAAACTCAACAGGAAATCTCATAAGCTCCGATAGTGAAAGAAAGCAAAACCACCACATAAGGTACTGTTTTATTTATATTGGTGTTAAACCTACTGTATTCCAAGTTCTCTATGCTTCATACCACTTAATACTAGCCATAGATGCATCGAAATAAGCAAACAACACACGAAAAACAAAATCTGTCAAAAACAGAACAGTCTGTAGTAATCTCTAACTAACGCAAACTTCTGAAACTCTAAAAATCCTACCAAAATAGGAAGTCCTGGACAATTTATCTATTTATCTACATAAAAACGATTTAATGCAAAATCACGTTTCGGTGATTTAACAAAACTATTTTCATGCGCGCAAAGTTTCTATTTTTCAGCAGAATCAAATTAACTATCACCATAGGTTATCCTATACGTTCTACTTGGCACAAACACTAATTTAAAACATAAAAATAGATCTAAACATAAGGTAGATGAAAAATTTATTACTAAACAGAAACAAAAACAAAAAGCACAAATAAAATTGGGTTGCCTCCCAACTAGCGCTATCGTTTAACGCCCCGAGCTAGGCATAAAAGCGAGGGTAGATCTAAGTAGTGCCATCTTTGATTTTCAATTTTTTAGCGGAGTCATGCTCGAATCCGGGAGGTACTTTACGTTTCCCTTCATACTCGGAAATTTTTAGATCTGAAGAATCAAACCGCTTATTGAAAAGAGTAATCAAAATATTCATGCGGTGAAGATTTCCACTAACACTTTTAAGAGGCTCAAGAGACTTTTGTAATATTTTTGTTACTTTGCAAATCTTTCCAAACACTTGTGTTTCTTCTTGGGTAGGATGTGGCCCCCCTTTTTGAGGTAGTGTTCCCACTATTACCTCTATAATTTCATGCGCAATACTAGGATCAATTTCAGTAAAATTTTCCTTGGCAATGCAATCCAAGAGTTGTCTATGCGACATATTTAGCCCAACATAAAATTGCGAAGTACAATTCTAAAATTCACCTCTAGGGTGCAATTGGAATAAGATTCCATCATCCTATACCAAGCATCTTTTAAGTTTTCTCCTTGCCTTTGCTTGAAGTGAAGAACTTCAAACTCGGGATACATAGCAGTGGATAAGGAACTAGACATGACAACGAGCAAACAAAAGACAAGCGAAAGAAATAGGAGGAGATTGGGAAAGAGAGGGCAAATAAAATGGGAAGGGTGAAGTGGGGGAGAGGGAAACGAGAGGCAAATGGCAAATAATGTAAATGCGAGGGAGATGAGTTTGTGATGGGTACTTGGTATGTCTTGACTTGAGCGAAGACCTCCCCGGTAACGGCGCCAGAAATCCTTCTTGCAATGTCTTGAGCTTGCGTTGGTTTTCCTTGAAGAGGAAAGGGTGATGTAGAAATAGTAGCATAAGTATTTCCCTCAGTTTTTGAGAACCAAGGTATCAATCCAGTAGGAGTCTCGTCAAAAGTCCCACGCACCTACACAAACAAATAAAGAACTCGCAACCAACGCAACAAAGGGGTTGTGAATCCCTTCACTGCCACTTGCGAAAGTGAGATATGATAGAGATAGTATGATAAGATAAATATTTTTTTGATATTTTATAATATAGATTGGAAAAGTAAAGATGCTTATATGATAAAAGATAGACCCGGGGGCCATAGGTTTCACTAGTGGCTTCTCTCAAGATAGCATTAGTATTACGGTGGGTGAACAAATTACTGTCGAGCAATTGATAGAAAAGCGAATAATTATGAGATTATCTAGGCATGATCATGTTTATAGGCATGATGTCCGTGACAAGTAGACCGACTCCTGCCTGCATCTACTACTATTACTCCACACATCGACCGCTATCCAGCATGCATCTAGAGAATTAAGTTCATAAGAACAGAGTAACGCATTAAGAAAGATGACATGATGTAGAGGGATAAACTCATGCAATATGATATAAACCCCATCTTTTTATCCTCGACGGCAACAATACAATACGTGCCTTGCTACCCCTATTGTAACTAGGTAAGGACACCGCAAGATTGAACCCAAAGCTAAGCACTTCTCCCATTGCAAGAAAAATCAATCTAGTAGGCCAAACCAAACTGATAATTCGAAGAGACTTGCAAAGATAACTCAATCATACATAAAATAATTCAGAGGAGATTCAAATATTCCTCATAGATAAACTTGATCATAAACCCACAATTCATCGGATCTCGACAAACACACCGTAAAAAGAGTTACATCGAATAGATCTCCAAGAAGATCAAGGAGAACATGGTATTGAGATCCAAAAAGGGAGAAGAAGCCATCTAGCTAATAACTATGGACCCGAAGGTCTATGGTAAACTACTCACAACTCATCGGAGGGGCTATGGTGTTGATGTAGAAGCCCTCCGTGGTTGGTTCCCCCTCCGGCAGATCGCCAGCGAAGGCTCCAAGATGGGATCTCACGGATACAGAAGGTTACGGCGGTGGAAATTGTTTTTCGTTGGCTCCCTGGATGTTTTCGGGGTGCGTGGGTATATATAGGAGGAAGAAGTAGGTCGGGGGCCGCCCGAGGGGCCCACGAGATAGGGGGCGCGCCCTCCACCCTCGTGGCTGCCTCGTCTGCTTCTTGGCTTGCACTCCAAGTCCTCTGGATCACGTTTGTTCCGAAAATCACACTCCTAAAGGTTTTATTCCGTTTGGACTCCATTTGATATTCCTTTTCTTCGAAATACTGAAATAGGCAAAAAACAGCAATACGGGCCGGGCCTCCGGTTAGTAGGTTAGTCCCAAAAATGATATAAATGTGTAAAATAAAGCCCATAAACATCCAAAACAGGTAATATAATAGCATGGAACAATAAAAAATTATAGATACGTTGGAGACGTATCAACAGCTTGAAGATCCGTTTCTCAAACACCCCTGGCACCTGAGGGAGCCTCCGGGATGCTCTCTTGGTGATGTCGTCTGCCTCCTTGTTCGTTCCTCGCGGCACGTGTTGCAGTTCCAAGCCCAGGAATCATTTCTCCATTTTGTGCACCTCTTCTAGGTTTGCCTTGATGTGCTCATCCCAAGGGGTGTACTCTTTGTTGGAGAAGTTGATGAGGAGCTGGGAATCGCCCTTGATGGTGAAACGCTTCACCCCCAGCGCCACCACAGCCCTGAGGTTGGTGAGCAAGCCTTCATACTCTGTGATGTTGTTGGAGAACTTTTCGACCTTTTGAAAATAGAGCTACACCGTGTAGTAGAGTTTGTCTTTGGAGGGTGAGATGAGGAAGGTCCCGGCCCCTGCGCCTTGTCGTGCGAATGCACTGTCGAAGTACATGGACCACCCGTATGGTGCCTTGCTTACCTCATGGTCAGGGACGTCAGTCCATTCCACCACGAAATCTGCGAGGGTCGCGCCCTTGATGACTCTCGTGGTGCTGAACTCGAGCTGGAACGCTTCGAGCTCAATGTTCCACTCTGCAACCCGCCCGGCGGCATTAGGGCTCCGAAGGACACTCTCCAGTGGGTAGGCTGAAACGACCTTGATGGGGTGTCCTTGGAAGTAGTGCCATAGCTTTCGGGAGGCGACGAGGAGCGCAAGTAAGAGCTTTTGAGGCATGGGGTAGCGCGTTCGTGTTTCCTATAGTATTGTGCTGACGAAGTGGACTGGGTGCTCGACTAGGGAGGAGGCGTTGGCGAAGTCTTCCATTTCTTGAGGATGTGGGCCTCCGTGGGTCTCATCTCTAGATGCGGGCCTACAAGAGGATGAACAAAGAGCTCAACGACAACTAGAGGCTGGCGAGTATGTACTTACACGGGTCAGGCGGGAGAAAAACAATCTCCAGGATGCCAATACACGGCTAAGCGTAGAATTGAAAGATGTCCAGGACCAGCTAGCTGACTCCGTGAAGGAGAATAGAAGGCTTCAATGCGGCATTTTTAGTATGTGCTCAAACGAACCTTTATATAGTTCAGCGAAGAAATGGGCTAACAGAGTTATGTTTGTAGGTATGCTGACTGGTCGTCCCGAAGAGGAGATGCTCGGATCCTCAGGCGATCTTCTGCAAGAGCTTTCGCAACTGCACGAACAAGTTCGGCAGGTGATGCAGGGTGTCGCCAAGGCCTTGTGGCCATCCGTCTCCCTGCCAGGAAGCATGGGGGAGCTTGTGCAGCTGATCAAGGTAGCACGGCAGCGTTTCCGACTATGAAAGATATCTGCCTGTCAACAAGGAGCGAGGGAAGCTTGGGCCATGGTAAAAACACGGTATACCAAGCTTGATCTGAATCACATAGCCCGGGTCGGACCTGTAGGGTCAGATGGTAATGAGATTCCCGTTAGTCTGGTATATGAGCAGGTAGGATTAGTCGCAAAGTATTCCCAACAGGATTGTAGGCTAGACAGCCTGTTGGATGGCATAGAAGAAGAAGTATGTACTTCAATTGACATATATGTCCCTAGCTTGATTGTAAATCATTTGTCATGGCAGATGTTTTCGCTTCAGCCTCCGGACCCGACAGTCCGGAGTGTTTCTGAATACCCGCTCAGTTATATAAACCGGGGTACGCGTGGAAACCAGGCGGAGGGGTCATAATTGCTTGTACAGACAAGTACCCAACTAGCTATGTTGTATTACATGGATAGTAAGAAACATCTTCCAGAGAGAATAGTTCTATTAAGGGTTCCTTTCCCTGGGTACGCATGCATTAATGTGCATGTCTGAACTACGAGAAAAAACGCAGTATATGCAACATCTGGGGGTTTTGTATTGTAACAGGTAAAAAACATCTTTAGTTCACCGACCGAATATACCCTTAAGAATGCTAGCTTTCGGCTTCACTCAGTCTGAGGTACACGTTGGGAGTACCCGGCAGTAACAATCGTAGAGGTGCTCCCCTTATGCCCTAGCCAAACTAACAGGAACGTAGGGCATAAACACAGGACCCAAGAAACCCAGCTTGGCCAAAACTTAAGTCATATCGATGCATATAATGGTGTAAAAAGGTACATATGGGAAAGGGACACATATGTAGTGGGCGTGATGCCCGGAAGATAATTATATTAAGCTTCTGTATAAGAAGCCCCCAGGTCTAATGAGCGCACATACTTAAAGATTAGCGCGTCACGAGTGTGTAGTCGAGTCACACTTAAAGCCTTAGAGCCATAAAAAGAAAGAGAGAGGATATAACTAAAAAGCAAAAAAAGGCGGAGGGAAGGAGACGAACAGAGAGTTCGGTGCTAGGCGTAGATCTTAGGAGTCTGGCCGTGTTCCATGGGTTCGGCTCGAGTCGATTATCTAATGTATCATGCAAACGACACGCTCCTCAAGTGAGAACTTTATCAATGATGAAGGGACCCTCCCACTTGGGCTTGAGCTTGTGCTTTTTCTTCTCCGGTAAGCGTAGAACGAGTTTGCCAATGTTATAAGTCTGGGCTCGTACTTCTCTGCTTTGATACCTGTGAGCCTGTTGCTGATAAAATGCGGAATGGGCTTTTGCGACGTCGCGCTCCTCCTCCAGGGAATCTAAATTGTCCTGCCAATCAAGCTCCGCTTCTCTCTCTTCGTACATGCGCACTCGAGGTGAGTCATGAATAATATCGCAGGGCAATACCGCCTCTGCGCCATACACCATGAAGAAGTGTGTGTATCCGGTAGTTCGATTCGGCATGGTCCACAGCCCCATAGTACGGAGAAAAGGTCCTCGACCCAGTGCGTGTCTGAGTCCTTCAGAGATCGCACTAGTCTAGGTTTGATGCCGCTCATAATAAGACCGTTTGCCTGTTCAACTTGCCTGTTTGTTTGAGGGTGATAGACAGAGGTGTAATTGAGCTTAATGCCCATATTGCCGCACCAAGTTTTCACCTCGTCGGGTGTGAAATTGGAGCCATTATCGGTGATGATGCTGTGGGGGACACCATAGTTGTGCACGACCCCTGATATGATGTCTATCACTGGTACGGATTCGACCATTTTAACTGGTTTGGCCTCTATCCATTTGGTGAATTTATCCATCTTGACCAACAGGTATTTTTTCTTATGGCTTCCTCCTTTAAGGGGTCCAACCATATCGGGCCCCCAGACCGCAAAGGGCCAAGTTATGGGGATTGTTTGGAGAGCGGTGGGCGGCATATTGCTTTGGTTGGCGAAGAGCTGGCAACCAACGCAATGTTGGACGAGGTCCTGTGAGTCTACTCCGGCCGTCGGCCAGTAGAAACCTGTACGGAAGGCCTTGCTTACAAGGGCCTAGGCTGCGGCGTGGTGGCCACCGACTCCAGTGTGAATTTTGGCCAAGAGCTTCCACCCTTCCTCTTCGGAGATACATCTTTGAAGTACTCCAGTAGCGCTTTTCTTAGAAAGCTCTCCCTCGTGGACCTTGTTAGCTTTAGAGCGTCGCACAATGCAGCATGCCTCATTTTGATCCTCGAGGAGTTCTTGCCTATTTAGGTAGGCTAAGAAGGGTTCGGTCCATGGGGAGATGACAACCATGATTAGATGGGCCGAAGGTGTTATTTCGGTGGCAGAGCCTCCGATTATGTCAGTGTGTTCGGAATCTAGGGTTGTGGTCGGATCTGGACTAGTATTGCCGGTCTCCCCTTGACACACCACAGATGGCTTGAACAGCCTTTCCAAGAAAATAATAGGTGGGACAGGGTCACGCTGAGCACCGATGCGAGCAAGGATATCCGCCGCTTGATTGTTTTCTCGAACCACATGATGAAATTCGAGCCCCTCGAATCGAGCTGACATTTGGAGGATGGCATTATGATAAGCCGCCATTTTCGGATCCTTGGCGTTGAAGTATCCATTTATTTGAGATATTGCGAGGTTCGAATCCCCACGCACTTGTAGGCGCTGGATTCCCATGGAGACAGCCATCCGAAGACCATGCAACAGAGCCTCGTATTCGGCTGCATTGTTGGAGTCTGTGTATAGTATTTGGAGTACGTATTGGACTGTATATCCGGTGGGGGATGTCAAGACAACACCCACTCCATGACCAGCCAGCATTTTAGAGCCATCAAAGTGCATGATCCAATTGGAATATGCGGCGTACTCTTTAAGGAGTTCGGCTTCTGTCCACTCGGCGACGAAGTCAGCCAGTACTTTCGATTTCATTGCTCGCCGTGGTTTATATGTAATGTCAAACGGGAGGAGCTCGATGGCCCACTTAGTAATCTGGCCCGTGGCATCGCGGTTATTTATTATATCGTTGAGTGGTACCTCGGAGGCCACCGTGATTGAACACTCTTGAAAGTAGTGTCGTAGTTTCCGGGATGCCATGAAGACCGCGTATGCTATCTTTTGATAATGTGGGTACCATGAATTGCATGGTGTGAGGACAGTGGACACGTAGTATACCGGCTTTTGAAGCGGGAACTTATGTCCGTCCTCCTCTCGTTCGACCACGAGCACTGCGCTTACAACTTGGTGTGTTGGAGCTATATATAACAACATGGGTTCGCCAATGTTTGGTGCGGCCAGGATTGGGTTGCTGGCCAGGAGGACCTTTATTTCTTCCAGTCTGGCCGTCCCCGCATCCGTCGACTCGAAATGTTCGGTGCATCGAAGAAGGCGATAAAGAGGTAGTTCCTTTTCTCCCAATAGGGAGATAAAGCGGCTTAAGGCAGCCATGCATCCAGTTAATTTCTGGATTTGTTTGAGGTCTGGGTAGCCAACTATGACAAAGCTCGGGTTTTAGTCAGGTTTGCTTCAATTCCTTTGTTGTAAATGATAAAGCCCAGCAACTTTCCAGCGGGAATGCCGAAAACACATTTTTCTAGATTGAGCTTGATGTCATATGTTCGGAGGTTGTCGAACATGAGCCTCGGGTCGTCTATTAAAGATTCGACGTGTATGGTCTTGATGACCACGTCATCCACCTATGCCTCAACTGTTTTGCCGATTTGTTTTTCCAGGTATGTCTGAATCATGCTTTGGTAGGTTGCACTGGCGTTTTTGAGCCCGAAAGGCATGGTGTTGAAACAGAAAGGGACGTATGGGGTGATGAATGCCGTTGCGGCTTGATCATACTCCGTCATCTTGATTTGATGGTATTCGGAGTATGCATCGAGGAAGCACAATGAGTCGTGTCATGTGGTAGCATCGATGATTTGATCGATGCGGGGGAGGGGGAAGGGATCCTTGGGGCAAGCCTTATTGAGGTCCTTGAAATCGACACATAGGCGCTAGGATTTCTCCTTCTTTGGTACCATCACCAGGTTGGCTAGCCAGTCCGGGTGTTTTATTTCTCTGATGAATCTGGCCTTAAGTAACTTGGCTAGCTCCTCTCCCATAGCTTGTCGTTTAGGCTCTGAAAAGCGTCGTAGTGTCTGCTTGACCGGCTTGTACCCCTTCAATATGTTGAGACTATGCTCGGCCAGCCTGCATGGGATCCCTGGCATATCTGAAGGGTGCTAGGCCAAGATGTCCCAATTCTCGCGTAAGAACGCCCAGTGCGGCTTCGATTGTGGGATTCAGCTGTGCCGCGATGGATGCCTGTGACACTCCAAAAATCTTTATTTTGGTTTTTATCAAAAACTTTGTGGTTTTTGGAGGAGAGGCTTTTCAAAAATTTTCTTTTTCAGAAAAACCTTCCACTTAAAAACTCCCTTTGCTTTGGCAAGGATTTTATTTTTTTTAAAACTTTTGTGTTTGATCTTTTGAAACTTCTTCTCTGTTGGTTCTCTCTCAAATTAATTTTTGGGAGTTTAATTTGTTTTATTTTAAAATGTAGCTCTATGAAAATTTGGGGATTTTCATATCTTGGAACCATCCTTGACTTGGCATTTTTGCCCATGTGGTAAAACCCCTCCAAATCCTCCCCTACACCTTGTGATCCACCTAAGTTCTCTATCCCAACTAATCCAAACAAGTTTTGGATTTTATTCTCATTATTTTTCCTCTCAAATCATTTCTGAAAATTATTTGCAGCCTGAGTGATTTTCAAAGCAAATACCCTATTGCATTTGAGTTTTGACCTCAAACCAACTCTCCTGGATAGTCCTTTGTACCCACAACTCAGAACCAGCTTGATCCACTCCTCCTCTTTTCAAAATTTTCAAAATTCAGTCTCTACAAGTTTGGACCAGATTTGCCAAATTTGACGAAATTCATATCTACATTGCTCCAAAAATTCCACCAAAATTCAGGTAACCTATTTGAGCAATGAGAAGCCACTCCACCAAAAATCAGCTCAAGGAAAAATCCCTAGATGCCAAAAGCATTCTGTCGAACACCTGAGCTGCACTGTTCTTTGCACTTTCAGTAAAATTCAGATTTACAGTGTCATTTTCTTCAGAGATCAGTCACAAGCGCACAGTGCGCTTGGCACGTTCCTCGCAGCCTCTCCCTCTTGTCCGGAGCTTCACACGCGTGCGTGGAGCCTTCCTGGCGTCGGTGGCACGCTGGCCCGCCCTCGCCGGCGTCTTCTGCGGCGTCGGGACCTCCCGTGGCGGCCGACAGAAGGCACACCACGGCAGAACGCCGTTCAGCGCCGCCCAAAGCCCCTTGGCTCTCCGCGTGTCCCTGCCGTGCCAGCGCACGCCCGTGGCACCGTCGCCGTGGCCCGGCAAGCACGGAACGTGCTCCCTGCCGCCGACGGGCCGCGCCACCCCCGTTCCGTCGAGCTCACCCTTAGCACCTAGTCCCAGCCCGTTTAGCGCCTAAATGGGACCGGTGGACCTCAACGGCGATGCCCAAGCCCCTAATCCCACTGCACATCCCCGGCACCGCCGTAATCACTCGCCGGAGATCCCCGTTCACGGCAACCGCCTCGGGCCGCCTATAAAAAGGGCCCCCGAGCTCACCCTCGTGCACGCCTCATCCCCACTCCTCACCAACACCACGCCAGGCCACTCGGAGGACCTCGAGGAGGTCTCCTCCCCCAACTCCGGCCGCCCCGATCCGCCTCGGCCTCCACCTCGATTCGCTCCGGTGAGGCCATCTCCGGCGCCCAAACCCCGTCCGTTACCCTCTCTAGCTACCAGGAGCCTAACCCCCTCTCCAATTTGACCTCTGCAGCCCTCTCCGACGAGCCCCTCGACCACCCGAGCCGCCGTCCGCCGGAGCAAAGCTCGCCGTCGACGTGGTACTCGCCGGCGACCACCACCACCACCAACCGACGCGGAATGGCGCCCTGAGCACGGAGGTACCCTCCGATCCCCCTGCCTCGCCGTGGATCGCCGCCGGCGACCACCGCGGCTCTCGGGCGCCGACGAGCTTCGTTCCCCCCTTTTTTGAAATTCAAACCTGACGCGTGGGACCCCACCGTCAGCCTCTCTGCTCTCTCTGTTGAAACGTTTTCTGGAAGCGCCTTCGGGCAAAGTACGTTTTCCCTTTGGGCTGGCGTAGTTTCTGCCGAAGCGTTTTCTGTTTTTACAAGCTAGCCCCTGGAAATCTTCTGTTTCATTACAGATGAGTCCCTGGACAAAAACCCTTATAACTTTTAAACAGAAAAGTATTTTTGATTGATTCTTTTTCTGTTCTCTTTAAAATTTTGTCTAGTTTTTTATCATATTTATTTGAAAAATATTTGGTATACTTTCTGTGCACTCCTTGGTATTTACGATAGCGCATATATTTTCTTTATACCGTAGATACCGAAGGAGGTGACGGAGCCGCGAACTTCACCGAACTAGGCTCCGACTACTCTGAACCAGGCAAGCATGTTTGAACTTTTGATATGATGAGTGTCTTGGCATGTTTTGCATTTAGTTAGTTTTATGGCATGTTGAGAAGCATATCGATGAACGTTATTTTATGCGATAATGAGGTAAGTGAGTTCGATGATCCATAAGTGGATGGATGTGAGTATGAATGGCCATGTGTTGGCATGAGGATGGGTGAGATGGCAGTGTTGTAGCATGCCAGTCTTATGCCGGACTATGTGACTTCAGTGTCAAACCGTATCGGTCCAGTTCCTCTCATTTCCTTCCCTGTACTACCACATGTTTTCCGTAAGGAATATGGTTTAGTAAGTTGCAAACCGCTTTTCTGGTACACACCAAAAGGAGAGGCCGTGATGATGGTTCCATGGCCCTGGATTAAAGCCAGTCATCCGGTCAGGGGGCATGGGTGTTTCCGGTTGGGACCGAGAGGGGGGCACCCCTTAGAGCGCGCGTATATAAATTTGATCCCATGCTATTCGAGATTGTGATCTCCCCGTCTCAAAGTTTTTCTTGGACGATGTCTAGGGTGATTCCTAGCATCGAGAGGTAGGATGGGTGTGTACTGGTTAGCTGTGTTTTCTTCCGAAATACCGTAAACGGAACTAGTCCTTCGTGACTACGGAAATCCGTTGGCTGTGGGAACAATTTTGTACAAACTCTGCAGAGTCATATATTCCTCCAAATCATCTATTCCTTGTCCCAGATCGATATTATCTTATCCTAATCAAATGTCAGTTTTGATGGCAGAGACTCCGGTGATTCGCTCGAATGCTAACTCCGGTTAAATGATATTCCTGTGGATGGACTAACCCATTTATTCTTATGAATTAAATGTTTATTATGAGTATTATTTACCTGTGAATAAAAGCCCTTTCTGTGATGTCGCCCCGACGTCTGACTGTGGCATTTCTTTTCAAGCCCTTTCTGTGATGTCGCCCCGACGTCCGACTGTGGCATTTCTTTTCAAGCCCCTTCTGTGATGTCGCCCGACGTCCGACTGTGGCATTTCTTTTCAAGCCCCTTCTGTGATGTCGCCCCGACGTCTGACTGTGGCATTTCTTTTCAAACCCTTTCTGTGATGTCGCCCCGACGTCCGACTGTGGCATTTCTTTTCAAGCCCTTTCTGTGATGTCGCCCCGACGTCCGACTATGGCATTTCCTTTAAAGCCCTTTCTGTGATGTCGCTCCGACGTCCGACTGGGGCATTTCTTTTAAAGCCCTTTCTGTGATGTCGCTCCGATGTCCGACTGTGGCATTTCTCTTAAAGCCCTTTTTGTGATGTCGCCCCGACGTCCGACTGTGGCATTTCTTTTAAAGACCTTTCTGTGATGTCGCCCCGACATCCGTCTGTGGTATTTCTTTTTTGAGCCCTTTATGTGGTGTCGCTAAGGCGCCCGACTGTGGCATCATTTCCTTATATTTATTTGTTCACCTTTCGAGGCGTCACTTCAGACACCCGATCGGTAGTTATTTATGTTCTGTTGGGATTTCAGGCGGACTACCGCCGTTTCCCTTTTACTTACCTTGTCATGCTAATTTTTGAATGTACATTGGTGAATTAATCATGACGCAACCATGCATGCATTTGTTATATCTTACGTCCGAACTGTCTTGCGAGTACTTTCAAAGTACTCACTGGCTTGTTGATTTGGCCAGATGCTGACGAAGGCGATCTCATGGATGAAGAGTTTGATAGCGAGTCCGACACCTAGAGGAGTCCCAGTCAGTCTCGTGCGACCCTGGATTTGGTCACTGTTTTATATCCGCTTCCGCTACCAAATAAATTCATCGAGCCTCACCTCGACGCTCGATGATATGATAGACTTAGAGTCTTGTATTTCTCTCCCCGCTGTGTTTTTCCACCACCACCCTATCCCCAAGTCAGTAGTATGCCTCCACACCACTGTGTCATGTCCGCCATTATGTATAATTATTGGCGTGCTTGTAATAATTTGGTTGAGCAACCGCAGTTCGACCCTATAATATATTTTATGCTACTGGCTTATTGTATCAAGAAATTGTCTACGAGTGAGGAGGATTTCTCTCATACTGGACTCAAAAGATTGGTTTCTCAATAAATATTTTTATTGGAAAACCGGTCGTGACAATGCCATTTTTGTAGAGTGTATTGGGTGGACTTGGAATTTGACTATTTCGTTCGCTGGCTTGAAAGTGGTGGACATGGATCACTTATCAAGTATCACGTCGTCCCTATCCACTGTGGAGCATAATGCAGTTAATCTTCGGCCGCGAGGGCTTCGGATAATGCCTCGAGGGCTAGGGCGGTTGTTTTATTTTCGTCGTGGAGTGCTATGTCCAGATCACTGGCTAGAGTGATGATTCCGTTGGGCATGGCATCTTGAGGTTCATGTACCCGTAATAGGTTATAGCTTGGAAGCTTGTGAATGCATCCCGCCCTAAAAGGGCGTGGTATCCACTACTGAATGGGGCCACTTGGAATGTTATCTCTTCGGACCTGTAATTTTCCGGCATGCCGAGTACCACATCCAGTGTGATTTTTCCCGCACAACGTGCCTCCTGACTAGGGATAATTCCTCGGAAGGTTGTGCTCCTTTGCTCAATGCGGCTCTTGTCTATTTCCATTTTGTTGAGAGTTTCATCATAGATGAGGTTTAATCTGCTGCCGCCGTCCATGATCACTTTAGTAAGCCGAAAGCCGTCGACAATTGAACTAAGGACCAAGGCGGCTGGTGATCGGGCTGTTCGGAATTGAGGTACATCACTGGCATTAAAGATTATAGCTGTGTCGTTCCAGGCATTTATTGCTGCAATGTGGCAGACTTCGGTGTCGCCGCGGAGTGCTCTCTTGCGCCTGTTATCCGAGGCGAAAGTCTCGAAGACTGTCAACACTGTATTGTTGTTTTTTACAGGATGATGCTATGCGGTATTGTTAATGAGGGGATCCTCACCGCTCTTGGCCACCTGCCAAAGTATCCAACATGCTCTAAGGCTGTGTCTTGTTATGGTATTCGGTGTGGTGTGAATTTTGCATGGCCTATTGAGCCATCCCTCCAATACGGTTCCATGCCATGTAGTGGGCTTTGGTTTCTTTGTGATTGGATCGGGTGACTTGCGAGAGTGCACCCTTTTGGTTCAGACGAGGGGTTTAGTGAGAGCCGGAGGATCCCAGAATGTTGCCTGGGTTTTCCAGGTGCTTTCCATCGCACAGTACTTATGTACTATGGCTGCCAAGTCAGCGAAGTGTGACATGTCACAGCGAATTATGGCGTTAAGGAATCCCTTGTCCGTGCAATTTTTGCAAAAGAATGAGATTGCGTCTTCCTTGCGACAGTCCTTAACCTTGCTCATCCCAAGGAGGAATGTGGCCCAAAAGTGATGTACTGTCTCTTGGGATTTTTGTCTAATGTGGTAAAGATCGCTTGTATCTGGGTGAGTGGGTGGATTTATGTCCGAACCCTAACCCGATCAGGGATCCAGAGGTTGAGGAGCTTCCAAACTCAGGAGTTCAGGTTCCAGGATGTTACCCAATTTTTCTGGCCCACTG
This sequence comes from Triticum aestivum, assembly GCF_018294505.1. Classification (NCBI taxonomy): domain Eukaryota; kingdom Viridiplantae; phylum Streptophyta; class Magnoliopsida; order Poales; family Poaceae; genus Triticum; species Triticum aestivum. Next base: position 297,430,146 of record NC_057801.1, read on the forward strand.
TCCGATTCTAAATTCAGAGCTTGGGTCGTGTCCTCCCGTGAGTGGGTATCCGTCTCAGAGAGCTCGGGAATCCGGACATAGTTCATCCTCCACCACCGGAAATAGAGGAAGAGTTGTTGCATTGCTCCTCCACCACCGCTATTTGATGGGTGATCAGTGGAGAGTTAATCTCTCTTTGATCGGGTTTAAGCCCAATCCGATCATAGTCCGTAGCGACTCCCAAAGTGGTGATGCGATCCAGGAGCTCGTTCAAGGATGAAAGTTCCATTGGATCCATTCGCTCAGCGTATTCCAAGGTGACGTGGAGGCTGTTTTCGATGACCCGAGAAGTCATCGTCGGCACGGCGGCCGAACGGACGGTCATGACGAAGCCGCCTAGTCGGAGGGTTTGGCCTAAGGCCAGGGCTCCGACAGAGGCGATGTTTTCCTTGATAACAAGGCGAGCCATCAAACCTTTTTTCGACATCACAGTGAAACTCTCAATGAAAGCACCAATGTCGGTGTCAAAACCGGTGGATCTCGGGTAGGGGTTCCCAAACTGTGCATCTAAGGCTAATCATAACAGTAGACAGGGGACACGATGTTTACCCAGGTTCGGGCCCTCTCTATGGAGGTAATACCTACTTCCTGCTTGATTGATCTTGATGATATGAGTATTACAAGAGTTGATCTACCACGAGATCGTAGAGGCTAAACCCTAGAAGCTAGCCTATGATTATGATTGTTGTTATCCTACGGACTATACCTTCCAGTTTATATAGACACCGGAGGGTGCTAGGGTTACATCAGGTCGGTTACAGAGAATGGAAACTACAGATCCAAATCGCCAAGCTTGCCTTCCACGCAAAGGAGAGTCCCACCCGGACACGGGACGAAGTCTTCTATCTTGTATCCTCATAGTCCAACAGTCTGGCATAAGCATATAGTCCGGCTGTCCGAGGACCCCTTAATCCAGGACTCCCTCAGTCCTCTTACCAAATGTTGATGGGAAGGGATCCCACAATGACCCGATTTGAAGGGGGACGGGAAGTAAATCCTATCCTGACTAAAGTCATCTTCGCCTGTGAAAGCCTCTGGTCGTGACGCTGCAGTTGGCTCGGCGATGATGTCCGTCCTACCGTCTTGGCGGTCTTGGTCTTGTTGCACCTCGGTCTTCGGGACTCCGCGCCTGCTACTTGCCTCCTTTACACCAAAGAGGAAACTGGTACTCTGCACCCGTTGGCGCCTGCCCTGCGCCCGTCCGGCCTTGGTCGTCATGGCTCATGCCAGCTGAGCCTCGTGTGGTGCACCTTGCATAGAAGTCTCCGCCCGTCGGGAGCCAGCATGAGGAGGCCAATCCCCTTGGGGGTCTTGGCATCATCCGCCTCACGAGGCTTGGCCCCTAGCGAGGGTCTTGAGTTGTTGATGCCGAAGCTGGGCCGTACCAGACCATTGATGGAGCCACCCAGTGGGTCGTAGGCAGGCAAGTCTGGGTACCCCCGTATCCAGAACGCCGACAAACCGGACTTGGGATAAGTTAAGTCGGAGTTTGTTGAGACCTCTGGACGATGTTTGCGAGGGGCTGGGGCGTTTGGTAAGCCGGAGGAAAGGATCCCGCTTCCACTGTTCTGGGTCGTGCGGCGAGCTTCATGTTGTTGGTTCTTCAAAATAAAGTTGGGATACAAATAAGCCAAAGGATGAGAAAACCTTACTTTCTGGCTTGCTCGGCGAGTTTTCTATTTTGGCACAGACTCTGAGCTGGAGGAAAGAACAATTACCTCGTCCTCCCCCGCACGACTAGCCTCGGCTTCCTCCTGATAACAATCATTGTCAATGAGATTTATAAAAAATGAGCCAAGAGAGTCAAGTTCTACCTCCGACACATCATCATCACCTTCATCATCCAAGTTTAACTCAGCGGGCTCGGTGGTCTTCTTTGTTGCAGGCCTTTTGGTGGCCTTGGTCTTGATACGAGCCAGTTTGGCCGGTTTATCTTGTGGCTTCTTCTTACAAAATGGAGAGTCAGCCTGTTGAGATAAAATGATCATAAGTGGGATATATTTATGCAAATATGATTGAATGGAAGGTGTGCAACCCTTACACCTGGCGGCTTATTAAAAGTACAGAAAGGACTAGTTCCTATTTTACTTCATTCTGTCCAAGATTCATCCAGCAACGCCTTGGTGGCTTCAGTGATTTCTGTGCCAGACAGTTGAATGTCACAGTGGCACTGAGGATCTTTTAAATCGCCAGTATATTCGCACATTAAGCCGGGGCGACGACTTAATGGTATGATCTTCCAGGAGACCTAGCATCGAACAAGGTCGATGCTACTTATGCCACTAGCCATGAAGGCTCTAAGCTTAGAAAATGTGCACGCATACTTGGCCTGCTCCTTCGTGCTGATCCATGGGGGGATTGGATGTGCGATGCTAAGCCGGTGGTCACGGTAACCAGGCAGTGGATTTTCGTTTGCTAGAGTGTGTTTTGGCAGTAGAACCAAGTTTGGTTCCAGTCATTGGGATGGCTGGGCGGCTTGGCATAAGGAAAGATGGCTTCTTTCCTCTTCTGAATTGAAACTCCACCGAGTTCCAAGCTAGGCCCATCAGTAAACTCTGTCTGACGGTTTAAGTAATGGAACTCTCAAAATAGTTCAACTGTGGCCTCCTCTAGAAGATATGCTTCACAAAATACATGGAAGTTGCAAATATTGGATACAGAGTTGGGCCCAATGTCTTGAGGGTGAAGCTAGAAAAAGTGAAGTACATCTCGGAAGAACTTTGAGCCGGGTGGGTTGAACCCCCGGATCATGTGGTCAGTGAAAACAATCACTTTTCTGTCTTTGGGATAAGGAGGGTTTGCTTCGCCTGGGACCCTCTAGTGGATGTCCTCTTGCTTGGCTAAGGTGCCAGTTGCAACAAAATTGTTCAGGTCTTCTTCACTGACCCAGGATGGGGCCCAATTGCAGGCAGTGTATGTCTTAGTCATTTTTTGATGAGCTGAAAAGAATATTATGCCAGTTTAAGATCATGTGGTTAAGCCGGCTGTTGGTTTAAAGGCAAATAATGATTAAATATGCATGCAAAGGTGTTAAGCCATAGGATAGCATTGAAGTTATAAAGGCGAGCTATTGGCGGCTTAAGAGGGGACTAATGATACCTGGAGGGTTACGGTTTTATGAGTTAAGCCGCCCACAAAGTTATTTATTTACAGATATGTGAGTGAAAAAATCGCTAAGTGTTGGACAGACAGGTCTCACAGATTGATGCTATGATTTTGGATATATGACAGTTCAAGTACTAGAAAAATATTTAAACCTAAGTTGCTCCAGTTAGGCAGTTCATGTGTCTAGATTGAATATCTCATGCAGAGAAGATGCTCAAATATCAAAAATGAGCACTAAACCTAATGTCACATAGGACGAGCACTATGTTTGGATCAAACCAGAAGCTACGGTGAAGAACGAAGAAGCGCAAAGATGAACTCTGACGAACTCGTGGAAACCCTAATGGGATCTACAATGAGAGGAAAGGGGAAAACTCACCAGAGCTATTGAATAGAGGAGGCGTGCGAACAGACTCTAATCAGTTCATGTTGATGCAGCGGCCGTAGCCGAGGCAGGGGCAAAGGTCGACAGCGGCGGCAGAGCTCGGGCGCTAAGGCATCGTGAGGAAGAAGATGGAGACGAGGTGGCAAGGGGGGAAAGTGAAAGGTACCCCTCGCCCTATTTATAAGGCAGAAAGGATAAGTGGCATGCGTGAGAATCGAGGAGGCTAAAAAATGGATATGTGACAGCATAGATACATCGATTTTCAGAGATTCATTAAAAGTGAAGGCATATTAAGATTTGGGCCTCGTAAAATATTAATGTGAGGTGACATCACAGCGAGATACCACAATCCCAGGAGATGACATCATGGCAGGTTACAAAATCTCGCAAGAGAAAATGAGGAAGGATTTTTCTACCTGGGGCCTAATGTTGGAGATATAACTATTGGGTATGACCCACCCAAGAGGGGCCTGGTCATACCATTGGCGGTTCATAATGAGAAGGCCCATGAAGATGTTGAAGATGGCGGTTCACGAAGCAAGCTTACTGAAGGACCGAGACCCAAAGGCGACTTGAGACCCATGGGCATAAACCGCCATATGTTAACTTGTATGTTATGGAAAGTGTAGATTCTATCACCGAGCCAGACACGTCGTGTATGAGCCGACCAGGACTCTCTAAGCCGCCGGACATCAGCATGTGTATATAAAGGGGTGACCTGGCGGTGGTTTGGGGCAAGAAAGAAGAGATGGAGAACTAGGTCAAGCGTATTCGCTCCCTGGTAACCGAAGCCCAAGTAATACAACAATAAAATGGAGTAGGCCTTTACCTCCACTGCGAAGGGCTTAACCAGTATAAACTCTTTGTGTCCCTTGTCCCGTTTAACCCCTTCAAGCTAACTATGTTGCGATGGATCCACACCTATGTCCTCATGCTAGGGCATCTGACGTGACCATTCCACGATAGGGGGTGCCAAGGAAGAATAGGAAGGAGGGGGCTCTCTCCCCCTCTCTCCTGGTGGCGCCGGAACGCCGCCGGGGTAAGGATCGTGACTGTGATGTACATCAACAATCTTGCTACCATCAACACCAGCTCTCTCCCCCTCTACGCAGCGGTATAACACCCCTCCCCCTGTATTCTCTACTTAAACATGGTGCTCAACTCCATATATTATTCCCAATGATATTTGGCTATCCTATGATGTTTGAGTAGATCTGTTTTGTCCTATGGGTTAATCGTGATCTAGTTTGGTATGATAGTATATTTTATTTATGGTGCTGTCCTACGGTGTCTTCTATCTCGAGCTAACGTGAGGGGCCTCCGCTCTAGGGTGTTGCTATACGTTCATGATTCCCTTAAGGTGGGTTGCGAGAGTGATAGAAGCTTAAACCCGAGTAGGTGGGTTGTTGCGTATGGGATAAAGAGGACTTGATAGTTAATGCTATGGTTGGGTTTCATGACCTTAATGATCTTTAGTAGTTTCGGATGCTTGCTAGGGGTCCAATCATTAGTGCATATGATCCAAGTAGAGAAAGTATGTTAGCTCATGTCTCTCCCTCATATAAAATTACAATAATGATTACCGGTACTTGTTACCGATTGCCTAGGGACAAATGACTTTCTCATTGACGAAAGCTATCCAGTTTTATTACCTCGCAATTTATTCGTAGTTTTCTTCTTGCAAAGTACTCGTAGTTTTATTCTTCCAAAATAGTTTCATACTTGTTTTAGGTAAAGCAAACGTCAAGTGTGCATAGAGTTGTATCGGTGGTTGATAGAACTTGAGGGAATATTTGTTCTGCCTTTAGATCCTCATTGAGTTCGACACTCTTATTTATCGAAGAAGGCTACAAACGATCCCCCATACTTGTAGGATATCAAGACCTTTTTCTGGCGCCGTTGCCGGGGAGCAATAGCGTGGGGTGAATATTCTCGTGTGTCCTTGTTTGCTCTATCACTAAGTAGTTTTTATTTTCAGTTCTGAGTTGTTCTCCATCTTTAGTTATCGATATGGAACACGAAACACCAAAAAAATAGTTATACTTGCTACTCATGGAGATGGGGAACCTCCTAAAACCCTCGATGCTTGTGTCAGTGCAACAGGCCCTAGGTCTATTGTCTTGATAGTGCACAGGCGCGGGATCAATATTGAAGCGCCAATCCAAGACAGAATGCGAGAGACCAAGAGATTCTAAGAACCAACCAGCAGATCAGAAGGACCAAGGCCAATTGAGAGAAGCAAGATATCATTAAGGAAGAAGCCTCCCTTGCCGGGGAGGCGAGCCAGGCAAGGGGCGAGGCCACCCCCAAAAGAAGATGACCAAGGCATCCTGGCAAGGCCTGCCGGGGCTTGCGAAGGTTGAAACACCTCACCAAGCACTCCAACACGACTCATGTCGTTGATCAGTGCGGTGTCAAGCCGCAAAGTGGTTAGTTGGCTACCATTCACCACATGGCAGCCCCTTTCTACCAGAAAACCCATAGATGACACCCGTCCTATGATGTGTCAGACGGGCAGGCGTGGAGCTGGCAAGATAGCCCGGCAAGCCTTGCCGGGCAACCAACGACGTGACGTTAAGCGGTGCATTAAACGTGCGATGTCAGCCTGCAGAGTTAGGTATGAATCACTATTTGCTATCTTATCAGTATTTAATGACTGATTTGCCACTGTGGTGACCCCTTAACCTATAAAAGGAGGCCCATGGCAACGGTCGAGAGGTTGAAAAGTTAGAGAACTCACACCCCCATACGTGCGTAGTCGCTACCGCCCTGAGGCAACCCTTGCCGGGCAAGTGTGCTACGCCCCGCCACCACTTTTCCACCATCAATCCACCAAACCAGGAGTAGGGTTTTACGCCTCACGGCAGCTCAAACCTGGGTAAGACTGCCCGTGTGATCTCTGCCGCACTGCCCCATGTTGGTCTGCTCTTTGTGCAACGTGCCGCCCGCTGCCGAACCATCAAAGGGGACGTCCTCGTCCCATAGGTGGTCGTGGTTTCCCGCAACATATTTGGCACACAAGGTAGGGGGAGGCTCTTGCGCGAACCTGAAGACGTGAGCAGCGCGTCATCTTTGTCGCCATCTGCATCTTTGACAACGCCACCGACCATGCCGCCCAAGAAGAAGCCCGCTTCTTCAACTCATCCATCCACCTCGAAGGCTCCGCCACTCGCGGCCCCCAACGTTGCAGGGGACATCGAGCCATGTGAGGACGCAGACGCTGTTAGGGATGTGGTCGGAGTAGGCGGCACCACCACCATTTCCCCCGCGGCCGACATATGAGCAAGAGACGACGAAGGAGAAAAACACCAGTAACACCTCAATGGCCACACTCCGGCCGCTGACGGGCACAGCCGAAGAGATGGCGCTTGATCTGGGGGAAACCGCCGCCCTCCGATCGGTCCTGCCACAGGCATGACCGTTGCGCGCGCGCTTTGCCCCAGGTGGGTCGACCGAGCTGCTAGGCCCAACAGTGTTACTGGCCCTCGAGTGCCTCCGCCTCACTACCCTACCATCTAGGTGGTTGCACAACAACAACAGGGGCGCTGTGATGACGGCGCTAGCTCCGTCAGGATCCGAGCGACGGCGCGATCGAGTTCATCATCATCTATGCCAAGCACAACCTCGGAGGCCATGGCGCGGGCTCAGCTGCTGCTAAAGGTTTCCGCCAACGGCCGAGCAGATGGACGAATGGCCTGCCACCATCCAAAGTCTGCTCAGTTTTGCTGAAGCCAAGGGATCATAACGAGCTGACACGCCACGGCCTCCCTAAGCAACAAGGACAACTCGTGTTCCTGCCCGTACGGAGGGAGCCGTCCCCATGGTGCGTTCCCACCACGGAAGCCAGCTCGAGCGCCACCAAATGAAGACCCCGACAACGTCTCGATGGCCTCCTCTGACCCTCGAGCACGTCCAGGCCAATGACGAACCCTGGAGGATAGGCGGAGAGGAAGCGTGTGCGTCATTGAATAGCGCCACAGTGACCTCCGCCGGACCAACGGCTACGACGGCCTCAACATCGACGAGCCCGTGCTTGGTTTTGGTGGACCCCTACCTTTCGAGGTTGGCTGCCCTGCCTTTACCCGTGAGCTGCGTCAAGTCCGTTGGTCGTCCGTTCACACGTTCAAGCTAGAGATACCTGAGAAGTACGTCAGGAGGCTCAACCCGGTAGAGTTCTTTGCCATCTACACAATCGATGTTCAGGCTGCCGGGGGAAGAGATGGGAAGGTGTTAGCCAACTACTTCCATTTGGCCCACAAGTCCAATGTGAGGTCTTGGCTCATGCACCTTCCGGAGCACTCTATCTCATCATGGGCAGACTTGTGCCACGAGTTCATCGGTTCCTACACTGGTGGCCACTCGGAGCGGGGCCGACCCAGCGGTCTGCAGCTTCTCCAACAAAAGGAAGGATAAACCCTCCGTAAGTATTTATAGAGATTCAGCAAAGTTCATAAAAATATTCCAAATATCCACCCAGCAGCTGTGATAGCTGCCTTCAAGTCCAATGTAAGCAACCGCTGGATTCATTCTAAGATGAACGTGCGGTTGCCCAAGACTGTGAAGAAGTTGTACACCCTGGTGGAGAAGTGTGCTCGGATGGAGGAGGGAAGGAAGTTTCTCAGAGAGGAAGATTACAACAATGTTGATTCAGAGGATGACGATGAATGAACCAGTCAGAAGAAGAGCAAGAAGCGCGGTAAAAAGCAGAGGGATGAGGCAGTGTTGACTATGGAAGGATCAGGCACCCCAAGTACCGGCAAGATCGCCAAGCCTGAGGTCCCCGGCAAGGAGGCTACCATGTGCGTGGACTGTCGGGAAGCTGCGGCTGCTGAGAAGGCCGGGAAGGGCGATGAGCCGTACTGCAAAATCCATTATACCAAGGTCCACGACCTTCAATAGTGCTATTAGGTTGAGCAGTTAGTCAAGAGATAGAGAGCTGAGTTCGAGAAGCATGACAAGGACAAAGGTGAGAATGCCGCTTGCGGCAAGGGCTGACACGGTGAAGCAAATCGCCCCTACAAACCCTTTTAGAGAAAAGGAAAACCCGCCAGGGGTCAGGAGAAGGAAGCCTGTGGTGATGAGACTGCTGGAGGGGATGAAGAGGAAACCAGTGAGCAAGAGTTTCAGAAGGCCACTAATACCCTCTGGGTTGACGGGGGTGCATCTCTGCACACCTCCCACTGCCAGCTCAAGCGGTGGGAGTGAGAAGTCAATGCCATGGAACCAGCACCAGAGGCTGTAAGCCGCTCAAATGGCCCCGTACACCCATCATCTTTGACGAGGAGGATCATCCTAGCCTTAGCATTGCGGTAGGGTACCTGCCATTGTTGGTCTCTCCAACAATTTGCAACCTCAAGGTCACGAAGATGTTGGTGGACGGCGTGGTCGGACTGAATCTGATTTTCCCAACAGTTATTAGCAAGCTTCAGATAGCATAGGAAGAGCTAGAATTACCGGCATGTTTCAAGGAGTTAATCTCGGCAGGAGTCATCCTATGGGGAATATCACTTGGCCTGTAACGTTTGGGGGAGAACTAAACTTCGGGGCTGAGAAGATTGTGTTTGACGTGGTTGATCTCCCCCTACCGTACAATGGGATTCTTGGATGCCCGGCTCTAGCTAAATTCATGGCGGCATCCCACTATGCCTATAACACCCTAAAGATGCATCGGCTACCGGGGGTTATCACCATCCTATCAGATGAGAAGGAAGCCATCATTTGTGTGGACAAGACGTACCAGAACACGGTCGCTGCAGAGGCAGCGAGTGGCAATAGTTCTCGCCAAGGAATGTAAAGGAAAGAAGAAGGATTGTAGGACCTCCGGCAAGGAGTCGTGGAAGCATGCCCCTGCCAAGTGCACGACACCCGTTGACGATGTGCTGGGGTGTTCCAATAGCAAGAGGTCCAAGGTTGCTGCTCCACAGGTGAAAAAGGATCCGGCAGGGCTGGCTGGCATTGATGTACTTTCACCATCAGCGCCACCCTCGATGACAAATAGGAAAGCATGCTCGTTGCCTTTGTGTGGGCGAATATCGATGTGATTGCATGGCAACCATCTGATATCCCCGTTGTTCTCAGGGAGGTAATCGAGCACCACCTTGTTGTCTGCCCACACGCCAGACTTATTAAAAAGAAAGTCCGGAAGCAGGCCTTGGAGAGGTAGCAGTTTATTGATGAAGAGATCAAGAAGCTTGACGCAGCAGGCTTGGTCAGAGGAGTGCTACATCCCACTTGGCTAGCAAACCAAGTGGTGGTCCGGAAGGCAAACGAAAAGTGGAGGCTTTGCATTGATTTCACATATCTCAAAAAAGCTTGCCCGAAGAACCCGTTTCCCTTGAGGCGTATTTATCGGATTATGGATTCCACATCAGGCTGTGATTTGCTCTCATTTCTAGACACCTATTCTGGATACCACCAGATCTTCATGTCCAAAGAAGATGAGGAGAAGACATCGTTTTTCACTCCATGTGGTACATACTACTTTGTCTGCATGCCATTCTAATTAAAGAGTATCGGCTCTACTTTTGCAAGGGAAGTCCAGATTCGCTTTGAACCTCAGCTTGCACAGAAACATTGAGGGCTATATGGATGACACTGTGGTCAAAACCAAGGACAGAGCAACTCTTATCCAGGATTTGGAGGAGACATTTGCAAATCTGCGCAAGATCAACTTGAAGCTCAATCCGGAGAAGTGTGTATTTGGTGTTCCCTCCGGCAAGCTGCTTGGGTACTTTGTGTGACACAGGGGGATTGAAGCTAATACCAATAAGATCGAGGCCATTGAGCAAATCCAAGCTCCGAGGATAGTTGAAGATGTGAGGCGCCTGATGGGATGTGTTGCCGTGCTAAGCAGATTCATCTCTAAGTCTGCTGAGCATGCCAGTATGTTCTTCAAAATTTTGAAGAAGGCAGGCCCTATGAAGTTGACCACGGAAGCTGATGCAGCTTTGCAAGAGTTGAAGGCCTACCTGTCTTCTATGCCTACCCTGGTTGCTCCCAAACCCCAGGAGCCGTTGCTACAATACTTGGCGGCAACCAGCCAAGTGATCAGTGCGGCCTTGGTAGCACAGCGAGAATTGACTAAGGAAGGGAGTGAGCAGAGACCGGCAGAGTCAGACAAGGATCAGGACAGTAGTGAGCACGACAACGAGGGCAACCCCAAGGACATGGCGAGGAAGAAAGTGGTGCAGTGTCTAGTGTACTTCATCGGCTCCTTGTTACAGGGGGCTAGATTGAGGTACTCTGGCATGCAAAAGTTGATTTTTGGTCTCATCATGGCCTCAAGAAAACTGCGCCACTACTTCCAAGCCCATGGGATCACCGTTTTCGCTCGTTCCCCGTTGCAACGGATACTTTGGAACCCTAAGGCCACCAGAAGAATAGTGGAGTGGGCTTTGGAGCTATCCAGCTTTGTTTCGAAGTTTGAGAGCACATCAACTATCCAGAGCAAGGCGTTGACAGAGTTTATTGCAGAATTGACGCCAACCCCAGATGAGGAAGTGACTGGGACAGTTATCAGGCACAAGGAATCTCCCCAAGAATGGATTATGTATTTTGATGGTGCTTTTTCTCTGCAAGGTGCAGGGGCTGGCATTCTTCTTGTCGCCCCCTCCATGGAGCACTTGAAGTACATTGTCCAAATGCATTTTACCCGGGAAGAAGCAACCAACAATACAACACAGTATGAAGGGCTCCTTGTCGGGCTCATGATTGCAACAGAATTGGGAATTAAGAAGCTGATCATTCGAGGAGATTCATGGCTGGTGGTGAGAAAAGTCAACAAGGATTATCTAAGCCCATTGATGGAGGCATACGTCATGGAAGTGAGAAGATTGGAGGAGAACTTTGACGGATTACAAACGGAGCACCTACCCCATGCAGAAAACAATATAGTTGATCGTCTGTCAAAGTGTGTTGCGCATAAGCTTCCTGTGGAACTAGGAACTTTTGTTCTCCGTCTTACTCAGCCCTCTGTATCCCCAGCAACTATGGCCCAGAAAAGCAGAAAGTTGGGCACCGGTAAGCCTCTCCTGGTAGAGTCGTCCTCTCCCGGTAGAGACCCTGTCAGAAACAACTCCTCGCAGCCTGCCAGACTGCCCCCTCCAGCAGGGCCCATGGACCCCGTGTACGAGGCCGGTGCTCCCGCAGCAGAGGAGGTGCCCCTAGTCCTCATTTCCGAGCCCTAGGCTCCAAATTGGTCAAGGCACATTGTCCGCCTCCTCCAAATCGGAGAGCTTCCCGGTGATCAAGACAAAGCTAAAAGAGCAGCCCAGAGGGCCAGTATGTATCATTTTGTCGATGGCACTCTATAGAAGGAGGCCCAACAGTGTGAAATTGAAGTGTGTCTGCCGGGAAGAAGGAAAGGAACTGCTGGCTGAGATACACAAAGGAATGTGCGGCTCCCACATTGGATCAAGGGCATTAGTTGGGAAAGCATTCCGGCAAGGATTCTATTGGTGCACAACCCTCTAAGATGCGGTCGAGCTAGTCACTAAGTGTGAAGACTGCCAGTTCCATTCCAAAAAAACCCACCTGCCTGCCCAAGCTCTTCAGAAAATCCCTCTATCATGGCCATTTTCGGTCTAGGGGCTCGATATCCTCGGCCCCTTTCCCCGAGCAATCGGGGGCATCAAATTCTTGTTCATTTCTATTGACAAATTTACAATGTGGCCGGAAGTGACTGTCATGAGAAAGGTGACTGCCCAGCCAGCTATCAAGTTCATGAAAGATCTAGTGTGTCGTTTTGGAGTTCCGGCAAGGATCATCACCGACAACGGCACCCAGTTCATGAGTCGCGCTTTCAAGCAATATGTTCATTCCCTCAGATGCATGATCTCATTCGCCTGTGTGGCACACCCCCAGAGTTATGGACAAGCTGAGAGGGCGAATACTGAAGTGTTGGGTGTACTCAAGACATGAACCTTCGATACGCTGCAGAATCATGGCAGGCGATGGATCGAGGAGCTGCCGGTAGTTCTCTGGTCCCTCAGAACGACACCAAACCGAGCTACCGGGCAGACTCCCTTCTCCCTGGTCTACGGGGCAGAAGCAGTTATCCCCATGGAACTCATTTCTGGGTCGCCTCGAGTGCTTGCCTACGATGAAGTCGTGCAAGATCAGCACCGGAGTGACAATGCTGTGCTACTCGAGGAGAACCATCTCTAGGCCGCTATGCGTGTTGCACGCTATCAGCAAGCCCTGCGTCGCTATCATAGCCACAGGGTTCATGCCCGGTGTCTTGAGGAAGCTGACCTTATCCATAGGTGCGTTCAGTATGCCAAGGGTACACACAAGTCATCACCAAAGTGGGAAGGCCCTTACCGGGTAGTACAAGTCATCAGACCTGGCGCAGTCCGTCTGGAGACCATAGATGGCACTCAGTTGCAAAACTCATGGAATCTTGAGCATCTCCGCAAATTCTACCCGTAAAGCGTGAGGCTGCCAGGCCCTGCCCGGCAGCCACCCATTTGTACGGGCCTTGCCTCAGTTGCATGTAACCCCTTGTACAAAGCCGGGATGATGACCCCGTGCAAGAGAAAATAAGAAGCGCTGTAGCTGGGGCAACCTAGACTGCATGCATGCATGAGCATTCCAGATCATTGCATAACCATTTCATGAGCATCTGCATATGCTTATAGATAGGATCGCATCCGGCATTCATTCTCATCTGCATGAACTTGCAGGTTCTTGCCGCGAACTTGGCTTTGACAAGGAGTTGAGAAGATTACTCGACACTACAATCCCCGGCAAGCCAAACAGATATGTTCTACCTCTTGTCCATTCTTGTTGTGTAAGCTTAGGTGCTCTTGACTTGAACGTTGCTTCAATCAGAATGGCCACAGTGTCCTTTGGTAAAAGGAAGTTGGCGGGGGCTGGTCCCTTCATCTGTAACCCAACAGATGTTGCTCTCTGGTAGGAAAAAAGGGTCCCGGCAAGATAACCTGCCGGGAGAAACTTGTTTATTTACATTAAAGAGGCATCTCGCTTATGCATGAACATATACATGCGCGGTCCCCGGGAAGGTTTATCTTTTTTGTTAACATGCTGATACAAGTACAAGCATTACAGAACACGAACATGGACTCAAGAGATTACATTATTTGAATTAAAATTTGGCAAGTGCCTACAGTTTAAGTTTGAAAAAAGTAAGTGCCCCGTGATCTCCTCTTTTTATTTTCCCTCCCCCAGGCACTACGCTGAAAGGAGGAAAAGATGACAAAAGCACCCGCACCAGAGCCCGCCCCGGTCCCATCGCGGCCCGCGAGAGGTGGCCGAACAAGGTCGGGGCTGGAGAAGGTGTGGAGGAGAAGCATAGGAGCAGGGCAATGCGCCCCCGGTCAAAATAGCCAGCGAGAAGACCCGACTCGAGCCCCAGCAGGGTCACCCGCGGAGGCTCGGTCAGGAGATCACTAGAGGAGAGGCGAAGACGCCAAGGAGGCATCCCTCCCCGGCTATAGCCCAAAGAGGATGGTGATGATGGTGCCGGGGAGAGCAGGGAAGGGCGGAAGACGAGGTGGCAGGACGCCGGTCGGAGGCGAAGGCATCCATGCCATCGTACTCCGACCTGGCCCTCCACCACCAACTACCGCCGCCTTCCCTCATTTTCTCTCTGTCACCACCGCTCCTGAGAAGCGCCAAGACTATAGTCCGCTGCCTTCCTCAGAGAAACGGCGAGCGGCCAAGACAGCCAAGGGGCTTGAGGCATTCCGCTCCCCTCCTTGGTAGGCAGGAAGGCACGCATCTCGTCAACATCAACCCAGTTCCAAGGAGAGGAGCCGTACCGGGATTTCCAACGATACCGAGCCCTTCACCCTGGACTTGGTCAAAGCTCACTCCCCGATCGCCAGCGCCTTCGCTCGTCATCATCAACCCGAAGCTCAAGCCCAAGGACCATCCCCGGGCTCTCCCTTCTAGCATATCCAAGATGGAGCAAGGCCGAGGAGGAGGAAAGTGTGGATGAATGCCTCCACTCCTCCCCCGCTCTTCCTTTTATAGGCAAGCGGGGGACTGGGGGCTGGTAACACCGCGAGTGACCACCACCCTCCTCCACCAAAGTAACCCGGGCCCTTGCCATTATGCTCTCCCACACCACGTGCCTCCATTACCTACCCCGGGCGATGCATGCAGCATACATGGCTAAGGATAAGGGTGTGGTGGGAAGAGTAAATTGGTGGTTTCTACCCCTTCATTAAAGTCATTCATGGGCCATTACTGGAGTGGCCCCACCACCGTTGGCTTTACACAACACGAAGGGAAACCAGAAACTGGCCCAAAATGAAGACTAATGAAGAAGCAAAGAAGATCTCAAGAGACCAGCCTCTTCAGCGATTCTGCCTGTGCACTTATTAGGCCCTACCCCGAAGATGCTTAGCAGCCCGTTCGGGGCAGGCCCGGGGGCTTCTGTCGGTCAATAGACCCTGGGTGTGTTGCCCTGACTATGCACAGATGTGTGATCAAGATTGAAGTGCCAACCCAAGACACAATGCGAGAGACCAAGAGATTCGAAGAACAGACCAGCAGATCAGAAGGACCAAGGCCAATCTAGAGAAGCAAGATATCATCAAGGAAGAAGCCTCCCTTGCCGGGCAGGCGAGCCTGGCAAGGGGTGAGGCCACCCCGAGAAGTAGATGACTGAGGCATCTCGGCAGGGCCTACCGGGGTTTGCGGACGCTGAAACACCTCACCAAGCACTCCACCACGACTCATGTCCTCAGTCAGTGCGGTGTCAAGCCGCAAAATTGTTAGGTGGTTGCCATTCGCCACATGGCAGCCCATTTCTACCAGAAAACCTATAGACGACACCCATCCTATGACGTATCAGACGGGTAGGCGTGGAGCTGGCAAGATAGCCCGACAAGCCTTGTCGGGCAACCAACGATGTGACATTGAGTGGTGCATTAAATGCGCCCTGTGAGCCTGCACTGTTAGGTATGATAGCACTATTTGTTATCTTATCGGTGTCTAATGACTAATTTGCCACTGTGGTGACCCCATAACCTATAAAAGGAGGCCCATGGAAACGGTTCTAGAGGTTGAAAAGTTAGAGAACTCACACCCATAAGCGTGTAGTCGCTACCGCCCTGAGGCAGCCCTTGCCGGGCAAGTGTACTATGCTTCGCCACCACTTTTGCACCATCAATCCACCAAAGAAGAAGTAGGTTTTTACGCCTCGCGGCGGCCCAAACCTGGGTAAAACTTCCCGTGTGATCTTTGTCGCACTGCCCCACGTTGGTTTGCTCTTTGTGCAACACGTTGTCCGCATGTCGAACTAGCAAAGGGGCCCTCCTGGTCCCATAGGTGGACCTAGTTTTCCGTGACACTTGTTATAATGGGAGTAACATTGGATCAAAATGAATACTTTATGGATTATCCCTTGACTCATAAAGGGAAATTGTTATGGGACCAAATTCATATGTTGGATTGGTATGCTCGGGAGCTATGCTTGAGATATGATTATACTTGTTGCTCTAGATGAATGCTCCACATATACCCTTTTCTGGCAAATTCAATGATAATGAAACCTTGGCTTCTTATGATAATGGTATATATGATTACTATGACGTGGAACGAATAGAAGAATTCGTTACTTCTAAGGGTGCTTATGAAATTGAATCTTTGTTTGAAAAGTATGATGATTTTGATGATTCAGTTTATAGACCTAAAAATTTTGCTATCCTTAAATATTGAGAAAGTCTCCGCTGTCCAAGAAGAGACTAATATTTTGCAAGAGTCTATGGAAGAAGTAATTTATGAAACTATGAGCACATTGGATGAAAAAGATGATGAGGAGAGCAGAGAACAAAAGGAGGAAGAGCGGATTAGGTACCAGTGCCCACCTTCTAATGAGAGTAACTCTTCAACTCATACATTGTTTAATTTCCCTTCGTTCTTACCGAAGGATGAATGCTATGATAATTGCTATTATCCCGTTGATTCTTTCGAAATATCCCTTTTTGATGAACTTGATGCTTGTGGCCATGATGCCAATATGAATTATGCTTATGGAGATGAACTAGCTATAGTTCCTTATGTTAAGACTGAAATTGTTGCTACTGCACCCACACATGGTAGTCCTATTATCCTTTTCAATTCTCCTAAGTACACTATATCAGAGAAGGTTGCACTTATTAAGGATTACATTGATGGGTTGCCTTTTACAACTACACATGATGATTTTCATAAATATAATATGCATGTGCTTGCTGCTCCTACTTGCAATTATTATGAGTGAGGAACTACATCTCCGCCTCTTGGTACGTCTCCATCGTATCTATAATTTTTGATTGTTCCATGCCAATGTTCTACAACTTTCATATACTTTTGGCAACTTTTTATACTATTTTTTGGGACTAACATATTGATCCAGTGCCTAATGCCAGTTCCTGTTTGTTGCATGTTTTATGTTTCACAGAAACCCAATATCACATGGAGTCCAAACGGGATAAAAACGGACGGAGTATTATTCTGGATTATTTGTGATTTTTGGGAGGAAGAATCAACGCGAGACGGTGACCGAGGTGGCCACGAGGGTGGCCCATGCCACCACTTTAAGTGAGCGCGCCCCTGACCCTCGTGGGCCCCTCGTAAGGTGGTTGATGCTCTACTTTGGCCGCAAGAAAGCTAATTTTTGGAAAAATATCTGGGCGAAGGTTTCAATCCAATCGGAGTTACAGATCTCCAGATATAAAAGAAATGGTGCCAGGGCAGAATCCCAGAACGCAGAAACAGAGAGAGATAGAGAGATAGATCCAATCTCGGAGGGGCTCTCGCCTCTCCCATGCCATGGGAGACAAGGACCAGAGGGGAAAACCTTCTCCCATCTAGGGATAAGCTCAAGGAAGAATAATAAGAAGGGGGGCTCTCTCCCTCTTGCTTCCGGTGGCGCCGGAACGCTGTTGGGGGCCATCATCATCACCGCGATCTACACCAACACCTCCGCCATCTTCACCAACATCTCCATCACCTTCCCCCATCTATATTCAGCGGTCCACTCTCCCGCAACCCGCTGTACCCTCTACTTGAACATGGTGCTTTATGCTTCATATTATTATCCAATGATGTGTTGCCATCTTATGATGTCAGAGTAGATTTTCGTTGTCCTACCGGTGATTGATGAATTGCTACGATTGGTTTAATTTGCTTGTGGTTATGTTGCTGTCCTATTGCGTCCTCTGCGTCGCGCATGCGTGAGGGATTACCGTTGTAGGGTGTTGCAATACGTTCATGATTCTCTTATAGTGGGTTGCTTGAGTGACAAAAGCATAAACCCGAGTAAGGGGGTTGTGGCGTATGGGATAAAGGGGACTTGATGCTTCAGTGCTATGGTTGGGTTTTACCTTAATGATCTTTAGTAGTTTCGGATGCTTGCTAGAGTTCCAGTCATAAGTGCATATGATCCAAGAAGATAAAGTATGTTAGCTTATGCCTCTCCCACATAAAACTTGCTATCGGTCTAGTAAAGTAGTCAATTGCTTAGGGTCAATTTCACAACTCCTACCACCACCTTTCCATACTCTCTATATTTACTTTATTGCTTCTTTATGTAAACATCCCCTACTTTCTATTTACATGTTCTTTATTATCTTGCAAACCTATCCAACAACACCTACAAAGTACTTCTAGTTTCATACTTGTTCTAGGTAAAGCGAACACTAAGCGTGCGTAGAGTCGTATCTGTGGCAGACAGGACTAGAGAGAATATTTGTTATACCTTTAGCTCCTCGTTGGGTTCGACACTCTTACTTAACGAAAGAGGCTACAATTATCCCCTACACTTGTGGGTTATCAAGACATTTTTCTGGCGCCGTTGCCGGGGAGTCATAGCGTGGGGTGAATATTCTCGTGTGTGCTTGTTTGCTTTATCACTAAGTAATTTTTATTTGCTTTTCTTAGTTGTTCTCTATCTTTAGTTATGAATGTGGAACACTAAATACCAAAAAAATTAGGTTTACTTGCTACTCATGGAGATGGGGAACCTCCTAAAACCCTCGATACTCGTTATGTGAAATAAATTATGTACTACTTTGATAATCCTGAGAAAACCCCATTCAATTATGTTACGGGAGACACGTTGGATCAACGTGGATACTTAAGGGCTTATCGCTTGACACAAAAAGGGAAACTATTATGGGATCAAATTAATATGCGGCATTGGTATGCTCGTCAGCTATGCTTGAGATATGATTATACTTGTTGCTCTAGGATGAAGGCTCCACACATTTCCTTTTCATGCAAATTTAATGATGATAAAACCTTGGCTTCTTATGCTAATGATATCTATGATTACTATGATGTGGAACGAATATAAGAATTCATTGCTTTTATGGGTGCTTATGAGATTGAATCTATGTTTAAAGAGTTTGATGATTTTGAAGATTCAGTTTATAGACCTGAAAATTTTGCGATACTTAAATATTGTTATGATAATTATGAATACAATTCCGATATTGATTCATTTATTGAGAAAGTCTCCACTGTCCAAGAAGAGACTAATATTTTGCAGGAATCTATGGAAGAAGAAATTGATGAAATTGTGAGCTCATTGGATGAAAAAGATGATGAGGAGAGTGAAGAACAAAAGGAGGAAGAGCGGATTAGCTACCAGTGCCCACCCTCTAATGAGAGTAACTCTTCAACTCATACATTGTTTAATTCCCCTTCGTACTTACCAAAGGAAGATTGCTATGATGATTGCTATGATCCCGTTGATTCTCATGAAATATCCCTTTTTGATGACGCTTGCTATGATTGTGGCCAAGATGCCAATATGAATTATGCTTATGGAGATGAACTTGCTATAGTTCCTTATGTTAAACATGAAATTTTTGCTATTGCACCCATGCATGATAGTCCTATTATCTTTTTGAAGTCTCCCGGCTACACTATATCGAAGAAGTTTGTGCTTATTAAGGATTATATTGATAGGTTGCTTTTTACTACTACACATGATGATTTTGATAGATATTATATGCATGTCCTTGCTGCTCCTACTTGCAATTATTATGAGAGAGGAACTTTATCTCCACCTCTCCATGTTTCCAATATGATAAAATTGCAAGAAACTGCTTATACTATGCATTCGCCTTTACTATGTGTGCCTGAATTGTTCTTTTATGACATGCCCATACATAGGAAGAGAGTTAGACTTCGTCATTGCTTCATATATCTTACTTTGTGCTCACAACTAAATAACAAATCATTGTTAATTAAAATTTGATATACCTTGGGATCTGGGTGGATTCATTACTTGAGCACTATATGCCTAGCTTAATGGCTTTAAAGAAAGCGCTGCCAGGGAGACAACCCGGAAGTTTTAGAGAGTAATTTATTTCTGTTGAGTGCTTTTATATAGTTTAAAAACAAAAAAAATAAAGATGGGAACTCAAAACTTTTCAAAAAGGAAAGTGAAAGAGAGAAAGACAAGCATTGTTGAAGTGGGAGAGCTCCTTGAACTTTGTTCATCCTCACGGAAACTTTCTGAATCTTAATTACAGAAACTTTTCATAAAAAATAATTATCCCCTTGTACAATTCCATTGCGTGATAAAAATAATGTGCCAAGGTTTTCCATTAGGATGTTTACAATGCTTGTTGGTTTGTACGGTGCAGGACAGAAACTTTGGCTGTAGTGCGCGATTTTACATTTTTAACTGGAACGTCGAACGGTTCTGATACTTTTTGCACTGGCTTGCCATACATAATGTTTATTTTTCCTAATTGTGGTAGAATTTTTGGGGTACATAAGTATGGTGAATGTTCAGATTGCTACAGACTATTCTGTTTTTGACAGATTCTATTTTTGATGCATAGTTTGCTTGTTTTGATGAATCTATCAATTTATATCAGCGGATTAAGCCATGGAGAAGTTATATTACAGTAGACACAATGCAAAAACAAAATATTAATTGGTTTGCAACAGTACTTAGAGTAGTGACTTGCTTACTATACTAACGGATCTTACCGAGTTTTCTGTTGAAGTTTTGTGTGGATGAAGTGTTTGATTGAGGAGGTCTCGATATGGGGAAAAGGAAGAGAGGAAAGAGCTCAAGCTTGGGGATTCCGAAGGCACCCCAAGTAAATATTCAAGGAGACTCACACGTCTAAGCTTGGGGATTCCCTGGAAGGCATCCCCTCTTTCTTCAACAAGTATCGGTATGTTTTTGGATTCGTTTCGTTCATGCGATATGTGCAAATCTTGGAGCGTCTTTTGCATTTAGTTTTCACTTTTCTTTTATGCTCCATGCTGGTATGAGATAGTCCTTGGTTGATTTATAGAATGATCATTGCACTTTACTTAAATCTTTTGAGTGTGGCTTTATAGAATGCTTCATGTGCTTCACTTATATCATTTGAAGTTTGGATTCCCTGTTTCTCTTCACATAGAAAACCGCCATTTGTAGAATGCTCTTGTGCTTCACTTATATTTGTTAGAGCATGGGCATATCTTTTGTAGAAATAATTAAACTCTCTTGCTTCACTTATATCTATTTAGAGAGATGACAGGAATTGGTCATTCACATGGTTAGTCATAAAATCCTACATAAACTTGTAGATCGCTGAATATGATATGTTTGATTCCTTGCAATAGTTTTGCGATATAAAGGTGGTGATATTAGATTCATGCTAGTGGGCGACTGTGGATTAGTAGAAATACTTGTGTTGAGGTTTGTGATTCCCGTAGCATGCACGTATGGTGAACCGCTTTGTGATGAAGTTGGAGCACAATTTTATTTATTGATTGTCTTCCTTATGAGTGGCGGTCGGGGACGAGCGATGGTCTCTTCCTACCAATCTATCCCCCTAGGAGCATGCGCATAGTACTTTGTTTTCAACGGCTTGTAGATTTTCAATAAGTATATGAGTTCTTTATGACTAATGTTGAGTCCATGGATTATACGCACTCTCACCCTTCCACCATTGATAGCCTCTCTTGTGCCGCGCAACTTTCGTCGGTACCATACACCCACCATAGACATTCCTCAAAACAGCCACTATACCTACCTATCATGGCATTTCCATAGCCATTCCGAGATATATTTCCATGCAACTTCCATCATCATCATATACATGACTTGAGCATTCATTTTCATATTGGCTTGCATGATCGTAAGATAGCTAGCATGATGTTTTCATCGCATGTCTGTTTTTCGATGTCACTACTATGCTAGATCATTGCACATCCAGTACACCACCAGAGGCATTCATATAGAGTCATATCTGTGTTCTAGATATCGAGTTGTAATATTGAGTTGTAAGTAAATAAAAGTGTGATGATCATCATTATTAGAGCATTGCCCTAGTGAGGAAAGGATGATGGAGACTATGATTCCCCCACAAGTCGGCACGAGACTCCGGACTTAATGAAAAAAAGGCCAAAGAAGCCCAAATAAAAAAGGGGGGGGGCCAAAGAAGCCCATTCAACAAATGAGAGAAAAAGAGAGAATGGGCAATGCTACTATCCTTTTACCACACTTGTACTTCAGAGTAGCACCATGTTCTTCATAGAGAGAGCCTCCTATTCTTTCACTTTCATATACTAGTGGGAATTTTCATTATAGAACTTGGCTTGTATATTCTGATGATGGGATTCCTCAAATGCACGAGGCCTTCATGAGCAAGCAAGTTGGATGCACACCCACTTAGTTTCAGTTTGAGCTTTCATACACTTATAGCTCTAGTGCATCCGTTGCATGGCAATCCCTACTCACGCACATTGATATGTATTGATGGGCATCTCCATAGCCCGTTGATACGCCTAGTTGATATGAGACTATCTTCTCCTTTTTGTCTTCTCCATAACCACCATTCTATTCCACATATAGTGCGATGTACATGGCTCACGCTCATGTATCGAAAAAGTTTGAGATTACTAAAGTATGAAACAACCGCTTGGCTTGTCATCGGGGTTGTGCATGATTAAATACTTTGTGTGATGAATATAGAGCATACCCATACTATATAATTTTGTAGGGATAACTTTCTTTGGCCATGTTGTTTTGAAAAGACATGATTGCTTTATTAGTACGCTCGAGGTATTATTGTTTTTATGTCAAATGATAGACTATTTCTTTGAATCACTCGTGTCTTAATATTCATGCCATGATTAGACATATGATCAAGATTATGCTAGGTAGCATTCCACATCAATTTTTTTTATCATTTACCTACTCGAGGACGAGCAAGAATTAAGCTTCGGCATGCTGATATGTCTCCGTTGTATCTATAATTTTTGATTGTTCCATGCCAATATTCTTCAACTTTCATATACTTTTGGAAACTTTTTATACTATTTTTGGGACTAACATATTGATCCAGTGCCCAGTGCCGGTTCCTGTTTGTTGCATGTTTTATGTTTCGCAGAAACCGAATATCAAATGGAGTCCAAACGGGATAAAAACGGACGGAGAATTATTTATGGAGGGAGAATCAACGCGAGACGCTGCCCGAGATGGCCACGAGGGTGGCCCATGCCACCACTTTAAGTGGGTGCACCCCTGACCCTTGTGGGCCCCTCGTAAGGCGGTTGAAGCTCTACTTTGACCGCAAGAAAGCTAATTTTTGGAAAAATATCTGGGCAAAGGTTTCAATCCAATCGGAGTTACATATCTCCAGATATAAAAGAAACGGTGCCAAGGCAGAATCCAAGAACGCGAAAACAGAGAGAGACAGAGAGATAGATCCAATCTTGGAGGGGCTCTCATCCCTCTCACGCCATGGGAGCCAAGGACCAGAGGAGAAACCCTTCTCCCATCTAGGGAGAACGTCAAGGAAGAAGAAGAAGGGGGGATCTCTCCCCTTGCTTCCGGTGGCACTGAAACGCTGCTGGGGGCCGTCATCATCACTGCGAACTACACCAACACCTCCGCCATCTTCACCAACATCTCCATCACCTTCCAACATCTATATTCAGCGGTCCACTCCCCCACAAGCCACTGTACCTTCTACTTGAACATGGTGCTTTATGCTTCATATTATTATCCAATGATGCGTTGCCATCTTATGATGTCTGAGTAGATTTTTGTTGTCCTACCGGAGATTGATGAATTGCTATGATTGGTTTAATTTGCTTGTGATTATGTTACTTTCCTATTGCGCCCTCCGTGTCATGCAAGCGTGAGGGATTCCCACTGTAGGGTGTTGCAATATGTTCATGATTCGCCTATAGTGGGTTTCTTGAGTGATAGAAGCATAAACCCGAGTAAGGGGGTTGTGGCGTATGGGATAAAGGGGACTTGATGCTTTAATGCTATGGTTGGATTTTAACTTAATGATCTTTAGTAGTTGTGGATGCTTGCTAGAGTTGCAATCATAAGTGCATATGATCCAAGAAGAGAAAGTATGTTTGCTTATGCCTCTCCCACATAAAACTTGCTATTGGTCTAGTAAAGTAGTCAATTTCTTAGGGACAATTTCACAACTCCTACCACCACATTTCCACACTCTCTATATTTACTTTATTGCTTCTTTATTTAAACAGACTCTACTTTTTATTTATGTGTTCTTTATTATCTTGCAAACCTATCCAACAACACCTACAAAGTACTTCTAGTTTCATACTTATTCTAGGTAAAGCGAACACTAAGCATGCGTAGAGTCGTATCAGTGGCAGATAGGACTTGAGAGAATATTTGTTCTACCTTTAGCTCCTTGTTGGGTTCGACACTCTTACTTATCGAAAGAAGCTACAATTATCCCCTACACTTGTGGGTTATCACCTCTCTATGTTTCCAAGACGACAAAATTGCAAGAAACTGATTATGCTATGTATTGGCCTTTACTTGATCTACATGAATTTTTCTTTTATGACATGCCAATGCATAGGAAGAGAGTTAGACTTCGTAATTGCATGATAAATGTTGCTTTTTGATCACTACTAAATGCCAAATCATTGTTAATTAAAATTGGCTTGATATACCTTGGGATCCGGGTGGATCCATTACATAAGCACTTTGTGACTAGCATAATGTCTTTAAAGAAAGTGCTGCCAGGGAGACAACCCGGAAGTTTTAGGGAGTCATTTTATACTTTTGAGTGCTTTTATAAAGTTTAAAAACAAAAAAATATAGAGGCTAACTTAAAAATTCACAAAAAGAAAAGTGAAAGTGAGAGGGACGAGCATTGTGAATGTGGGAGCTATCCTTGAACTTTGTTCATGCCCATGGAAACTTTGTGAATCTCGATTACAGAAACTTTTTAACAAAAATAATTATCCCCTTGTACAAATCCTTTGTATTGTAAAATTATTGTGCCAAGATTTGCCTTTAATATGATTAGATTGCTTGTTGGTATGTGCGGTGCAGGAATAGAAACTTTGGCTGTAGCGCGTGAATTTTCATTTTTTATTGGAACGTCAAACGTTTCTGAAACGTCTTGCCAAGTCTTGCTATACAATTTTTATATTTTTTCAGAATTTTTGGAGTACCAGAAGTATGGTAGATGTTCAGATTGCTACAGACTGTCCTATTTAAGACATATTCTGTTTTGGATGTGTTGTTTTGCTTGTTTTGATGAAACTATCAATTGTTTTGGGTGGTATAAGCCATGGAAAAGTTATATTATAGTAGCTACAATCCGAAAACAAAATATGAATTGGTTTGCAACAATACTTAGAGTAGTGATTTGTGTTATCATACTAACGGATCTTACCGTGTTTTTTGGTTAGTTTTGTGTGGATGAAGTGATCAAAGATCGAGGTGTCTCGATATGAGGAGAAGGATGAGAAGCAAGAGCTCAAGCTTGGAGATGCCCAAGGCACCCCAAGTAAATATTCAAGGAGACTCAAGCATCTAAGCTTGGGGATGCCTCAGAAGGCATCACATCTTTCATCAAGAAGTATAGGTATGTTTTCAATTTCATTTCATTCGCGTGATATGTGCAAATCTTGGTGTTAAGGTTTGTGACTCCCGAAGCTTGCACATATAGTCTCTCGCTATGCCGGGAAGTTGGAGCACAATTTTTCATTGATTTTCTATCTTTGTGTGAAGGTCGGGGGTCCGCGATGGTTAACTCCTACCAACCTCCCCCCCCTAGGGGCATGCGTAGTAGTACTTTGCTTCGAGGGCTAATAAACTCTTGCAATAAGTATATGAGTTCTTTGTGACTAATGTGGGTCCATGGATTATACGCACCCTTACCTTTCTGCAATTTTCCAGCCTCTACGGTACCGTGCATTGCCCTTTCTCACCTCGAGACGTGGTGCAAACCTCGCCAGTGCATCCAAACCCCGTGATATGATGCAGTCTATCACACATAAGCCTTATTGTATCTTACACAAAAAAGCCACCATACCTACCTATTATGGCCTTTCCGTAGCCATTCCGAGATATATTGCCATGCAACTTCCACCGCTTCCCTTTTGATGACTTGAGCATTAATTGTCATATTGCTTTGCATGATCATATAGCTGAGATAGTATCTGTGGCTCAGCCACTGTTCCTCATTTTTTATGCATGTTATGCTAGATCATTGCACATCCTGGTATTGCCAGAGGCATTCATATAGAGTCATATTTTTCTATAGGTATCGAGTTGTACATTTTATTTCTTTTGAGTTATAATTAAATATAAGTGTGATGATCATCAACTTTCATTATTAGAGCATTGCCCCGATGAGGAAAGGATGATGGAGACCATGATTCCCTTGCAACTCGGGATAAGAATCCAGACAATGAGAGAAAAATATATAAAAAGAAAAAAAGAAAAAAAGAAAGAAAAAAAGAAAGAAAAGAAAGAAAAAAGAAAAAGAGAGAAGGGGCATGCTAGTTCCACACTTGTGCTTCAAAGTAGCACCATGTTTTTTATGTGGAGAGTCTCCTATGTTGTCACTTTCATATACTAGTTGGGACTTTTCATTATAGGATTAGATGCACACCCACTTAGTTTTCATATGGAGCTTTCATACACTTATAGTTGTTAGTGCATTCATTTCCTCGCAATCCCTACTCCTAGCATCGATATCAATTGATGGGAATCTCCGTAGCCCGTTGGTTAGCCCCGTCGATATGAGACTTTCTTACTTTTTTCTTCTCTATATTTACCCCTGTCATCAAACTCTATTCCACCCGTAGTGCTATATACACATGGCTTGCGCTCATGTATTGCGTGAGGGTTGAAAAGGCTGAAGCGCGTTAAAAAGTACGAACCAATTTCTTGGCTGATGATACATCTCTAACGTTTCTATAATTTTTGATTGTTCCATGCTATCATATTACATGTTTTGGATCTTTATGGGCTTTACTCTACACTTTTATATCATTTTTCGGACTAATCTTCTAACCGGAGGCCCACCCCGAATTGCTGTTTTTTTGCCTATTTTACTGTTTCGTAGAAAAGGAATATCAAACGGAGTCCAAACGGAATGAAACCTTCGGGAGCGATCTTTTTGGAACAAACGCAATCCAGGGGACTAGGAGTGGACGTCAAGCAACAAATGAGGCGGCCATGAGGGTGCCCGGCTCGCCGCCCACCCTCGTGGGCCCCTCGAGCGTCAACCGACCTACTTCTTCCTCCTATATATATCCACGTACCCCTAAAACATCCAGGAGCACCACGAAAAACTATTTCCACCACCGCAACCTTCTGTATCCACGAGATCCCATCTTGGAGCTTTCACCGGCACTCCGCCGGAGGGGGAATCGTCCAAGGAGGGCCTCTACATCATCTCCAAGGCCTCTCCGATGAGTTGTGAGTAGTTTACCACAGATCTTCGTGTCCATAGTTATTAGCTAGATGGCTTCTTCTCTCTCTTTGAATCTCAATACAAAGTTCTCCTTGATCTTCTTGGAGATCTATTCGATGTAACTCTTTTTTGGTGTGTTTGTCGAGATCCGATGAATTGTGGGTTTATGATCAAGTTTATCTATGAGAAATATTTGAATCTCTGTGAATTCTTTTATCTGTGATTAAGTTATCTTTCCAAGTCTCTTTGAATTATCAGTTTGGTTTGGCCTACTAGATTGATCTTTATTGCAATGGGAGAAGTGCTTAGCTTTGGGTTCAATCTTGTGGTGCCCTTTCCCAGTGACAGCAGGGGCAGTAAGACATGTATTGTATTGTTGCCATCGAGGATAAAAAGATGGGGTTTATGTCATATTGCATGAGTTTATCCCTTTACATCATGTCATCTTTCTTAATGCGTTACTCTGTTCTTCATGAACTTAATACTCTAGATGCAGGCAGGAGTTGGTCGATGTGTTGAGTAATAGTAGTAGATGCAGAATCATTTTGATCTACTTGTCACGGATGTGATGCCTAGATACATGATCATGCCTAGATAATCTCATAACTATGCGCTTTTCTATCAATTGCTCGATAGTAATTTGTTCACCCACCGTAATTCTTATGATATCTTGAGAGAAGCCACTAGTGAAACCTATGGTCCCCAGGTAGATCTTTTATCATATAAGTTTCCCATCTACTTTTATTTTCATCTTTTATTTTCCAATTTATATCATAAAAATACCAAAAATATTTATCTTATCTTATTATCTCTATCAGATCTCTATATCGCAAGTTACTGTGATGGGATTGACAACCCCTTTATCGCGTTGGTTGCAAGTTTCTTGTTCGTTTGTGTAGGTGCGTGGGACTTTTGAGGAGCCTCCTATTGGATTGATACCTTGGTTCTCAAAAACTAAGGGAAATACTTACGCTACTTTGCTGCATCACTCTTTCCTCTTCAAGGGAAAAACCAACGCAAGCTCAAAACGTAGCAAGAAGGATTTCTGGCGCCGTTGCTGGGGAGGTCTTCGGTCAAGTCAAGACATACCAAGTACCCATCACAAACTCATCTCCCTCGCATTACATTATTTGCCATTTGCCTCTCGTTTTCCTCTCCCCCACTTCACCCTTGCCGTTTTATTCGCCCTCTCTTTTCCGTTCGCTTCCCTTTTTCTCTTTCTCCTCGCATTTTCTGCCATTATGTTTGAAATTGGGGAGATTAACGTCGATATGGAAAATAATGATAACACGAAAAATTATGATGCTCCTCCTGAAGAACCCCCTATCTGACATACTAAAAAGTTTCGAATTGGTAGTGGTAATATTATTGGAAAAGGGGTTATTCAAGATTTCTTTACTTGTGCCGGTGCTTTACCCTCTATGGGTAGTTCTATTCTTCATAGAACTTGTAGTCTTTCACATGCTATTGCCATGCTTATAGTTGAACTCGAAAGACAGTTTATGCACATGCATCCTTGCATACAAAGGATTTTCCTAGAATTTTCTAATATTGAGCATTCTTCTGTTAAGTGCGCAGCTACTATCTTTTTGGTACATGAGTTCAGATTGGTAATAAAATAAGCCAAGGAAATTTTTGCTCACTATAGGGTGGACGCTGGCCGTCCTCCCATAGAGGCGATCCTCTTCGATCAAGAGGAAATAATGCGTTTCCAATCTTTTGACTATGTTGCTTTTAATGAAAACCTTAGAAAAAAGGTTCGTACCACTATTCTAGTTGATAAATTTTCTGAACTTAATGATGATTTTGCTATTTGAAATAATGAGTTAGGATATTATCTTGAGTGTAGACTCAAGAGGTTCTGTCAAAAGAATGTTTATAATGATGAATTGGTTGTGCAATATGAAGGGCCAAAGGAGGAACCCATGCCTCCTGAGATTGATCTTGGGGACTTTTGTCCCATTAAATTGACTTTTGCTTGCCTTAAAGAAAACTTGCTGCTGAACGAAGAGAATATGAGAAGAGTTTTCTCATATTATTATGGCACTACTTAGATCTTTTCTCGCTTTTACGCCTAGCAAGGGGCGTTAAACAATAGCGCTAGTTGGGAGGCAACCCAATTTTATTTTTGTTTCTTGCTTTTTGCTTATGTGTAGTAATAAATATTTCATCTAGCTTCTGTTTAGATGTGTTTTTATGTTTTAATTAGTGTTTGTGCCAAGTAGAACCTATAGGATAACCTACAGTGATAGTTAATTTGATTTTGCTGAAAAACAAAAAACTTTGCGCGCACGAATTTTTTTTAGTAATTCAAGAAACATGCTTCTGCGTTGATTGTTTTTGCTGAAAATCCACAGACAAATTTCCCAGGACTTCCTATTTTTGTAGGAGTTTTAGAGTTCCATAAGTATTCGAAAGTTATAGATTGCTACAGATTGTTCTGTTTTTGACAGATTCTGTTTTTCGTGTGTTGTTTGCTTATTTTGATTCATCTATGGCTAGTATCAGGGGGTATGAACCATAGAGAAGTTGGAATACAGTAGGTTCAACACCAATATAAATAAAGAAGGAGTTCATCACAGTACGTTATGTGGTGGTTTTTCTTTCTTGCACTAACGGAGCTTATGAGATTTCATGTTGAGTTTTGTGTTGTGAAGTTTTCAAGTTTTGGGTAAAGATTTGATGGACTATGGAATAAGGAGTGGCAAGGGCCTAAGCTTGGGGATGCCCATGGAACCCCAAGATATTAAAGGAAAACCAAAATCCTAATCTTGGGGATGCCCCGGAAGGCATCCCCTCTTTCGTCTTCGTCTATCGGTAACTTTACTTGGAGCTATATTTTTGCTTGGAGTGTCATGTATGATATGAGTCTTTGCTATTTAGATTTCCACAATCACCCTTGCTATACACACCTTTTGGGAGAAACCCACATGATTTAGAATTTTTTAGAATACTCTATGTGCTTCACTTATATCTTTTGAGCTAGATAACATTTGCTCTAGTGCTTCACTTATATCTTTTAGAGCATGGCGGTGGCTTTATTTTGAAGAAATTGTTGATCTCTAATGCTTCACTTATATTATTTTGAGAGTCTTTTAGAACAACATGGTATTTCCTATCGTTATAAATTTGGTCCTGGAATGATGAGCATCCAAGTTGGGTATAATAAAAACTATCATAGAAAGTGCATTAAACTCTACGATCAATTTTATGCTTGATAATTGTTTTGAGATATAACGGTGGTAATGTTAGAGTCATGCTAGTTGGGTAATTATGAAATTGATAAAAACTTGTGTTGAAATTGGCAAGTCACGTAGCATGCATGTATGGTAAAAGTTGTGTGACAAATTTGTTGCATGGGGTGCTCTTTTAATTTTCTTCCTTATGAGTGGAGGTCGCGATCGCGCGATGGTTAACTCCTACCAACCCTTCCCCTAGGAGCATGCGTAGTAGTACTTTGGTTCGAGGGCAAGTAGACTTTTGCAATAAGTATATGAGTTCTTTATGACTAATGTGAGTCCATGGATATACGCACACTCACCCTTCCACTTTGCTAGCCTTTATTATGCCGCGCAACCTTCGCCGGTATCATGCACCCATTATTTATCTTCCTCAAAACAGCCACCATACCTACCTTTATGGCATTTCCATAGCCATTCCGAGATATATTGCCATGCAACTTTCCACCATTCCGTTTATTATGACATGCTCCATCATTGTCATATTGCTCTTTGCATGATCATGTAGTTGACATCGTATTTCTAGCAAGGCCACCTTCATATTTTTTCATACATGTCACTCTTCATTTATTGCATATCCCGGTACACCGCCGGAGGCATTCACATAGAGTCATATTTTATTCTAAGTATTGAGTTGTAATTCTTGAGTTGTAAATAAATAAAAGTGTGATGATCTTCATTATTAGAGCATTGTCCCAAGTGAGGAAAGGATGATGAAGACTATGATTCCCCCACAAGTCGGGATGAGACTTCGGACTTTATAAAAAAAAGAGGCCAAAGAAGCCCATATAAAAAAAGAGGCCAAAGAAGCCCAACAAATAAAAAAAGAGAAAAGAGAGAAGAGACAATGCTGCTGTCTTTTTTCCACACTTGTGCTTCAAAATAGCACCATGATCACTTTCACATAGAGTCATATTTCCACAACCCATGATAGAGAGTCTCCTATGTCATCACTTTCATATACTAGTGGGAATTTTTCATTATAGAACTTGGCTTGTATATTCCAATGATGGGCTTCCTCAAAATGCCCTAGGTCTTCGTGAGCAAGCGAGTTGGATGCACACCCACTTAGTTCCTTTTGTTGAGCTTTCATACATTTATAGCTCTAGTCCATCCGTTGCATGGCAATCCCTACTCACTCACCTTGATATCTATTAATGGGCATCTCCATAGCCCGTTGATACACCTAGTTGATGTGAGAATATCTTCTCCCTTTTTATCTTCACAACCACCACCATATACCACATATAGTGCTATGTCCATGTCTTGCGCTCATGTATTGCGTAAGAGTTGAAAAAGATGAACCACGTTAAAAAGTATGAACCAATTGCTTGGCTGAAACCGGGGTTGTGCATGATGGGAGTATTTTGTCTGATGAAAGTGAAGCATGGCCTAACTATATGATTTTGTAGGGATAAGCTTTCTTTGGCTATGCTATTTTGATAAGACATGATTATTTGTTAGTATGCTTCAAGTATTACTATTTTTATGTTTTATAAGCTTTTATCTTGAATCATTTGGATCTGAACAATCATGCCACAATAAAGAAAATTCTGTTTTTTGTCATTTACCTACTCGAGGACGAGCAGGAATTAAGCTTGGGGATGCTTGATGCGTCTCCAACATATCTATAACTTTTTATTGTTCCATGCTACTATATTACCTGTTTTGGATGTTTATGGGCTTTACTCTACACTTTTATATCATTTTTGGGACTAACCTACTAACCGGAGGCCCAGCCCGAATTGCTGTTTTTTGCCTATTTCAGTGTTTCACAAAAAAGGAATATCAAACGGAGTCCAAACGAAATGAAACCTTTGGGAGCGATCTTTTTGAACAAACGCAAGCCAGGGGACTTGGAGTGGACGTCAAGCAACAAACGGGGCGGCCATGAGGGTGCCCGGCACGCTCCCTGGGGGTGGGCGCGCCCTCCACCCTCATGGGCCCCTCGAGCGTCAACCGACCTACTTCTTCCTCCTATATATATCCATGTACCCCGAAAACATCCAGGAGCACCATGAAAAACTATTTCCACCACCGCAATCTTCTGTATCCGCGAGATCCCATCTTGGAGCCTTCGCTGGCACTCCACCGGAGGGGGAATCGACCATGGAGGGCCTCTACATCATCTCCAAGGCCTCTCCGATGAGTTTTGAGTAGTTTACCATAGACCTTCGGGTCCATAGTTATTAGCTAGATGGCTTCTTCTCTCTCTTTGAATCTCAATAGAAAGTTCTCCTTGATCTTCTTGGTGATCTATTCAATGTAACTATTTTTGCGGTGTGTTTGTCGAGATCTGATGAATTGTGGGTTTATGATCAAGTTTTTCTATGAGAAATATTTGAATCTCCTCTTAATTCTTTTATGTGTGATTAAGTTATCTTTGCAAGTCTCTTCGAATTATCAGTTTTGTTTGGCCTACTAGATTGATCTTTCTTGCAATGGGAGAGGTGCTTAGCTTTGGGTTCAATATTGTGGTGTCCTTTCCCAGTGACAGCAGGGGCAGCAAGGCAAGTATTGTATTGTTGCCATCAAGGATAAAAAGATGGGCTTTATGTCATATTGCAAGAGTTTATCCCTCTACATCATGTCATCTTTGTTAATGTGTTACTCTGTTCTTCATGAACTTAATACTCTAGATGCAGGCAGGAGTCGGTCGATGTGTGGAGTAATAGTAGTAGATGCAGAATCGTTTCGATCTACTTGTCACAGACGTGATTCCTATATACATGATCATGCCTAGATAATCTCATAACTATGCGCTTTTCTATCAATTGCTCGACAGTAATTTGTTCACCCACCATAATACTTATGCTATCTTGAGAGAAGCCACTAGTGAAACCTATGGCCCCCAGGTCTATCTTTTATCATATAAGTTTTCCATCTACTTTTATTTGCATCTTTTATTTTCCAATCTATATCATAAAAATACCAAAAATATTTATCTTATCTTATTTTCTCTATGAGATCTCACTTTTGCAAGTTACCGTGAAGGGATTGACAACCCCTTTATCGCGTTGGTTGCGAGGTTCTTGTTTGTTTGTGTAGGTGCGTGGGACTTTTGAGGATCCTCCTTCTGGATTAATACCTTGGTTCCCAAAAACTAAGGGAAATACTTACGCTACTTTTCTGCATCACCCTTTCCTCTTCATGGGAAAAACCAACGCAAGCTCAAGACGTTGCAGCTGACACCGGGGTAGTACATGATTTATACTTTGTGTTAAGAAGACAGAGCATGATAGGGCTATATGATTTTGTAGGGATGATGTTCTTTAGCGTTGATATTTTGAAACACATGATTGTTTATTGGGATGCCTAAGTATTGATGTATTTATGTCAAATTGTAGACTATTACTTTCAATCACTGATGTCTTAATATTCATGATTAGACATATGATCAAGTTTATGCTAGGTAGCTTTCCACATCAAAGATTATCTTTTTTATCATTTACCTACTCAAGGATGAGCAGGAATTAAGCTTGGGGATGCTGATATGTCTCCATCGTATCTATAATTTTTTATTGTCCCATGCCAATATTGTACAACTTTTACATACTTTTGGCAACTTTTTATATGATTTATTGGACTAACCTATTAATCCAGTGCCCAGTGCCAGTTCCTGTTTGTTGCATGTTTTCTATTTCACAGAAAATCCATACCAAATAAAGTCCAAATGCGATAAAAAATTATGAAGAATTATTTCACAATATTTATGATTTGTGTAATCAACGCAAACAGGGGCCCACGGTGACCACAACCGCGCCGGGCACCCCCTGGCGTGCCCAGGTATCTTGTTCCCTCCTTGAAGGTTGGTTGGGCCCTTCTTCTGGTGCAAGAAAGATTATTTATGAAAAAAATCGTGTAAATTTTTTAGCACAATCAGAGTTATGGATCTCTGGGAATTTAAGAAACCGTGAAGGGCCAGATCTGGGGAACGCGAAACAAAAGAGAACGGAGAGGGCGATCCAATCTCGGAGGGGCTCCTTCCCCTCCGTCGCCATGGACGCCATGGACTAGAGGGGTAAACCCTCCTCCCATCTAGGGGGGAGGCCAAGTAATAAGAATAAGGAGGGGGGCTCTCTCCCCCTCTCTCCCAGTGGCGCTGGAACACCGCCAGGACAAGGATCGTGACGGCGATCTACATCGACAATCTTGCTACCGTCAACACCAACTCTCTCCCCCTTTATGCAGCGGTGTAACACCCCTTCCCCCCTCTGTAGTCTC
This sequence comes from Triticum aestivum, assembly GCF_018294505.1. Lineage (NCBI taxonomy): Eukaryota > Viridiplantae > Streptophyta > Magnoliopsida > Poales > Poaceae > Triticum > Triticum aestivum. The sequence continues at coordinate 297,464,813 of NC_057801.1, forward strand.
AACTTAAACATGGTGCTCAACTCCATATATTATTTCCCAATGATATTTGGGTATCCTATGATGTTTGAGTAGATCTGTTTTGTCCTGTGGGTTAATCGTGATCTTGGTTGGTCTGATTGTTTATTTTATTTATGGTGCTGTCCTATGGTGCCCCCCGTCTCATGCAAACGTGAGGGGCCCCCACTGCAGGTTGTTGCAATACGTTCATGATTCGCTTACGGTGGGTCGCGAGAGTGACTATAGCTTAAATCCGAGTAGGTGGGTTGTTGCGTATGGGATAAAGAGGACTTGATACTTAATTCTATGGTTGGGTTTCAAAACCTTAATTATCTTTAGTAGCTGCAGATGTTTTCTAGGGGTCCAATCAAAAGTGCATATTATCCAAGTAGAGAAAGTATGTTAGTTGATGCCTCTCACTCATATAAAATTACAAGAATGATTACCGGTACTTGTTATCGATTGCCCAGGGACAAATGACTTTCTCATTGACAAAATCTATCCACTTTTGTGACCTTGCAACTTATTCGTTGTTTTATTCTTGCAAAGTACTCATAGTTTTATTCTTGCAAAATAGTTTCATACTTGTTTTAGGGAAATAAAATGTCATGTGCGTAGAGTTGTATCAGAGGTTGATAGAACTCGAGGGAATAATTGTTCTGCCTTTAGCTCCTCATTGCGTTCGACACTCCTATTTATCGAAGAAGGCTACAAACAATCCCCTATACTTGTGGGTTATCGATGCTCTAAATGACAAGTGTCAGTTTCTTCAGAGCAGCCAACCAGCTAGTGGTTTAGGGGGCAGCAATTTATAGCCGGAGAGCAGCCCGACATGATAAGACATAAATGCCCCTAATGATATGACCGTTATGTGGATAAGATATTTGGGGCAGCTGGCACGAAGCACAACATCGGTCAGAAATCTAAGCTCTCAAATTCCTCAAGGCTATCATGGTCCTCACTATAGGCAATTCGCACTAGGAATTCCTAACTCCTCAGTCAGAACAAATTCCTCATAGACAAGAAGATCTTCATCTCTGTCACTGAAGAAAATGACTGAACTGTATGAGATTTCTGAAGGCTTCACTTGAAGGATTGGGTATGTGTAGGCTTTGAGTTGAGCATCACATTGAAATTTTTCCTTGGTATTACCTCGGCCCCTTTAGCAACACGGTGTTTCCTATGTCTCAAAAGAAGGAAATGAATCTACGAAAACAAAAGTCTTCACGCTTCCTAATCCTCACATCAATATCAATATCTTCCAGGTCACACCAATTTCCTCATTTTCAAAGTCTTTAGATGAAGACATTCATTTCTAGGGGTCGACATCCTTCTAAAATACCGAACTCCTCAGAGACTTATAAGACCTTTGTACTCTCACGAACACATGAGTGCCTTAACTTCTAAGTCATTAATACACCAAAATCAGTAAGGGGCACTAGATTCATTTAAAATCTCCCCCTTTTTGGTGACTGATGAAAAATAGGTTAAGTTTTCAATGGAGATAAACATATGAAGTGTAAATACTGATTTTGAGGAATTTGATTGCAAGATATAAAAGAACTCCCCCTGAAGATGTGCGTATTTGAGGAATTTGCTGTGGACTGCAAATGCGCATGGTAGGATAAAATCTTGGGGATCTCCCCTATATCTTGTAATCCATTCACGCATTTAACATATGATATGAGGATTTTGAAATGCATGATGGAAAATGGTGTCTGACGAAATTCAGTATGCATGCATTAAGGTACTTAAGGAAATAAGCATGCAGAAAGAAGTTCAAAAGTATCAAACCATCATCAAACTTAAGTTTACAACTCAAAAAATAAGCGCTTCAGAAGAACGAGAGTTGTAACTTAAATAAAAATAACCCATATATAGAGACCCGCTTGAAGACTAACTCGAATCCCTCCCTTTGTCAGAAAATGACTAAAAGGGACGAAACTTGAGGATTAACGCCCCTGAAGAATATCAAAATGAGGTCGGTGGAGGAGCGTCAGCATTGTCGGGGTCGTTCATCAATGTAGGGCCTGCCGCAATGTCGTCGAGATCCTCAGGTTCGTCTTTCTCACGTGATGAAGAATATGAACTTGTGACCAACTGAGGAACTTTGAACTTCTTGAATTTCTTCAAAGGAGGATGAGACTAGTCAAAGTTCTGCTGAAAGACCATCTGTTTGAGGTCTTCATCACTGTAAAGATGTGAAAGTATAGCCCAAGTGCAATCGAAGATTTCATGCACATAGTATTGGTTCTTTTTCACAGTGTTCTGCGTGACAGCCCTGTTCTGAAGAATTGAACCAAATTGTCGCTTGACCCACTTGTGATTGTGATCGACTTTTTGGTGAAGACTTAGAAGAAGCTCATGACCAGTCATCACACGAGGGGCCGTGGCTTGAGGATTTAGCTCGGTGGCTTTAGCAACAGAGTCCTGGGTTGCAAAGTCATCATTGGTGGAGTAAGATGCAGCCTTACAAAATTGACCATCCAATTGACGAGTGCCTTCATCAATAACAACAGCTTTGCCTTTTTCATCAACTGAGTAAATTGTCTGTTTGAGGACTTCAATAGGAGGCAGAAAGTTGAAGTGCTTTTGAAAATCATCCTTGTATGGAATTGAAGACCTTGTATGGAATCCAGGGAGCATAGGGCTTCAAGTCAAATGGCGAAAGTACAACATTTGCTAAAGTCCTCATGAAGAAATCGTGATAGTTAATGGGAATCCCATAGACGTCGTGGGAAACCATGACCACCTATGGGGCCATGAGCCCCTTTTGGTTCAGCGGGGGGATGGACATGTTGCACAAAGAGCGGAGAAGCGTAACACAGCACGACAGAGATCACACAGCAGTTTTACCCAGGTTCGGGCCGCCATGAGGCGTAAAACCCTACTCCTGCTTGGGTGGATTGATGGTGCAAAAATGGTGGCGAATGCAGCACACTTGCCCGGCGGGGTTGCCTCAGGGAGAGAGTGGCTATGCGCGTATGAATGTGTGAGGGTCTGAATCATTTCTATGGTTGCCATGGGCCTCCTTTTATAGATCAAGGGGTCACCACAGTGGCAAATCAGTCCTTACATACTGTTCATATAGGAAACAGTGCTATCATAAGTAACTCTGTAGGATAACAGAGCACATCAAGTGTGCCGCCTGGTGTCACATCACAGTATGCCCGACAACCCTTGCCAGGCTATTTTTCAGCTTTGTGCCTGCATGCTTGACACGTCTCAGGACAGGTGTCATATCACTACTAGGGAAAAGCCTAGCAGTAGCATGGGTTTTGGATGTATCACTAGCGCGGGTGCACGCTCTACTGATATGGCGCCACAACTAACTTGTAGCAGTAGCGCATGTTAACACGCGCTACTGCAATACATGGTTAGCTGTAGCATGCGTTGCTGACAACGCTACTGCTAATTATCTGTAGCGGGTCTTATACCCCGCGCTACTGCTATTACTTTCAAAAACAAAAAAAATCTCGATCCCGTGCGTGTTGTCAATGGCAGCAGTGGTTCGATCTAGCGACGGTTGGGGTCGCCGGAGGAATGAATGGACAGTGGCAGACCAGATCCGGTGGTGGCTGTTGGAGAGGGACCATTTCTATGGAAGAGCCAGCCAGCATCGTGGGGCTCCTCTTCCTGACCATGGCAGATAGCTCCTGGTCCTCCATGGTGACGACCTGCATGGGCATGGACATGGTAGGGAGAGTCAAACCAGAGGAAGAGAGAGAAAAGGAAAGTCGAGGGAGAGATAGAAAAGGAAAACCGAGGGAGAGATGGAAAAGGAAAACCGAGGGAGAGAGGAAGGTGATGGAGGGAGCAGTGGAGCTAGTCACCTGTGGTGAGGTGATCCGGTATGGTGGCGCGGGGCGGCGGCCTCCTACATGTCAATGGAAGACCGACGAGCTCCTGTATGCCGGTGGCGCGAGGCAGCGGCCTCTTTCGGCCCCATGGAGGAGGAGGGGCGCATGGCCAAGAGGTCTATGTGAGAGTGTATGGAAAGGGAGAGGAGAGAGTGGTGGAAGAGAGGATGGATTCGGGGGAGGAGATGGGGATTCGGAGGATATGGGGACTTCACCTGCCTCATACTTAGTAGTAGCAAGGGGTATAAAACCGCGCTACTACTATCAACTTAGTAGTAGCGCGGGTTTATACCCCTCGCTACTACTATGGCATGTCTCCGGGGGTACGGTAGGGACTGCTTAGTAGTAGCAAGGGTTAGAAACCCGCGCTACTACTATCAACTTAGTAGTAGCGAGGGGTAAAAACCCGCGCTACAAGTAGCAGTAGCGAGGGGTATAAACCCGCGCTACTAGTAAGTGTCTGCCTATAAGCTTTTCCCTAGTAGTGTATGGAGTGTTTGTTGTAGGAAGTGGCTGCCATGTGGGAATAAGAAGCCACTTAGTCACTTTGGGTCTTGAGACCGCACTAACCGATGACTTGCGTCGCTCGTGAGGTGGAGTGGTGGAGTGGCTTGCCTCCGCAAGCCCCGACAGGACTGCCGGGACAATTTGGAAGCTTGCTTCCGGGGCAAACCCAATGATACATCCATTTTGCATCATGCTTTTATATTGATATTTATTGCATTATGGGTTGTAATTACGCTTTATATCACAATACTTATGCCTTTTCTCTCTTATTTTATAAGGTTTACATGAAGAGGGCGAATTCCGGCAGCTGGAATTCTAGACTGGAAAAGGAGCAAATATTAGAGACATATCTTGCACAACTCCAAAAGTCTTGAAACTTCATGGAGAATATTTTTGGAAAATATAAAAAATATTGGCAGAAGAAAGCACCAGACGGGGGCCACCTGCCATCCACAAGGATAGAGGGTGCGCCCTACCCCCCTGGCAGGCCCCTGATACCCATCTTCTGCTATATGGTGTGTTTTGACCTGGGAAAAATCAGAAGGAAGCTTTCGGAATCAAGCTCCGCCGTCTCGAAGCGGAACCTTGGCAGAACCAATCTAGGGCTCCGACGGAGCTATTTTACCGGGGAAACATCCCTCCGGGAGGGGGGAATCATCACCATCATCATCACCATCAATCCTATCATCAAGAGGGGGTCAATCTCCGTCAACATCTTCACCAACACCATCTCCTCTCAAACCCTAGTTCATCTCTTGTATCTGATCTTCGTCTCAAAACCTCAGATTGGTACCTATGGGTTGCTAGTAGTGTTGATTACTCCTTGCAGTTGATGCTAGTTGGTTTATTCGGTGGAAGATCATATGTTCAGATCCTTAAGGATAATTAATACTACTCTGATTATGAACATGAATATGCTTTGTGAGTAGTTACATTTGTTTTTGTTATAAGTAAACATGTGAATTTGGTATTCGTTCGATATTTTGATGAGATGTATGTTATCTCTCCTCTAGTGGTGCTATGTGAACGTCGACGACATGAAACTTCACCATGATTTGGGCCTAGGGGAAGGCATTGGGAAGTAATAAGTAGATTATGGGTTCCTAGAGTGATAGTAGCTTAAACCCTAGTTTATGTGTTCCTTCGTAAGGGGCTAATTTGGATCCATATGTTTCATGCTATGGTTAGGTTTACCTTAATTCTTATTTCGTAGTCGCAGATGCTTGTGAGAGGGGTTAATCATAAGTGGGAGGCTTGTCCAAGGAAGGACAAGACCCAAGCACTAGTCCTGCCACATATTAAATTATCAAAGTAACAAACGCGAATCATATGGGCATGATGAAAACTAACTTGACAATAATTCCCATGTGTCATCGGGAGCGCTTTGCTTTATATAAGAGTTCATCCAGGCTTGTCGTTTGCTAAAAAAGGATTGGTCCACCTTGCTGCACCTTGTTTACTTTTGTTACTCGTTACCCGTTACGAATTATCTTATCACAAAACTATATGATACCAATAATTCCAGGGCTTGCGCAAAATACCTTGCTAAAAACAGCTTGCCATTTCCTTCCGCTCCTCATTGGGTTCGACACTCTTACTTATCGAAAGGACTAAAATAGATCCCCTATACTTGTGGGTCATCATGACTCTTTCCTGGCACCATAACCGGGGAGAGAAGCGCCTTTGGTAAATGGAATTTGGTAAGGAAACATTTATATAGTGTGCTGAAATTTACTGTCACTTGTTACTATGGAAAATAATCCTTTGAGGGGCTTGTTCAGGGTATCTTCAGCTCGACCGGAAGATCAAAGAGTTTTTCCTCAACGTACTGCACCTACTGAAAATATTTATTATGAAATTCCTTCGGGTATGATAGAGATGCTGCTAGCTAATCCTTATGCAGGAGATGGAACATTACATCCTGATATGCACCTAATCTATGTGGATGAAGTTTGTGGATTATTTAACCTTGTAGGTGTGCCCGAGGATGTTTTCGAGAAGAAGGTCTTCCCTTTATCTTTCAAGGAAAAGGCATTGACATGGTATAGGCTATGTGATGATACTGGATCATGGAACTACAACCAATTGAAATTGGAATTTCATCTAAAGTTTTATCCTATGCATCTGGTTCATGGTGATCAGAATTATATATATTATTTTTGGACTCGTGAATGAGAAAGTATCGCTCAATCTTGACGGAGTCTTAAGTCAATGTTATATTCATGCCCCAATCATGAGCTTCCAAGAGAAATTATTATTCAGAAGTTTATGCTCGGCTTTCTCATAATGATCGGTCCATGCTTGATACTTCTTGTACTCGTTCTTTTATGAAGAAGACAATTGAAATCATATGGGATTTATTGGAAATAATTAAATGCAACTCCGAAGATTGGAAACTCGACGAAGGTAAGGAGTCATGTATAAACCTTAAGTTAGTTTGTGTTAAAGCTTTTATGGATATTGATGCTTTTCGTGATTTTAGCACTAAATATGGACTTGACTCTGAGATAGTAGCTCCTTTCCGTGAATCATTTGCTACTCATGTTGATCTCCCTAAGGAGAAGTGGTTTAAATATCATCCTCCCACTAGAGTTAAAGTAGTAGAACCTATTAAAGTTGAAGAAGAAACCATTATTATAATGTTGATCCTATTGTTCCTACTGTTTATATTGAGAAACCACCTTTTCCTGTTAGAATGAAGGATCATGCTAAAGGTTCAACTGTAGTTCGTAAGAGTTGTACTAGAACACCTAGTATTTCTATGGTCAAAGATCTCTTGGTTGATAATATTGATGGGCATGTTATTTATTTCTGTGATGAAGCTGCTTGAATTGCTAAACCTCATACTAAAGATAAACATAGACCCGTTGTTGGCATGCCTGTTGTTTCCGTTAAAATTGGAGATCATTGTTATCATGGCATGTGTGATGTGGCTACTGGTGTGAGTGCAATTCCTTTTACCTTATATCAAGAAATTATGAATGATATTGCACCTGCTGAGATGGAAGATATTCATGTTACTATTAAGCTTGCCAATAGAGATACTATATCACCAATTGGTATTGTTAGAGATTTTGAAGTCTTGTGTGGGAAAATAAAATGCCCCACTGATTTTCTTGTTCTTGCTTCCCACAAGATGATTTTTGTCCAATTATATTTGGTAGACCTTTTTTGAATACTATTAATGCTAAGATAGACTGCGAGAAGGATATTCTTATTGTTGGTTAAGGGTATATGTCTCATGATTTTAATTTCTCTAAATTTCATAGACAACCCCATGGTAAAGAATTGCCTAGTAAGGATGAAATTATTGGTCTTGATTCTATTGTTGTGCCTCCTACTGATACTTAGAACAATATTTACTAGACCATGAAAATTATATGTTTATGAATGAAAGAAGGAAATAGATGAAATATTCTTTAATCAAGGACCTATTTTGACACACAACTTTCCAATTGAAATCCTTGGGGATCCTCCTCCACCCATGGGTGATCTCATGTTTGAGCTTAAACAATTACCTGACACTTTGAAATATGCTTATCTTGATGAAAAGAAGACATATCCTGTTATTATTAGTGCTAACCTTTCAAACCATGAAGAGAAGAAATTATTGAAAACTCTGAAGAAGCACCATGCCGCTATTGGATATATTCTTGATGACCTTAAGGGCATTAGTCCCACTCTATGTCAGCACAAAAGTAATTTGAAGCCTGATGCTAAACCAGTTGTTGATCACCAATGAAGGTTAAATCCTAAGATGAAAGAAGTGGTAAGAAATGGAATACTAAAGCTTATGGAGGCAGGTATAATTTATCCTATTGCTGATAGTAGATGGGTAAGTCATGTTCCTTGTGTCCCTAAGAAGAAAGGTATTACTGTTGTTCATAATGATAAGAGTGAATTGATTCGACAAAGAATTCTTACAAGTTATAGAAATGGTAATTGATTTTCGCAAATTAAATAAAGCTACTAGAAAAGATCATTACCCTGTACCTTTTATTGATCAAATGCTAGAAAGACTATCCGAACATACACATTTCTGTTTTCTAGATGGTTATTCTGGTTTCTCTCAAATACCCGTGTCAAAAGATGATCAGGAAAACACAACTTTTACTTGCCCATTCGGTACCTTTGCTTATAAACATATGCCTTTTGGTTTATGCAATGCACCTACTACCTTTCAAAGATGTATAAGTGCTATATTCTTTGACTTTTTGTGAAAAGATTCACTGGTATAGCAAGGTGCTATACAAACGGTTTTTAACCCATATCTGCGACGGCATTCGGAACCATCACCTAGTGAGTGACTCTGATAGGGGGGGGGGGGTCCTTCCCACACAACCTAGAAACCGTCGGGGATATGCCCTCCTGGCACACACGCTCGACAAAATGAGGTCGTGTACCATTGCCGGCGAGCAAATATGGTTATATGTACAGTAGTACTAAAAAATACAATTATACATGTGAAATCGTTTCTGGTCGTAAGTACATCCCACACAGTCAGTCCCCACTAAAAGTTTTCGTTCGTATATACATCCCGCATAGTGGCTGCAAGGAAAATGTTTTCGTTTGTAGGTACATCACACACAATTTACCATATTAAATAATTTGTGATAGCGTTCCCATCACACACAATATTTACAATTTTATCGTTTGCATTATTGAATTCATAACACACGGTGCGAAGAAGAAACTGTGTGGCAAAGGCTGTCCACATAGTTTTTATGCGGTAAACGTTTGCGCAAGGTGGCCTAACGCAAACAATTTTGAAGATAATGTCGTGAGTGATTGGTCATCGATCCAACATGGTTCAGTCCTAGAAACTGTGTGTGTTGCCTTAGGTCATCGACCATGGTATTTTCTCAATAACCGTTTGCAATAGCAGAAACCAATTAGCAAGCTAATTCACCATTAGCAGGCTAATTGCCCTATTATTAATAATCCATTTATTAATCTAATTGACATTCATATTAAACACATAATATATTTCATTCTCATATTAAGGAAGCAGGATTTCATAATGGAAATACATCAGAGTACAACATGATATAGCTTTAGCGCTCAGCTACCCCATTACACAACTGCACCGGCACCAAGTTTCACATGCAACATCTAGAACGATTCGAAATTAGCATCATAGACAGTACATAGACAGATGCATCTTATCGGGAAAACTGCTGAAGCGGAAGGCAAATATTGAGCCTTCATTGACGTTGAAGGTCTTTGCAACTTTAGGCCAGTGCCTATGGATGATTGACTGTCCATCCTTTGTCCTCTTCAGGAACACTTCAATATTGAACCGTGGGTGTTGTATGACAACATTCCTCGCCTCCTGACAATAGAGGTGGTTTGAGAGGTAATCATCAGTGAACTGCTTTGGAAAAGCCTAAAAAGAAGGATGTACATAAATATCTTCTCTATATTGGAAATGGGGCAAAGGAATAAAAAAGGCAAGGTATAATAGTTAGTACCATCTTGTAGTGAGCTGATGTCTTCTTCATTGTGCAGACAAAGAGCTTGTTCTTTTTTGTCGCTAATTTCTTTATCCTAACAATATTTCTGAGTTTCTTGACTTGATTGATATTCATGGTCATTTCCCCATATGAAAAAGGGTCGAATAGTGGGTCAAAACCTCTACCAATAGGACCTACGTGTGCAAGACCAAATTGTTAAAAACCTAAATATTAGTATGGTTCCTGCTATTGAACAGTAATATGCTATTAGACAACGGACCATTCACATGCTAACCTCGATTATAAACTTTAGTGCTTCCCGTTGTTTCCCTACAACACATATAAGGTAGTTAGTCATTAGGTTAAGTAAAGGTTCGCATGCTATCAGTAAAATATGTTGATGAAAAATAAGCACATTGCAGATTCATCATATTATTTCAAGCCACATGGAAAACCTATTTATCCAAACCAAGCATGATTAAGAACTAGGAAATATAGCACTTGTATATGTTTCTCATGTATTAAATGCAGCCAAATTTGATTTATTTCTCACATGCACAACAATACAAAATTGGGATAATTAGATTTATGCCCCTAGTTGTGTCCCACTCGTCTGTTTTACCCCTAATTCCCAAAAGTCACTGGTTCTGTCCAAGTCACTTTGCTCCTCTTATGCTTTTGCCCTTTGACCGTTTGACCGTCAGTTTGAAAACTTCATAACTAATTCATACTAAATCAGAAAAATGCAAATAAGATACCAAAATGTTCAAAAAAAAACATCACCTATATGTGAGTGTCATTTGCATTCATGAAAAAAGTGTTGGAAAGTGCCCATCCGAGTTTTAGCTCTTATGCTACCACCATGAATAGTAAAATCTAAAAAAGTTCAAAAAAATTCAAAAAAAATTGGTGGCAAAGAATCACAAATGTTTTAAGTGCCTGCCAAGTTTCATCAGGGAATAACATTCATGGGTGTCGCAGCAAAAAAAACAATTAGCACTCCAAAATAGATTATTTTTTTTGCCACGACTTCCACGAATGCCGTTCCCTACAGAAACTTGGCAAGCACTTAGAACATTTGTCGTTCTTTGACACCATATTTTTTGGAAATTTTTTGAATATTTTTGAGTTTACTATTCATGGTGGTATCAGAAGAGCTAAAACTCGGATGTGCACTTTCCAACACTTTTTCATGAATGCAAATGACACTCACATATAGGTGATGTTTTTCTGAACATTTTGGTATCTTATTTGCATTTTTTTGATTTAGTATGAATTAGTTATGAAGTTTTCAATTTGACAGTCAAACGGTCAACGGCCAAAAGCATAAGAGGAGCAAAGTGACTTGGACAGAACCGGTGACTTTTCGGAATTAGGGGTAAAACAGACGAGTGGGGCACAACTAGGGGCATATATCTAATTATCCCTACAAAATTCCACCCACGACAATTGGACATCGCATTGGAGAATTGAACCAAGCAGTTAACTAAACACCACAACAAATCAACCAAACATTAACTGAGCACCACATTGCACAATCTAACATACTCTTAATAGAATATCAGACAGTTAACTGAACCAAGCATGCTTAACAACTTGGAAATATAGAAATTGTATTTGTTTCTCATGTATTTAGTATAGCCAAATTCGATTTACTTCTCACATGGTATACAATAACAGAATGGACCCATAACTATTGAACATCGCATTGCGGAATTGAACCAAATAGTTAACTAAACTCCACAACACAAATGAACCAAACGTTAACTAAGCACCACATTGCACAATGTATAAGAAAACCAAGCATGCTTGACAAATTGGAAATATAGCAATTGTATTCGTTTCGCATGTATTTTGTAAAGATAGATTCGATTTATTTCTCACATGGAAGACAATACAAAATTGCAGCCTGAAGAATTGAACATCACATTTGCAGAATTGAACCAAATAGTTACCTGAAGACAACAACTAATTAACCAAATAGTTAATAAGGAGCACCACACTACACGACATATAGAACATATACACAGGAGCAACAGATTGCATGGTAAAATTAGATAGCACAATTCACTAGAATTTGTTAAGGAAAGGCAGGAGTAGCACATGCAATGGGTAAACCGAGCATACTTAACCGGATAGCTAGCAAATGACAAGGTGCCCCTCCAAGATCTGGGGGTCGGCACAGGCATCGCGACCTCATCCGCGCGTGCGGCCACGATTTGCTTCTCTGCTCTCAAATGCTCCTTGAGCTCCTGGCTATACTGCATGCACCATGGCTTAGGGTGGTGCTTATTTGGTGGAGGGGTTGGTGATTTGGGTGGATGTCGCGCCGGCGGTCGGGGCATGTGGGATGTGGAAGGAGGAGGATGATGGGGGTGTGGTGTGGATTACCTGCCTGGATAGACGAGGCGGAGCAGCGTGAAGGAGGGTCGCCGGTGAGGGGGGTGGTGCTGCAAGCAAGGAGTGAAGGTTTCAACTTGGAAAGGAAGGCAAAAACAGGGGAAATGTGGTGTTTGGTAAGGGGTAGGGGGCAGGGAGGTAGATATTTCTGCGGAAGCCGGAAATTTTGAATCGGTTCAGCGAAAAAACTGGCGCGCAAAGTTTCATCAGACACGGTCCCTGTACGATATGTGAACATCACAAACGATTCAGTTAGCTTAACCCATGTGTGATGAGTTCGAATGACAAAAATTTTGGTTCCAATTTACCTAGTTACAGTGCTCATCCATGTCATTGCATAATTTGGGTACACAAAGGAGACTACAGCACACCCTCACTTCGTAATCGAGCAAGTTCAGCAATTAAACAGAACTACTTGGCATAAACATTACTCTAACAAATTAAAGATCGGCGCTCTTAGTTAAACAAAACAAAGAGTACTACTACAGCTGGTGCTCGTCGATCTCCCCCGCCTCCTCCATGTCCAGCTCGTGCCCGACGGTCTCCTGGGTATGAGCTCCATGGCATCCTTCGTACCATATTCGACAAGCATCTCGCCATCCGCGTCCACCATCTGTTTGGAAAAGGCCGCCACGAGCTGGGCGTGGGAGGCTGTGATCTAGGCTTGAACGGGCTCCGTCGTCAAAAGGTATGCGGCGGAGTAACGGACGGCTGCTTGAACGCTCTCGGCGATTGCGAACTCTTTGGCCGTGGGTTGCCGACCGTTGTCGGAGAAGCTTCGTTCAATTTGTGCGGTGACCACCACGAGCTGGGCGTGGGCGGCCTCCATCAGGGCTAAGGCCACCGTTGTGGAATGGGCAGCTTCTGTGCCGCTCTCGCCAGCTGCTATCCCCGAGGCAGATGTTGTTGCCGCCACCTAATAAGCAACAACGGCCGTTTGGGCTGCATTGGCCGCCCGACCGCAGATTCCGGTCGTGCTCATGCACCTTGTTAGCATGCGCATGGCGGCTATGGCCGCGTGTGACACCCCGAGACCGATGCTCCAATTGCCTTCCATTTAATTTAGTTGTTGTTGTGTGTTTATTTTGTGTAGCATTGTCATAATTGTTTTGCATATTCTTTTCCCTACGATTGTTGCCATGATCATGTCGAGTGCCTTGTCATTTTTGCTTCTTGCTTAATGATCACCAATGTTTACATTGCATTGTGCCTTTTGTCATTTTGCATTTCATCATAATCACCATGTGCATTGCATTCTTCATGATGTTGTCTTGCTCTGTGCATGTTGCATGTGACCAAACCCCTTGCTATGTCTCTCAAATCTACCCATGCATCAACACCTCCTTCTTCCTTCTTATCAATTTCATTTTTGCTAGTGCCATTTTCTATCCTCCATAAATGTTCATTCTTTCCCTAAAAATCTTGCACATTGTCCACATCCTCTCTGCTAATTTTCGGTCCATTTGAAAGTGTTTTGGTTGGGTTAAAAATGGCGCAAGTTTGAATTTAATTCAAACTTGAATTATTTTTATATCTTTAAAAATTTCTAAACCATTTTATTCAAATTGTTCATAAATCCAGGATCTCAGATCTATTTCTGCCTCAGTCTACTTCCTTCCAGATGTCCCTGTGAATTTCTACTCTTGTTATTCTGTCTGAAGAATTAAAGAAAAGAAATGAGGGACAAAGGAAGAGCAGCCCAGTGAAGCCCACCTATCTTACTTGTTCACTGCAGCCCACAGCGCAATGCCAGCCCATCTCCACAAGAGCTTTGTCCTCCCACTGTATGGTGTGCATCGAGAGACTCCATGTCGACATCCGCGGTGATTTGACGGCCGGGGACTCCCCGAGAGCCCTATTTAGCACGTCCTGTGCCTTGCCCTAGACCTCCTCCTTCCATTCCCCTCCTCTCCTGCCCTCGCCTCCACCCAGGTAAGCCTCTCCATGCCAAGCCATCGCCATGGCTGAGCTGAGCTTGAGCTCGAACTCGGGTTGATCCGCCCGTCTCCGTCCAGCTTCTTCCATTAGGAGAACCAGCGCGTCGACCACCATCTTCCTCACCTACGCACGCGTCCACACGGTCCCAGGAGCTCCTTCCCCTTTGTCATCTTCGCTCTCTGCTTCCCGGAGCCTCGGCGCGCCGGAGATCAGTAGCTCGCCGTCACCCACGTCCACATCGTCGTATTCTTCCTCTTCATCGCCGCGAGACGCCAAGTTCCTCGACGTCGTCTACTCTGCTTCCTAATCTCCGCGGACCCAATCACCTCTGCCATCAGCGCCTCTGTCGTCGCCCTTCCGGCTTCGTCTTCTTGTCCTATGGGACCTCGATGAGCAGCCGCTCCTCCCAGCCCCCCCTTCCGCATTGTTTCCGTCGTCGTAGTCGCCGATCTTCGCGCCCTGAGTCCGTCCGCCATGGGCGATCTCGAGTTTTAGCTCATGCTCGTGTCGCTGCTTCTGCTCGCAGTTCACACACACACCGTCGTGTCATTGCTCCACCACACGTATCCACGCACGTCGCCGCCACTCCAACGGGCATCCATGGCCATATTCGTGCCCATGCCCAGCCGTGCCCCACCACGGTTTCTGCCCTCGCCCAGCCAAGCCTGCCTTGCCGCACCCACGCATGCTCCTGTATGCAATTGAACCTCTGTGTTCGCGGAGTAGCTACAGAGAACCACGCACGCGGCTCTGGTCGCCTTCTTCTCCATGTCCGGGACGACCTGTAGCTCGTGCTCGAATGCCTGCGCACACGCCGCACCCTTGCATCCTCGCACGCACTCCCCGCAAGCGTCTGCCTTGCCGTGCCTCGCTGCCGTGGCCGAGACGAGCTCCTACCTGAGCTTGTTCTCGAGCCCTTGCTCATGTTGTTGCTCCACCACTCGCGCAACCACACCCACGCAGGTTTCCGCACGCCCGCTGCTGTCCTATAGCATCGATGCCCGCTGCTTTGCTCGCTTGCGTCATCGGCGAGCATCACCGTGAGCCATGGCTCCAAAAGCTCGACCTTCTGCAGTTGGCTGAAGTAGAGTGTCGTCCTCAATTCTTTCACGAAGAAAGGCATTGCCCATTCTTCATTTATTTTTGCACACAACCATTTGGGCCAGATCTGCTACCGGGCTTGCACAGTGCATTGAATCCGGCCTGTGTATGTTTTTTTTCCTTCTGTTCTCTGTGATTTAATGTTACATTGCATTGCATAATTACAGAAATGACATTCTTGCATTGCTCATATATAAATAACCATGCATCAGTTTGCAACAAACTTCATATGCAAAATGCTTAGAATTTCATCTACTTTCGTAATATGCATCTTTCATCCATGTTTAAAATTTTTAACTTGTTGTTTGCTTTAATTTTCTTAAATGCCATGTTAAAATGATTTATTTCATAACTAAATAACTGTAGCTCCATTTTCAATAAACTTTATATGTAAATGGGGTGAAATAATGCCTAGTTTAACATGGTGCACTTTATTTTCCTGTTTAACAACAATAAAATATGTTTTAGGGCAGAACAGTACCAAATTCGAAATATGCATATGGGGATTTTAAGGAATTGTTGTTTGTTGTTCCGGCCTCATTTAAACTTGTCTAGATAGGTAGTTTTTCATATGCTTCACCCCTTGCCATGTTTAATAACATTTAATATTGTTGGTTACCTAAACGAGAGAGAACTAAATAATTGATGTGGTGTTTCATTAATGTGTAACTCGTTGCATATTGAGCTCCACTTAATTTGTAGTATTGTGTGTTGCAGTTTGCCATGCCATGCCTTATTAAACTGGACATGCATCATACTTGTTTGTGCATCATGCCATGTTTATGCTTGTGCATTTACCATGTTGTTTGTTTCTTTTCGGTGTTGCTTCTAAGTTCCGGTAATGTTGCGATTGTGAGGATTCGTTTGACTACTCCCATTCGTATTCTTTATGGACTTGTTCTTCTTCCTAGCGGGATCTCAGGCAAGATGACCGTCACCTTGGATCTCATTACTATCATTGCTTTGCTAGTTACTTCGTTTTATCGCTATGCTGCGCTACCTATCACTTGTTCTTCAAGCCTCCCAATTTGCCATGTCAGCCTCTAACCTTTTTCACCCTTCCTATCACAATATCTCTTATTTAATTAATGCATCAATATACTTGGTAAAGGGTGGAAGGCTCGGCCTTATGCCTGGTGTTTTGTTCCACTCTTGCCGCCCTAGTTTCCGTCATACCGGTGTTATATTCCTTGATTTTGCGTTCCTTATGCGGTTGGGTGATTTATGGGACCCCCTTGACAGTTCACTTTGAATAAAACTCCTCTAGCAAGGCCCAACCTTGGTATTACCATTTGCCTACCTAAGCCTTTTTCCCTTGGGTTTCCGGAGCCCGAGGGTCATCTTTATCTAACCCCCCCCCCCCCGGGCCAGTGCTCCTTCGAGTGTTGGTCCGAACCGAGTAGACTACGGGGCCACCTCGGGGAAACTTGAGGGCTGGTTTTACTCGTAGGATTTTTCATCTGGTGTGCCTCTGAGAACGAGATGTGCATCTCCTATCGGGATTTGTCGGCACATCAGGCGGCTTTGCTGGTCTTGTTTTACAATTGTCGAAATGTCTTGTAAACCGGGATTCCGAGACTGATCGGGTCTTCCTGGGAGAAGGAATATCCTTCGTTGACCGTGAGAGCTTGTGATGGGCTAAGTTGGGACACCCCTGCAGGGTATAAACTTCCAAGATCCGTGCCCGTGGTTATGTGGCAGATGGGAATTTGTTAATATCCGGTTGTAGATAGCTTGACACCAGATTCGAATTAAAATACATCAACATCGTGTGTAGCCATGATGGTCTCTTTTCGGCGGAGTCCGGGAAGTGGACACGGTTTTGGGTTATGTTTGACGTAAACAAGAGTTCAGGATCACTTCTTGATCATTGCTAGCTTCACGGCCGTTCTGTTGCTTCTCTTCTCGCTCTTATTTGCGTATGTTAGCCACCATATCATGCTTAGTCGTTGTTGCAACCTCACCACTTATCCTTTCCTCACCCATTAAGCTTTGCTAGTCTTGATACCCATGGTAATGGGATTGCTGAGTCCTCGTGGCTCACAGATTACTACAACAACAGTTGCACATACAGGTTATGCGATGATCATGACGTGAGAGCGATGCTTGCTTGTTTTGGAGTTCTTCTCCTGCTACTTCTTTGATCAGGGGTTAGGTTCCAGGTCGGCAACCTGGGCTAGCAGGGTGGATGTCGTTTGAGCTTCTGATTGTGTTTCATCCGTAGTCGGATGTTGCTCTTATGTATGATGGTGTTGTATTCGTGTGGCATTGTATGCCTCTTGTATGTATCCCCAACTATTATGTAATGGTACGATGTAATGATATCCACCTTGCAAAAGCATCTCCAATATGCGCTTCTATCCTTAGTGGGACCTTCGAGTTCCTTTAGGATAGGGTCGCATATTGGGCGTGACAAGTTGGTATCAGAGCCTCGACCGACCATAGGAGCCCCCTTGATTGATCGTGTAGTTTGGCCGTTGTCAAGTCTAGAAGAAAACTGATTTCTGAGTCTAGTTATATCGGAGAGTAGGAATTCTTTTTACTCTTCAGCCCCTTCCTCGCTCTGGTCAGGAATCTTGACGTAGCTATTTTGAATTACTCCTCTTCCCTTTCAAACTTTCTTTAGGATCACGCAGTTGGTTTTTCGATCGTTGGTTCTCAGCTCTTTTCATCCGGTGCATTTCTCGTCAAGTTGTCTCGAGCCTCTTCATCGTTGCCAAGTTCAATCCTTAGTTCTTTCTCAGCGGCGAGGTTTTCCCCGTCCTCACTTGTCTTCTTTTTCCCACCCGCCCACCTTTTTTCTTCACGGAGTCGAAGTTTGTAATCGAGTATCCATCCTACTCGTGTGAAGCCTTTGCTTTCTTTCAACATGTGTTTCCTCTTGAAGTTATTCATCGGTTTTTTTTCCTTCCAAGTTGCCTTTGTTTTCCCGCCCTCCCACCCTCTTCTTCCCGGAGCCTGAGTCTATTTCGAGCATCAATTTCATTCGTGCGGAGCTTTTTTTCAGTCTTCCCTCAATTATTTCAACCGGTGAATACTCGTTTTCGTTCGACTCTCTTCATCTCTTTCTTCTCCGGTGGACTCAGTTCAAGTATCCGGTGTTGTCCATATCCTTGTTGGTCTGTGTTCTAACTAATTCGAGGTTGTCACCTCATTCAAATATTTCAATTGTTGCGGTGCATCATCTATCTATTTAACAATCCTTTTTCAACGATGTTTTCTTTAGTGGGCCCTAACCCACATGTTGTTTCCCAGGATCTTACCTGACTCTTCTAATTCTCCCGGAGTTATTCTCAAATTCTTTTCAAGTGTGACATAAGAATGGATCCCATTAGTCACTTTCCTTCTCCAAGATCTCTTTCAAATTCGTTTCATTGTTGGCTCAACCTCTTGGCTTTTCATTCTCCCGGAGAATCTCAGTAATTTTGGTGGTGTTTTCCGTCATCATTTAAAGAGCAAAGAAGATTTTTTCCTCTAAATCTTGTCTGTTCTCGCGAAGTTTCGTGCTTCTAGCTTCATGTTATCCTCTCAAATTATTCTATTTGTCACATATTCCTTTTCTTAACCATTCGGAGTATGTTAGAAGTTGTTTTCCCGTTTCTTTTCACCGGAGGCCATCATTCCAGAAGAATTCTCCGTCCTCACATTTCAGCTAACGTTATCCAGTTATCCCGGTGCTTCATTCAAGTGTTCTTTAATCAGCTCATGATCTCTTTGTTCTTTTGCATCTAAATCCCCTCAAGCATATTTGTTCTTCTAATTCTTCCCGGTGATGCATTCTCTTTCATCAGTCATTTTCGAATTCTTGTGGTGGTTCGTTCAAGATTATTTTTCTTTGATTATCATATCAATTCATTCGTTCTTTTCAATCCTATCGGTGGTTCATGAAGACTTTCTCAAGTTTTGTGCTATATCCCCATTAATCCTTTTTCAATAAGAATAAGTTACATGCCAAATCCGGTTGTCATCAATTAAATTTGATGAGGATAAGCATAACGTAATTCTTATTCTTATTTCATCATCGTCAAGTAATCCCTTACTTTGGAGTTTTTTCTTGAGGAATAAATTCTAGTTTCAAGTGTTTTCATCTTTTCTTTTTTGGAGTTCAAATTTCCTCGGTCATTTCGTAGGAACCTCCATCTAAATCATCGCAAGCTTTAATCTTATTCTCTCGTTCTTCATTCTATCTCATGATCTTTTGTCACCGGAGTTCTTCATGGTGGTTCTTCATGACTTAATTCATTCTTCAAGAGTTCATCAAGATTATGTTGGAGGAGTTCAAGTATCTTTTCTTCTTGCATCTCGAAGTGCAATTAATTCTCTGTATTCTTCTAAAGTGGAGTTTTCCATTTTCTTCATGCTTCTCAGCTATTCAGACACTGGTTGTGGTATAATTTCACCTCCAGTTTTGAGTTGTTTTTGATAAGTCCACCACAAGCTTATTCTTTTGTTGTTGATTTTCTCAACAACTCCGTTCACCCTTTCCTTCTAAGAAGGCTATCTAATTCATTCATGGTGGAAGTTGTTGTTCTCCTATCAGTTCTTTTCATTCCATTCTTTCAATTCTTCCGGAGGCATTGCGTTGTTCATCTCATCAAGTGACATCCCATCTTGTGAAGTTCATGTTCTATTCCTTCCATCTTTAGCTGGAGTGCTGCCGGAATTCTTTCGCTCCTTTTCCCTTTCTACCATGTTCTAACCGGGCTGGTTTCATAGTCTATCTTTTCCTTGAGCTTTTTATTCTCGTCATATTCGCTGTTCATCTTTTCTATCCGAGTGCTCTCGACTTTGTTCATCTTCTCTCTTGTGTTCTTACTTCACCTCTTCCCCTTTCTCTTCCATCTTGTTCCTAAGATCTCGGGACGAGATCTTTTGTTAGTGGAGGAGTGTTGTGACACCCCGAGACCGATGCTCCAGTTGCCTTCCATTTATTTTACTAGTTGTTGTGTGTTTATTTTGTGTGCCATTGTCATAATTGTTTTGCATATTATTTTCCCTACTATTGTTGCCATGATCATGTTGAGTGCCTTGTCATTTTTGCTTCTTGCTTCATGATCACCATTGTGTACATTGCATTGTGCCTTTTGTCATTTTGCATTTCATCATAATCACCATGTGCATTGCATTCTTCATGATGTTCTCTTGCTAAATGCATGTTGAATGTGACCAAACCCCTTGCGATGTCTCTCAAATCTACCCGTGCATCAACAACTCCTTCTTCCTTCCTATTCATTTCATTTTTGCTAGTGCCATTTTCTATCCTCGATAAATGTTCATTCTTTCCATAAAAATCCTGCATATTCTCCACATCCTCTCTGCTAATTTTCAGTCCATTTGAAAGTGTTTTGGTTGGGTTAAAAATGGCTCAAGTTTGAATTTAATTCAAGCTTGAATTATTTTTATATCTCTAAAAATTTCCAAACCATTTTATTCAAATTGTTCATAAATCCAGGATCTCAGATCTATTTCTGCCTCAGTCTACTTCCTTCCAGATGTCCCTGTGCATTTCTGCTCTTGTTATTCTGTCTGAAGAATTAAAGAAAAGAAATGAGGGACAACGGAAGAGCAGCCAAGTGAAGCCCACCTATCTTACCTATTCACTGCAGCCCACAGCGCACTGCAAGCCCATCTCCACAGGAGCTTCGTCCTCCCACTGTACGGCGCGCATCGAGAGCCTCCACGTCGACATCCGCGGTGATTTGACGGCCGGAGACTGCCCGAGAGCCCTATTTGGCACGTCATGTGCCTTGCCCTAGACCTCCTCTTTCCATTCCCCTCCTCTCCTGCCCTCGCCGCCACCCAGGTAAGCCTCTCCATGCCAAGCCGTCGCCATGGCCGAGCTAAGCTTGAGCTCGAGCTCGGGTTGATCCGCCCGTCTCCGTCCTGCTTCTTCCGTTAGGAAAACCGGCGCGTCGACCATCGTATTCCTCGCCTACGCACGTGTTCACACGGTCCCAGGAGCTCCTTCCCCTTCGTCCTCTTCGCTCTCTGCTTTCTCGGAGCCGCGGCACGCCGGAGATCAGCAGCTCGCCGTCACCCACGTCCACGTCATCGTACTCTTCCTCTTCGTCACAGCGGGACGCCAAGTTCCTCGACGTCATCTACTCCACTTCCTAATCTCCGTGGACCCGATCACCTCTGCCAGCAGCGCCTCTCTCGTCGCCCTTCCAGCTTCGTCTTCTTGTCCTATGGGACCTCGGTGAGCAGCCGCTCCTCCCAGCCCCCTTCCGTTTTGTTTCCGTTGTCGTAGTCGCCGATCTTCGCGCCCTGAGTCCATCCACCATGGGCGATCTCGAGTTTTAGCTCGTGCTCGTGTTGCTGCTTCTTCTCGCTGTTCACACACACACCATCGCGTCGTTGCTCCACCACATGCACCCACGCACGTCGCCGCCGCTCCAACGGGCATCCATGGCCGTAGTCGTGCCCATGCCCAGCCGTGCCTCACCACGGTTTCTGCCCTCGCCCAGCCGAGCCCGCCTTGCCGCACCTATGCATGCTCCTGTATGCAATCAAACCTCTATGTTCACGGAGTAGCTACCGAGCACCACACACGCGGCTCTGGTCGCCTTCTTCTCCATGTCCGGGACGAGCTGTAGCTCGTGCTCGAACGCCTGCGCACACGCCACGCCCTTGCATCCTCACACGCACTCCCCGCAAGCCTCTGCCTTGCCATGCCTCGCTGCCGTGGCCAAGACGAGCTCCTACCTAAGCTTGTTCTCGAGCTCTTGCTCATGCCATTGCTCCGCCGCTCGCGCAACCACACCCACGCAGGTTTCCACACGCCCGCTGCTGTCCTGTAGCGTTGATGCCCGCTGCTTTGCTCGCTTGCGTCACCGGCTAGCATCACCGTGAGCCATGGCTCCAAAAGCTCGACTTTGTGCCGTTGGCTCAAGTAGTATGCCATCCTCAATTATTTCACGAAGACAGGCACAACCGAGTTGGCTAGCACAGCTGGCATTCGCACAAGAGGTCCTGTGTTCGATTCTGTCCCAGGGACCCAAGTTTTTGCCCATTCTTCATTTATTTTTGCACACAGACATTTGGACCAGATCTGCTACCGGGATTGCACAGTGCGTTGAATCCGGCCCGTGTATGTTTTTTCCTTCTGTTCTCTCTGATTTGACGTTATATTGCATTGCATAATTACAGAAATGACATTATCTTGCATTGCTCATATATAAATAACCATGCATCGGTTTGCAACAAACTTCATATGCAAAATGCTTAGAATTTCATCTACTTTTGTAATATGCATCTTTCATCCATGTTTAAAATGTTTAACTTGTTTTTTTCTTTAATTTCCTTAAATGCCATGTTAAAATGATTTATTTCATAACTAAATAACCGTAGCTCCATTTTTAATAATTTTCTATGTAAATGGGGTGGAAAAATGCCTAGTTTAACATGGTGCACTTTATTTTCCTGTTTAACAACAATAAAATATGTTTTAGGGCAGAACAGTACCAAATTCGAAATATGCATATGGGGATTTTATGGAATTTTGTTTGTTGTTCCGGCCTCATTTAAACTTGTCTAGATAAGTAGTTTTTCATATGCTTCACCCCTTGCCATGTTTAATAACATTTAATATTGTTGTGTACATAAACGAGAGAGAACTAAATAATTGATGTGGTGTTTTGTCAATGTGTAACTCATTGCATATTGAGCTCTACTTAATTTGTAGTATTGTTTGTCGCAGTTTGCCATGCCATGCCTTATTAAACTGGACATGCATCATACTTGTTTGTGCATCATGCCATGTTTATGCTTGTGCATTTACCATGTTGTTTTTTTCTTTCCGGCGTTGCTTCTTAGTTCAAGTAATGTTGCGATTCTAAAGATTCGTTCGACTACTCCCGTTTGTCGGAGTAATGGGCCACGGGTAAGCTGACCCGAGCCCTAGAACCTTTCAAGACATTGGGATCAGTAGCGCCGCCTAGGCCAAGTCCCAACGGCGACTCCAAGATATGCCGAGTCCCAGACGGCGACTCTAAGATATGCCGAGTCCCAGACGGCGACTCCAAGATATGTCGAGTCCCAGCGGCGACTTCAAGATATGTCGAGTCCCAGACGGCGACTCCAAGATAAGCCAACTCATGGCCGGCGACTTCCAGGGAGGCCGGCTATGGAGAGTCGGCCCGCGACTCCACCCTCGTCTCGAAGGGCGAGGCGGGGTACGGCCACGGCATGGTCGTTCCCCCTGCTTACAAGGGGGCGGCGTGGCTACAGTAAGCCATATCGCTGAAGATCTCCGGTGAGGCGCGGCACTGTTGCCATGCCTGCCCTTACCTCAGCCACAGTGGGCGGCGCATGGTGCCCATGATGCTTGCTTGTACGACCCAAGGACGGCGGGGCCGCCTGTCAGTGGGTAGACAGAAGACGGCACGAGCGCCCTGAAGACGGACCATGGGAGTCGGCCCCTTGGAGTCGGCCGACCCCCCTCCCATGGGCCCCGTCTGCCATTAACCCGACAAGATGGGGAATGGCGACAGTGAACGCATGCCAGACGGCGGTGCTGTTGCCATGACTACGTGACCAAGCCAGCGTCATCCAGAGTACCGCTACAGTATCAGGCCTGTCCGCAGGGCCCGCCCGTCGGCAGAGAGGATGACGACCTGAGGGACAGACAGCTGGGACCCGTGCCCAGCCAGATTACAGTTGTACCCCTCGGGGGTAGGCCTATATAAACCCCCCGGGAAGCCCATGCAAAGGGTTCGGACCTAGATAGGAAAAGATCTTAGATCACAGGAAGGAGAGAGCTAGCCTTGCCCTCTCCTATCACCAGAAACAGCTCGAGGAGCACCATTGTAACAACTTTGCCATAGTGACCATGCGGAGACCCCGCAGAGCAGCAGTAGGGGTGTTATCTCCTCGGAGAGCCCTAAAGCTGGGTAAGTTCTGCCGGCGTGCATGTCTTCGCCTCATCCCGCTTCCGGGCACCGGCGACGTTCTACTCGCTCCCACCATGATAAGCCATCCTTTGGCATATGTCGTACCCAACCCCCGACATTTGGCACCCACTGTGGGGCGAGGTGCACCGTCGTCCGGAGACCTGCTTTGGACGGGAACCCTTTTCCTCCCTGGCGAGCGCAGCCAGCCCGGCACGCCAGATGGAGTTTGCGCCGACGCGCTGCGCGGCGCCGATATCGCCTGCGCGGCCAGCAGCCTCGCCGAGCTTATCGGTGAGGTTCGCCTCTCCGACGAGCCTACGTCCGACGCAGGCACGAGCGGCCCCGAGAGCCTCCTCGCAGGTCTCCTCGACCAACTCCATGTCGCCGGCGAGCCTGCCGTGGACCTGGAGTCCATAGGATCCATCGACCCGATGCTGGTCGACTCAGACACGGCGTCGCTCGACGCATTTCCCACCAACATGGTGGTCTACGACGAGCCGCTCCCTTGTGAGGGGAGCGGCGGGATCACCGTCACGGAGGTTCTCGTCCTTGATCACGGCGAGCGTTCCGGTGAGGGAGCGCACGACCCGGTCGACGCGGCTCTGCGAGACCTCACAACACCGATTCCGGGAGACGCCGACGCCCAGACGCTGGAGGCACGCCGCCTTCAGCTTATCGAGGGTGCTAAGAAGCTGGCAAGCATGAGGCGCTTGTCAGAAGCCTACCAGCGCGAGATGGATCGCGCCGTGGGCGGCTCACCGGCTCCGACTGGGCCTAGCTGCCTAGGCGCAGTCCAACAACGCGGGGCGGCAATCGCCAATCTATTCGGGGCTGATCGCCCTGTGTATGCCACGCCTGCGGAGAACATCCGTGCCGCCCAGGCGGCGGCAGACAAGCTCGACAACTTCGAGGGCGAAGAGCGCCGCGTGATGACGGAGCGAGTTCAGCAACTCCTCGATGCGGCTGCCGCGCAGAACGATGCCGGCTGCCGTGCAGAGGCGCCGCAGCGACAAAACAACGACCCGCCACCCTGCCGAGACCAAGGCGCAACGTCCCGGACGCCGACTGGCGGGGCCCGCGGGAAGAAGGACAAGGAGCCGGCTGCTAGCCACGGTCAGACTCGCATTACCATCGAGCGCGACCAAGACGGCCGCCCCAAAGCGGTGGAACGGCGGGACGACTATCTGCCTCCCCCTCCTCGCAGAGAAAGGCGAGTCTCCCCACCGCCCGTGGAACATCCGACTCTCGGCGACCGTCTTGGCCGCTGAGAGGGAGTCGGAGAGAACGATGCCCGCCACCGGATCGACCGACTCCACCGATCCTTGGCGCTAGAAGAAGAAGACGAGTTGGGTCCTCCCTGCTTTGGACCCCGCATCCGAGATGAGCCCTTCCCCAAAGGGTTCACGCTCCCCCGAGACACGCCCAAATATACCGGCACCATGAAGCCGGAGGACTGGCTGATCGATTACTCCACAGCCGTCAATATAGCGAACGGCAACAAGCGTGTTGCCGTAAGATATGTCCCGCTCATGCTCCAGGGCTCGGCCCGGACATGGTTGAACAGTCTAAAGCCTCGCAGCATCAACAGCTGGGTCGACTTCACCGAGGCCTTCGTCCGCAACTTCACAAGAACGTACAAGCGACCTTCCAAGCCTCGCCAACTCTCCTTGTGCGTGCAAGGCCCCAACGAATCCACTTGCGACTATCTCACGCACTTGGGCGAGCTCCGGAACTCCTGCGAAGGCGTGCACGAGGTGCAGGCTATCGAGTACTTTACTGCCGGGTGCAGAGAAGGCACCCTCCTCAAGCACAAGCTTCTCTGCGACGAGCCGGAGACCCTCGATGAACTGCTGATCACGGCAGACAAGTATGCCACGGCCGACTCCTCCATGAAGGCGGAGATTCAAGTCAGCGCGACTGGCAAAGTCGCTCCTCAGGCTCCAAGAACTCCGGCTGGGGACCCCAGTCGGCGGCAACAGCAGAACGACCACAAGCGCAAGGCCCCGCAGCCGGCTTCCAACAGCCGGCAAGTGGCGACAGTCGAAGACCAACAGCCGGAGGGACCGCCTCCGGTGAAGCGGCAGAAGGGCGGCAAGTCCAACTGGTTGCCGGCTTTCTCCTACGAGCAGACCCTGGATGGCCCTGCAAGTTCCACAGCGGCGTGAAGCCGTCAAACCACACCACCCGGAAATGCCACTGGCTGACCAGAATCGCCAAGGGAGACGGCCTACTCCCTCCCCCGCCTGCTGGGCCGCCTCCGCCACAGCCGCCCCAGCAGCCGGCTGTCAGGCCAGTCGGCGCGATACAAGACGAGTTCCCAGATGAACACGGAGCCTATGTGGTGTTCACCAGTGTGGCAGACGATCGGCGCAGCAGGCGCCAACAGCAGCAAGAAGTGAATGCAGTCGCGTCAAGCTCCCAGAATTCATGCACTGGTCCGAAAGGCCCATCAGTTGGAGCAGAGCCGATCACCCAGAGGTGATGCCGAGTCCAGGCTCCTACGCTTTGGTCTTAGGCGCCACACTCGCCACAGATAGGCGGGCCGCTCGCTTCTCGCGAGTGCTGATAGACGGAGGCAGCAGTATCAACATCCTGTACAAGGATACGATGGAGAAGTTAGGAATCAAGCGAAGACAGCTTCAAAGCAGCCGGACTGTGTTCCACGGCATTGTCCCTGGCCTTTCCTGCTCACCAATCGGCAAGATTCTGCTAGACGTCCTCTTTGGGGACAAAGATCACTTCCGCCGAGAGCCAATTTGGTTTGAGGTGGTGGACCTTGAAAGCCCGTACCATGCGTTGCTTGGCCGACCAGCGTTGGCCAAGTTCATGGCAGTCCCCCACTACGCCTACCTCAAGATGAAGATGCCGAGTTCCAAGGGAATCCTAACCGTAGCCGGCGACTACAGAAAGTCGTCTGCTTGCGCGGCCGAGAGCAGTCAGCTGGCCGAGTCCTTGGTGATCGCGGCAGAGAAACGACTTCTTGATCGGGTCTTGGCGATGGCCGGCAAGCATCCCGAGTTATCGCCCGACCCCAAGGAGTCGGAAGCAGAAGGATCATTCAAGCCGGCCAGAGAAACAAAGAAGATACCTTTGGACCCGGAGCACCCAGAGAGGTACGCTGTCATGGGCACAAACCTTGACAGCAAATAGGAAGGCGAGCTCGTCGATTTCCTCCGTGAGAATCGAGACATCTTCG
The DNA here is from genome assembly GCF_018294505.1 of Triticum aestivum. Taxonomy (NCBI): domain Eukaryota; kingdom Viridiplantae; phylum Streptophyta; class Magnoliopsida; order Poales; family Poaceae; genus Triticum; species Triticum aestivum. Next base: position 297,492,156 of record NC_057801.1, read on the forward strand.
CATGGTCCCCTAAAGACATGCCTGGTGTACCGACGGAATTCGCCGAGCACAAATTACATGTCCGGTCTGATGTGAAACCCGTCAGGCAGCCCTTGCGCCGCCTGTCAGAAGAGAAGAGAAGAGTTGTTGGAGAAGAAATAGCCCGGCTCCTGGCAGCCGGCTTCATCATGGAAGTGTTTTTCCCAGAGTGGCTAGCAAACCCAGTACTGGTGCTGAAGAAGAACAAGCAGTGGCGGATGTGTATCGACTACACAAGCCTCAATAAAGCCTGCCCCAAGGACCCATTTGCTCTGCCAAGAATTGATCAGGTGATAGACTCCACAGCCGGATGCGAGCTGTTGAGTTTTTTGGATGCATACTCTGGATATCACCAGATCAAACTGAACCCGGCTGACCGACTGAAGACCGCCTTCATCACGCCGTTTGGTGCCTTCTGCTACCTGACCATGACGTTCGGCTTGAGGAATGCCGGCGCCACCTTTCAGCGTTGCATGCAGAAGTGCCTCCTCAAGCAACTCGGCAGAAATGCCCACGTCTACGTGGATGATGTGGTGGTGAAGACGGAAAACGTGGGAACTCTGTTGGAAGACCTCAAGGAAACCTTTGAGAACCTGCGCCGATTCCAGATCAAGCTCAACCCCGAGAAGTGCGTCTTCGGAGTACCAGCCGGCCAGCTCCTTGGTTTCCTGGTCTCCGAACGTGGCATAGAGTGCAACCCTGTGAAGATCAAGGCCATCGAGAGGATGGAAGCACCCAGACGACTGTTAGATGTGCAGAAGTTCACCGGCTGTTTGGCGTCCATCAGCCGATTCATCAGTCGGCTGGGCGAGAAGGCTCTCCCCTTGTACCAGCTCATGAAGAAGACAACCTTTTTTGAATGGACTCCCAAGGCGGACGAGGCCTTTCTCCAACTGAAGAAGATGTTGACTACTCCCCCTGTGCTGGCGGCTCCGACTCCCAAAGAGCCCATGCTCCTATACATTGCCGCCACCAGCCGGGTAGTCAGCACAGTCATTGTAGTCGAGCGCAAGGAGGAAGGCAAGGCGCTACCTGTCCAGAGACCGGTATATTACCTGAGCGAGGTACTGTCGGCCTCCAAGCAGAACTACCCCCACTACCAGAAGATGTGCTATGGCGTGCATTTTGCCGCCAAGAAATTGAAGCCTTACTTCCAAGAGCATCCAATCACTGTGGTCTGCACAGCCCCACTAGCCGAGATCATCGGAAGCCGAGATGCTTCTGGCCGAGTGGCCAAATGGGCCATCGACTTGGCTCCCTACACCATCTACTACGAGCCCTGCACCGCCATCAAGTCGCAAGAACTGGCCGACTTCCTCGTCGATTGGGCCGAGACCCAGTATCTGCCGCCAGCGCCCGACTCCACCCATTGGCGGATGCACTTCGATGGCTCCAAGATGCGCACCGGCCTGGGAGCCGGCGTCGTCCTCACTTCCCCCAAGGGTGACAAGCTCAGATATGCGTTGCAGATCCATTTCGCCGCCTCCAACAACGTGGCCGAGTACGAGGCGCTCATCCACGGGCTCCGGCTTTCTAATGAACTCGGCATTCGCTGGATCCTATGTTATGGTGACTCTGATTTGGTGGTCCAGCAATCATCTGGCGATTGGGACGCCAAGGACGCAAACATGGCGAGCTACCGCTTCCTTGTGTAGCAACTTAGTGGATACTTCGAGGGGTGCGAGTTCCTCCATGTGCCAAGGAACGACAACGACCAAGCAGACGCCTTGGCACGGATCGGCTCCACCTGCCAAGCAATACCATCCGGCATCACCCTTCGGTGCCTCCTCAAGCCTTCTATCAAGCCGTCACCAGAATCAGACTCGATCTTTGTGCCGGCTCCACCCGAAGAAGTCGGATCCGACTCCAAGAAAGACATAGTCGAAGCCGGCCCGGGGACTTCAGAACCCGGCCCGGGGACTGCAGTGGCAAGATCGAAGACTCCAGAGCCCGTCCCGGGGATTACTCCAGTCGGCCCGGGGACTTCGTCAAGTCAGCAAGTGGCTGCGGACTCCAACCCGCCGCCTCCCAGCCCAGCCGCCCTTTTCGAAGTCGCACTAGTAGCAGTTGAAGAAATAGCAGCACGCTCATGGGCCCAGCCCATCCTCAAGTTCCTAGTAAACAGATAGCTGACAACCGATGAAATCTTGGCTCAGCAAGTGCAACAACGAGCACCAGCTTATACCATAGTCAATAGAGAGCTGGTCAGGCGCATCATCACTGGCGTCTACCAACGTTGCGTTGAGGCAGAACAAGGCCAAGCAATCCTCAGAGACGTCCATGAAGGCGAGTGCGGTCACCATGCGGCGTCAAGAGCACTCGCGCCAAAGCCTTCCGGCATGGTTTTTTCTGGCCGACTGCCCTAGAAGAGGCCAGGGAATTAGTCCAAAAGTGCAAGGGGTGCCAGATGTTGCGTTCCAAGCCACTTCAGCCAGCTTCCGCACTCAAGACTATCCCCATCGCCTGGCCCTTTGCAGTCTGGGGCCTGGACATGGTGGGACCATTCAAAACGGCACGAGGTGCCTTGACTCATCTACTTGTCGCATTGGAAAAGTTCACCAAGTGGATAGAAGTGAAACCCATCAAGAAGTTGAATGGTACGACTGCAGTAACTTTCATCGCTGACATTACGACTCGATACGGCATCCCGCACAGCATCATCACCGACAATGGCACAAATTTTGCCGAAGGCGCATTGGCCCGTTTCTGCGTGACGCAGGGCATCCGACTAGACTTAGCGTCCGTTGCCCATCCGCAGTCAAACGGTCAGGTGGAGCGAGTAGACGGCCTCATCTTATCCGGCATCAAGCCTCGACTGGTCGTGCCATTGGAGTGATTGGCCGGCTGCTGGCTTGAGGAGCTGCCGGCCGTCCTCTGGAGTCTGCGCATGACTCCAAACAAGTCAACCGGCTTCACACCTTTCTTCCTCGTCTACGGTGCCGAAGCCGTCATCCCGACGGATATAGAGTTCGACTCCCCGCGAGTCACTATGTACACCGAGGAAGAAGCAGAAGAAGCACGTCAAGACGGCGTCGATCTGCTGGAAGAGGGCCGGCTGTTGGCACTCAGCCGGTCCAGCATCTACCAGCAGAGTCTGCGTCGATACTACAACAGGAAGGTCAGGCCAAGATCTTTCCAAGAGGGCGACCTTGTGCTCCGACTGATCCAGCGAACAGCCGGCCAGCACAAGCTGTCGACGCCTTGGGAAGGCCCCTTCATCATCAGCAAGGTGCTGGGAAACAACCCCTACTACCTGATCGACTCCTAGAAGCCCCGAGCGCGCAAGAGGGACGACTCCGGCAAAGAGACAGAACGCCCACGGAATGCAAATCTTCTCCGAAGATTTTACAGTTGATGCAGTATGTATCACGCTCCCCTTTTGTATTAAAGTACCAAGACTTTGGCTCCCCCGAGACGAGCTCAGGGACTGCCTTCTTTTTCTTATCTGTATGATAAGAATTATGCCTTCAAGTATATTACTCTTCGTTAATGCCGCTTGGCACCGGGTCCAACTAGTCAGCCCGGGGACTCACCACTTTGCACTATGAGGAGCTTCCCGCAGTCAGGAAAGTAGTGTGCGGTGCTTAAACCGTCTCCTGACAAAGCCGCAGCTCGCAGAGCGACTGTTTGGTGGCCAGGAGTGAGGAAGAACGGGCGCCCACACAAAAAATGGCTAAGGACCCAAAGCACGAACATAGCGTAAGACGGTTTCCGACATTTCTGAAGCGTAAGACGGCTTGCCGCTTCTATTAGCCTCTATTAAGGACAACCAACTCTTGGGTAGTCGGCTTGCCGCTTTCTATCCGACTTGCTAAAAGAGACTCTAAAATGTCCGAGTACTTGCCTTCCCAAAGTAGCCAAGCATTTTATCCAACAACAGTCCGCAGAGCGGTTGTTCGACTGGCAAGGCGGTGACTAAGGGAAGGCGGCAAAGGGAAAAGCCTAAAGAGCAATGATCAAGGAAAGATAGAACACGGATTAATATTTACATAGGCCCTTGGCCGAATCTTTGAGTAAAAGTTCAAAATACACCCCGCGGGTGGAACTATTCGAATTTAATAAAGTTTTCCAAAAGATTGCTAAGACAGATAAAGCAGAGGCGAAAACGGCAGCCTAGGAGGCGGCGTCTGGGATCAGAGGATCGGAGGAGATGGCGGTGTCAGGCGCCGGGGCTGCCGGCTAGGCGGACTCGGTTTGATCGCCTCCGGCGGCGGTCGCCTTCTCTGGACGCGGCTCGTTGCTGGAGGCGCGGTCAAGCTGAGGCTGGTCGCCCGCTCCGACTCCTGGCACCTCCGTCTCGTCTTCGTCCTCCGCCTCGCCTTCCTCCTCGGTGCTAGAGTCAATCACCTCCGCTGAGTCCTCGCCGAAGTCCGGGTTCATCCTGAACCACTCTGGCGGCACCTCCTCGCCGCCTGCAGCCCGCTCGGGGACGAAGACACTGGTGTCCGTGTAGTCGGCAATCGCCGCCGCACGCTCGACAAGGGCACCCTCCACTGCCACCAACTCTGCCTGGGCCTCTGACCGGAACGCGGCCAGCCGGTCCAGGTCCAGCCCTGGATACCACGCCTTGACGAATTCCAAGGCCCGGCGCGCTCCGGCCCGGGCCGAGGAACCCTTCCAAGCTTCAAGACGGCCAGCTGCGACCTCCAGCCAGTCGGCGGTCCGACTGGCGGTGCGCAGGGCCGGCATGTCTGGCCACAGAGCGGCAACCGCCTGGGCGCCGACACGCTGAAGCCGGCGCATCAGCCGATGGGCAGGACGAAGACGGGCCTCGATGCTCAGAAGCTGCTCATCGACGGTTCGGGGGGCGTTGGCGGCGATCTCCGCGCCGCTTGCCCTTCGCATCTCGCGATCAGCCTCGATGGCCTGAGTGACCGCCTGCGAGTGGCCAGGGAAGAAGTCTGCCAAGACAAAAAAGAAGTGAGTCGAAAGAACCAGAAATCGGCCCGACCTATAGTCGGAAGCTCGAAGAAGAAAGGAAGAAAGAAACTCACCATCGACGATGTCTTCGATCTCATGGAAGCCGGAGGTCAGCATCGCCTCCCTGTCAGTCCAGGAGGAGCGCTCGCTCTCGAACTCGGCCAGGAGAGCGGCCTCCTTCTTCTCGGCCTCGTCCTGCGCCTTCTTGAGCAGCTCCTTCTGCTCGGCCAGCTGCGCGGCCAGCAGGTCGCGCTCTGTGGCGAGTTTGCTGCACTCCTCCTCCTTGGCGCGCAAGGCGGTGTTGGCCTCGCCCAGCTGCTGCTGAAGGTGGCGTTGGCCTCTGAAGAAGAAAAAGACGAAAGACGATGAGTCATCAACAAAGAAAGTCGCTGAGAAGATCCGGCCCGACTGCTCAGCAGTCGGCCCGAATCTCGGGGACTACAGCCCGTGGGTGCGCCAGCGCGCCCCCGCGAAAAAGAAGGTCTCACCCCGGCTCTCGGACAAGTCGGCAGTCCGCCTGCCTAGCTCCTCAACATTTCGGTTGAAGGCGGTAGCACGGAGGTTGTGATACTCCTGCAATAAAGCATTTCAGACAAAGTTAATATTTGGAACTTGCTCAGCAGCCGGCCCGAAACTCGGGGACTACACCCAGTGGGTGCGCTGGCGCGCCCCCACAAAGAAAAACAAGAATCAAAAGATAGAGACATACTCGGACGGCCATTCGCGCTGCCAGATGTGCCTTGGTGCAGTTTTGAAGGGCGTCGCCTTCAGCTCGCAGCTTCGCCTGGACGTCCAGGAGTGCTTGGTTCAGCGGCCCTGTGCCGCCTCCGCGCAACCACCCAACGGGCGCGGCGCTCGTCGCCTCGGCGTCTGGGATTGCCGAGCTAGCGGCGCCAGTCTCCCGGGGTCGCGGCGCCAAGGTCGCCCTCTCAAGACGACGGCGCACTAGCGAGGCGACTTGGAGAAGCAGCCTCGCCTCGGACTCGTCCGCAGTCGGCGGCACCGGCGGGCCTGCCGGTTGTTTGTCGTGTGCTCTCCCAGACGGCAGCGGAGGCGGCGGTGGCGGCACAAGCGTGTACGACATGGAGGCCTCACCGCTTTCCTTCTCCATGACGGGGTTCTCGGCGCCGGCTTCTCCAGTCTGCCCCGTGAACTCGGGGGGGCGGCGGCGCCGAGGACAGCGGGATGACGAGCAGCGCCGATTGGCGGTGAGCGGCCTCCTCGGCTTGCCGCCTTGCTGGTGTGGCGGCTTCGGCCTCTTCCAGTTTTTTCTGGGCGGAGGCCGCCGCCTTCTGAGTCTCCGCTTTCTCCAAACGGGCGGCCTCCTCCTCATAGTGCTTCTCCCGCGCGTTTCACTCCGTCGCCTCCCGGAGGTCGGCGGCAGGGTCAACCCGCCGAGTGGTGGCTGACGTCTCCGCTGACCCCATGACAGAGGGGACGGCGACCCTCTCAAGGGTGAGGGGAGCCCTGAAGCAAAAAAGAAATGAAAAAGAGAAACTCGCACGAGATTCACCGAAGAAAAATAAGGACAAAGGAGGAAACACTTACGCAGAGACTAGCGGCGGCGTCTTCACTTCCTTGCGGAAGCGGTTGGCCCTCGTGGCCGCCTCCTCCCATTTGGTCGCGGCGGCCGCCCCCTTGAGCTTCTTCGGCTTGCCGCCGAACGAACTCGGCCCAGTCTGGCGCCTCTTCAATCCGCCTTGGTCGGCCAGGCCGGCGGAGGAACCCGCGCCCGATGGGCCGACCCTTGGCTGGTGGCGCGGGACAACTTCCCCTTCGGCGTCGTCATTAGGCCAGTCGGCGAAGGTGGTCGAGGGTCTAAGGCCGCCTCCCGCTCCTCCTCCCCCGCCTTTGGCGTCAGCTTCCATCGCTGCCGCCCCCAAGTCGGGGTCATCAATGTCGCTCTCCGCTCGGTCGGGGACGAACTCGCGGGGCGGCCTCGTGACACCGGCCGCAGGCTGCATGAGGGGGTTCTAGTTCAAAGAAACCAAGGAAAATCAGAAGTCGGAGTCGGCTATGAAGAAGACAAAGCAATAAAGAGATGCGACTTACCACTGGAGGGGGGTTGGCACGCGAGTACGGCTCCTTGCCGAATTGCCAGTCCTCCCCGAGCTCACAGTTCGCGATGTGGTTCACCATGTTTGCCACCTCTGCGCGGGGCATTTCCCTGGTGCACATCCGACTCGGGTCTCGGTGGTCGCTCATCTGACTGATCAGATGAGGCCGGCCTTGAAGAGGGAGGACTCGGCGCACCACGAAGGCGGCCAGCAAGTCAGCCCCAATGAGGCCCTCCGACTGCGTCAGAACTCGGAGCCGCGCCACGGCGGCGGCTCCGAGGGGAGTCAGTGTCTTGGCCCGATTAGACCAGCTGGGGAGCCTGCCGGCCGGCGGGCTGGCTTCATAAGGTGGCAGATTGACCCAGTCCCCGTCGGGGGCAACGCTATTCACATAGAAGTACGGCCGCAGCCACATCTTCACCGATTTGATCAGGGCGATGGCAGGGAAAGGATTGTCGGCCGTCGACCGCCGCATCGTGATGAAGGCGCCGCATTGAGCCAGCACGCCGGCGACGTGCGTGCCAAGCTTGGACGAGAAGAATTCTCCCCACAACTCGATGGTGGGGAGGACGCCAAGGAAGCCTTCGCATAGAGTGACAAAGGCAGACTGCAGCACCACTATGTTTGGGGTGAGGTGGTGCGGCTGGAGCCCGTGGAACTCCAGGAAGGAATGAAAGAAGCCGCTCGCCGGCAGCCCAGGCAGCGCATGAGGTGCAAGCAGAAGATGACCCGCTCGCCCTCCTCCGGCGCCGGCAGAATCTCCCCCTTCTGCGCGGTGCGGGCGCGCACGAGGTCTGCGCCGGGGAGGCAGCGCGTCCGGCGAAGGAACTCGATGTGGTCATCATCCACCTCCGAGCCGTCCCACACGCCGGAGCACACGGCGGGAGCCGCGGCGGCGGAGGAAGAGCTCATCGCTGTGGTGTGGTGTGTTTTTGCTCTACGGCGACAAGAGGAAGGAAAGGAGGCAAGAGGAGGCGGGGGAGCAGGTATGATGGGAGCGCGTGCTCGCCGCTCCACTCCCCCCGCCTACTTATAGCCTTGAGGGCTGAGAAGCCGATGGGGCGGGTGTGGGATTAACTGCGCGCAGGACCCCACGCCCCCCACGATTTACCCCACGGAGTTACTGCGTGCAGTAACGACGTGGGAAACCCAACCGTCCGCACGGCCACAACGGATCCGTTCGTGTGCCGAGGCGCGGTAGTGGCGGGCCTCGCCTGACGGCCCGTCCCGTCGCGCGTGTGGGTAGGCAGACTATCCTCGCCGCGTGGCACCATGCGATAGGACGGCGGCGGGCAGCCACGAGGAAGCGTATCAGGCACGCCGCCTGGTCTCCCGCCACGACTTTCGAACTCTCTACGAAGCAAGACGGCCCTCTGCGAATCCGACTTTCGGACAGTCGGCCTGAAGGAAGACGGCAAGCGAAGTCCTAAAAAATGAAACTGTTGAGGCCCCACAACGCAGTATGCACGGAGCCTCACCAGCTTCGGGGACTACTGTCGGAGTAATGGGCCACGGGTAGGCTGACCCGAGCCCTAGAACCTTTCAAGACATTGGGATCAGTAGCGCCGCCTAGGCCAAGTCCCAACGGCGACTCCAAGATATGCCGAGTCCCAGATGGCAACTCCAAGATATGCCGAGTCCCAGACGGCGACTCCAAGATATGCTAAGTCCCAGCGGCGACTCCAAGATATGCCGAGTCCCAGACAGCGACTCCAAGATAAGTCGACTCATGGCCGGCGACTTCCAGGGAGGCCGGCTATGGAGAGTCGGCCCGCGACTCCACCCTCGTCTTGAAGGGCGAGGGGGGGTACGGCCACGGCATGCCCGTTCCCCCTACTTACAAGGGGCCGGCATGGCTACAGTAAGCCGTATCGCTGAAGATCTCCGGTGAGGCGCGATACTGTTGCCATGCCTGCCCTAACCTCAGCCACAGTGGGCGGCGCACTGTGCCCACGATGCTTGCCTGTACGACCCAAGGACGGTGGGGCCGCCTGTCAGTGGGTAGATAGAAGACGGCACGAGCGCCCTGAAGACGGACCGTGGGAGTCGGCCCCCTGGAGTCGGCCGACCCCTCCCACGGGCCCCGCCCGCCATTAACCAGACAAGATGGGGAATGGCGACAGTGAACGCACGCCAGACGGCGGCGCTGTTGCCATGACCATTGACCAAGCCAGCGTCATCAGGAGTACCGCTACAGTATCAGGCCTGTCCGCGGGGCCCGCCAGTCGGCGGGCCCCAGTTGTCGGCAGAGAGGAGGACGGCCTGAGAGACAGACGGCTGGGACCCGCGCCCAGCCAGATTACATTGTACCCCTAGGGGGTAGGCCTATATAAACCCCCCGGGAAGCCCATGCAAAGGGTTCGGACCCAGATAGGAAAAGACCTTAGATCACAGGAAGGAGAGAGCTAGCCTTGCCCTCTCCTACCACCAGAAACAGCTCCAGGAGCACCATTGTAACCACTTTGCCATAGTGACCATGCGGAGACCCGGCAGAGCAGCAGTAGGGGTGTTATCTCCTCGAAGAGCCCTGAAGTTGG